>NC_041393.1:236399151-236572361 GCF_002162155.2 Triticum dicoccoides
CGAGTGGTGAGCAATCCTCCCACTTGGGGGCTTAGCTACAGTCCAGTACTCGCATAAGTGATAAAAATCCTACCGAGCGGTGAGCAATCCTCCCACTCGGGGGCTTAGCTGCAGTCCAGTACTCGCCTAAGTTTGAAAAATCCTACCGAGTGGTGAGCAATCCTCCCACTCGGGGGATTAGCTGCAGCCTAGTGCTCGCCTAAGTTTGAAAAATCCTACCGAGTGGTGAGCAATCCTCCCACTCGGGGGCTTAGCTGCAGTCCAGTACTCGCCTAACTTTGAAAAATTCTACCGAGTGAGGAGCAACCCTCCAACTCGGGGGCTTAGCTGCAGTCCAGTACTCGCTTAAGTTTGCAACCCTCCCCACCACCCCGAAGGCTACACCATCAAGAAGAAGGACGAGATTGTGCGCATTGTCAAAGACCTCTCCAATGGTTGACAGGAACGTCAAGACCATTGCTGAGTGCCTTGCTGATGAGCTGATCAATGCCGCTCAAGGATCACCCAATTGGTTGACAGGAACGTCAAGACCATTGCTGAGTGCCTTGCTGATGAGCTGATCAATGCTACTCAAGGATCACCCAATCGGTTGACAGGAACGTCAAGACCATTGCTGAGTGCCTTGCTGATGAGCTGATCAATGCTGCTCAAAGATCGTCCAATCGGTTGATAGGAATGTCAAGACCATTGCTGAGTGCCTTGCTGATGAACTGATCAATGCTACTCAAGGATCGTCTGATCGGTCGACTGGGTATCCTTCTTCAGCACCTGCATCAAACGATGATAAATCGATCCAAGTGAAGAACAGATTTCACTCAAAGATAAACCCAACATATTCAAAGATAAATCCATAGTTTCCTAACCGCAGATTAAAAGTACTCGGGCACCAGACCCGAAGGAGTTTTAATGGTTACAAAATCACTCAGCATTCCGAGGCAAATAAAGGTGAAGCATAATATATTTTCAGTCACTCGGCAGGAGAAGGACTGGCCGGATCGCAGAAGCTGTCGAGGTCGATGCTGTCGGCGATGCGAGTGGCTGCCTCGAGGAAGGTGTCCATGAAGTCCTGGAAAGAGTGCTTCTTAGTGTTCGCCACTTTGAGAGCTGCCAGCTTGTCTTCCTTAGCCTCCTTGCAGTGCACTCGGACCAAAGACAAGGCAACATCGGCACCACAGCGGGTGGAAGATTTCTTCCACTCTTGCACTCGGCCTGGAATCTGATTTAATCGAGTCATCAGGGACTCGAGGTCTTGAGACAGCTCCGCCCGAGGCCAGAGTTCAGCATCCACTTGGGTCATCGCCGCCTTCAGTCGAGCAAGATAAGCAACCGCACCATCTAAGCACGACTCCAATCGCAGCAAATTCATTGCAACGTCATCTTTCACAGGACAATTGATGGGGTCGAGACCCGTCTCGACCCGTCCAATTTCAGCTTCAAAGTCCTGACACAGTTCTGTCCCATCACAAAAAACGATGAGTCGATAGCATAACAACAAAGTTTAGTCGGCAATGGATTGATTAGTTGAATGAACATACCTTCAAGCTTCAGAACAAGTGTTGAAGCAAGTTGTTCCAGATAAGACTCCAGCTTGTCTGTCTTGGCTCTGAGGCCACCGACTTCTGTGGTTAGGTTCTCCTTGTCCTTCGTAAGCTGCTCGACTTCCTGATTAGCTTTCGAGATGGTGTCCTTCAACTGCGCGTTCCCCTCCTCCAATTTGCCGACTGAAGCCAGCTTCTGGTCCACAAGCTTCGTCTTCTCACGTGCTTCCTTCTGAGTAGCGGCAAGGTCCAGGTCCTTCTTCTCCAAAGCCTCCTTCATCCTCTCTAAAGAAACAACACTCTTCAGACGAGACTGAAGTTGGCGATTTTGACTACGCACATCTGCTTGTGTGAAACCACTCGGTTCAAAGAGACTGAAAGAAAAACCAGAGCGGAGTGCAAACTGGAAAGAAGACAAAATAGCCAAATGATTACCTCCCATGATGGCCGTTTCTTCTTGAGCAGTCTTGAGATTCTTCTTCGCGAGTTCAAGGTCAAGTTCAACGCTGACATGCTTCTTCTTTAATTCGGTGAGCCGAGCTCCAAGATCACAAGACCTCTGCAACCAGCAACAGAGACATGTCAGTTGACAGAAATAAGAGACAGTGATGGAGAAAACTTACTCTAAGACTACTACCGAATCAAATATTCAACAGTAGTCTCGGGGACTACACCCAGTGGGTGCACTTAGCGTGCCCCCACTGAATCAGTTCAATACTCAGCAAGGGTTGCCCAGCGTGAGTTCAAAAAAAAGAAAGAGAGAGAGAGAAAGAGAGAGAGAGAGAGAGAGAGAGAGAGAGATACATCATTAGACCTCAGTCGACTTCCAGCAGTCGACCGCAATCTTGGGGACTACACCCAGTGGGTGCACTCGGCGTGCCCCCACTGATTCAAACAATTTACTGAGACTCAGCTTGAGGCGAGCAGAGTTGAAGATTTCCTAAATTCTGAACGAAGGAACACCCACTGGGTGATCAGATATAAAGCAACACTCAAAAGTTCAGTCGGAATTTTGCTGACCTGAACATTGGTCTGAAGGGCAGTGCTGGCGTTGTAAGCTACCTGACTAGCTTCATGCATCACTTTCACCTGCTCCATGACAAGGTTCACCTGACGAAGAGCTTCCCTAGCAGCGCCCAGCGAGTCGTCTGGAGTTTGATACGTAGCAAAGAGGGATGGCTCCAGAGTGGTCAAAGTAGTTACCGGGTCGGACAAGTGGAGTTGCACCGGTGCAGCAGGTGTCTGTGTAGTCGACCTCAACGGACGATCAGTCGTCAGCAGGTTGGCGAATGTGACGTTGGTCCGAATCGGCCCTTCGGAACGTTCGACTACCGCCTCAAGCGCCGGTGTCGACTGAGGGACTTGGATTTCAAGCCTCCTCCGGCTTGAGCCTCCACTCTTCTTCTTCCTCCTCTCCTGTAGAGGCGCTCCTTATTCTTCGTCATCAGGGAGCACAACAATCTCTTGCGGAGCTACATAAAGAGAGAAGTATCAAATTTTCAGCCGATTGATCGCCCACTCGACTAAATGGAACTTGGTCGATCGGACTTACTAACTCGTGAGGTGGCCTCTTCGTCTCCTGGCGCCTTGTCAATGTCCATGTCAGTGGCAGTAGAGGTGGGACTGGAAAGACACATGAATTGGTCGGTTAGAACAAGAAAATCTTCAGTCGACCTACGAAAATGCAAACGAGACACTCAACCCGAAGAACGGGGACGTCCATCTTAATTTGTGGCAATGTCTTCCGGGCCTTGGGAGGAACAACTTTAGGCTGCTTGGCTACCTTCTCTGTCGGCTCCGGAGTCGACGTTCGAGTGCGCTTCTGAGTATTGACACTCGGGCCCACGCTTTTTCCGCGCCCGCCTGCTGGATCTTGCTGCTGTTTGGATCGATGTTCGGAGCGCAGTGACGAGTCGACTTCTTCCTCCTCATCTGACTCCTCGCTCTCCTCCTCCTCCTCTTCTCCCGGAGACTCCCACTCACCACTTTCCTCTGCACTGTCCTCCCCCTCCTGGTCCTGCTCCAAAGCTTGTTCACCATTGGGCATCGAATGCATCTCAGTGAATACCTGCAGAACAAATCGGTCGAACGAGAGTCAGTCAACATCAAGTACAGTCAGAGTGAGCGGGAATCAGTTGGAACAAAAAAAAGTATACCTTGTCGGGCGGGTTTCCGTCGCCGAAGGGGACAACTCTCTTAGATCCTCTGGGGTTGTCCTGGTTGCCTGTGATGCTCCTCAGCCACAAAGCTACAGTTTTAGACGACACTTCTTCTGGATGGACCCGAGCGGTGTCGTCCAGTCCAGAATACAACCACATCGGGTGATCGCGGCCTGGAGAGGCTGGATGCGTCAACTAATAAACACTTTCAACAAGTCCATGCCGGTAACACCATCGTTGATGAGCTGGACCACTCTATCCACCAACATCCTCGTCTCCATGGTCTCATCAGCGGTTACTTTTAGTGGGGCAGGAGTCTAAACACGGTTAAACGAGAAGGGGGTACACCAGTCGACTGACCTGGAGCTGCGACGTCCTGGCAGTAGAACCAGGTCGACTGCCAGACTCTAACAGATTCAGGAAGAGTCATGGCGGGAAAGGCACTCCTATTCCTCTTTTGGATACCTAAACTCCCACACATCTAGATGAGGTGGGTTTTCGAGTCACTCGACTTCGCCTTTTTTACCGACTGGGAACGAATGGTGAAGATGTGTTTGAAAAGACCCCAATGCGGTCGACACCCTAAGAAGTTCTTGCACATCGATACAAACGCAGCTAAATATGTGATGGTGTTGGGAGAAAAATGGTGGAGCTGAGCGCCAAAGAAGTTCAAGAATCCCCGGAAGAAAGGATGCGGAGGGAGCGAGAAACCCCGGTCGACGTGGGTGGCGAGCAGAACGCACTCACCCGGTCGAGGTTGCGGTTCCATCTCCCCCTTCGGTAGCCTTGCCGCTCCCTTGGCGATCAATCCGGACTCCTCCAATTCGGCTAGATCCTCCCGCCGGACTGAAGACCGGATCCAATCACCCTGGATCCAGCCCGGCGGCAGCCCCGCACGTGATGACGACCCACGGTTCTGCTTCTTGCCTTTCGCTGCCCCCATCGCCTTCTTAGCGCGCTCTAGCGCCGCCGTCTTGTCCTTCACCATGGCTGGGGAGCAGCGGCGTCGAGAGCGGATGAGCTGGGCGCGATGGAGAAGCAGAGGAGAAAGAAGAAGGAACAGGCGTGCATAGTGCCAGCGCCTCAAACCCGTCGCCTTATAAAGGGCCACCTCCGAGTGACTGACGCGTGGGACCAGGCAATCCCATCAAATCCCGCAACAGTTGTGCGCAGCGTACGTGGCTAAAAAGGCGGTGCGGTAATCGAGGCATCGCTACTTATCCGGCCCGCCCGTTTCGGCGCTCTCCACCCCGCGCGCTTCCCTGAAATTTCGTATCCCGCAAAATCCGGGATACACTGCAGACAATCGCGTCCAAGATCCCGCGCTCCAACACAGCACTCGACACATGAGGTTACCAGTTCAATCGACAACTCGCTGAATGGATCAAGGCGACTGAGCCGACACCGAAGTATCGACGCGGGCGTTCAGTGTTGCAGAAGACACTCGTGAAGACACGAAGCTCGGAGCAGATTCAACTTCAACCTACTTTTCACTCATACCTTAATCCATTCGTGGGCTACTGATGAGGATACAGACCTGGGGTAGGGTCATAGGCCTGACCTATACGTCCTACCCAAGGTCACTACCCAAGAAGGCAAGAAGGTCAAGAGACTCCATGAGACCCCCGGTTAAAGGTGTCGAGTGCAATCCACTCGACATCGTGTCACTCGGGAGTCTCCCTACCTACTGTCACTCGACTAACAAGAGAATCACTCGACCTCCCGAAGACCAGGAGTCACTCAGCATGCAACGGACACGCATTCACTTCATAGTCTTTAAGGTCATTAATAGCACTTAAGGCTGGCATTACCAGTAACGCCAGCACTTTATGTACATTAACTCCCTTGTAATGGAGGGCGGGAGAGGTCCTGGCAAACTCTATATAAGCTACCCTCCTCCTCTGGCACAAGGGTTGGAACCCCCTGTAATATCACACACGTAATCCAATCGACCGCCTCCGGGCACCGAGACGTAGGGCTGTTACTTCCACCGTGAAGGGCCTGAACTCATAAATCTCGTGTGTACACCTTCGCCATAGCTGAGATCTTGCCTCTCCATACCTACCCCCTTTCTACTGCCAGTCTTAGAACCACGACAGAGGTGGCCTGCGCGCACCGGGCACACGCCCTCTGCCTACTGGCGAAGGAGGAAGACGACAGGGGCGCCAGGTGGGCTGGGCCAACAGTGTTGGACCGGCAGGTAAGTTAGCCAGGTAAGTTTCCTTTCCTTTTATTTTCTGTTTTCTATTTCTTCTCTAACTTTAGGGCTTTTCTAAAAATACTAAAACTAACTCAAAATTATGAAACTCCTCAAGACCACTGTTTGGAATAAATCCAACAGTAAACATTTTAGTTTATGATTATTTGGACATTTAAAATATTTTATAGCATTTAAATGCCTGAATGCAAATAGAGTATGATTTAATTCAGAGCCCAAATATGTCATGGAAAAATGTGCATCACCTCTGGTTACTGTTTCCAGCATTTTTGAAAAATGATGAACATTTTTGAAAGCCATTTGGATTTAATGAAAATATTTTAGTTGAACCTAGTGAATTCCTTTGATGCTAGGGTTTAGGCAATCCCCATTTCAAGTTTCTTTCAAAAATTAACATGATGCACACATGAAGCAAGCCTAGTGCATTGCCAGAAGCTAGGGATGTGAAAACTCACCCCCACTAAACAAGAATCTCGTCCCGAGATTCAAGACGTAAGGTAAGGGGGAAGGGGATACACGAAACTAATACAGTCTTCATGATCCAACTTGCACTTCATAAGAACGTTGATCCATTGCATCATATTGATCTTGACATCTTTGCCTTCGTGACCTTCATCCAACACGACGATGGAAAGAAACTCTACAGGATCCGATCTTCTCGAAGATCAAGCAACTCAGGATCAACTCACAGAGCGAGACATTGAAACATCTCTCGAGCTGAGACACGAAGCACACATCTAGAGGGATGGAGTGAAATAGATGACGAAGGTTCACTAGGTAGACAACAATTTCACACTTAAGAAGGTGGTGAATGGTTGTCAACGTAGCAAGGAGTTGAGTTGCCATGATACCATAACGAGACATCTTAGAGGAGGTGACTCATAGAATTAACACCTTAAGTGGCAAAAGAATTACTTTTGATACATAGATCATTGAAACTCTCTGTACCAGCCTAAGGCAATTAACCAACAATCATTTGGCGAAGTTCAAAGGAATGGCATCTCCGGATTCAATTGAATGATGTGGACTACCTTGTTGAAGACAACACAAGGAATGATTTTGCTTATCATCAGAAATGGATGGAACCCAAGGTAGGATGGAACAATGGCGGTGCAAGCTGGGAACAAAATGCAAATGCTGGGAATGATTCTAGTAACTAGGGAGAAACCCAACAGTAGAGAGTGAGTCCACTGTTTGAAAGGTTATAGCATAACCGAGGAAACTGAGAGCAATCTGAGTAACACCTAGGCTTGCGCGTGCTCTCAAGAACTTGAGCATTTCCATATTCATCAAGGTTTTACCAATATCCGTGCCAAGGATCCTTGTAACACAACATACTACCATGATGAATAGTGATGGACGATGCAGATGCAAAGGAAGATAACACTTTCTCAGATTTCACCTTAGCGAAGCCAAGGAATCAAAATCTAGATGATCGACCGAGAGACATTTAGCACTCCACTTCTAATGTTCTCCTTGATGTGCTAGCGTAACCCATTTATAGATATGGTCTGGTGTCTAGAACATCAAGTAAAAGTTCAGACTTCGGGAGCACAAGAATCCATAAGGAACAACCACAGAAGTAAATCCTGTGAAATCCTTATGGGGAGGTGGCCAACTTTCTCAATCAAGATACTACAATAATGGGTCTTCTGGCTGGGTGTGTTGGCCTCGACATACACTTTACCGAGTTACAGAGAGACCAATATTATAGTTCCTGGAAAATGTCCAACCATCATATCTGCCTGAGATTTAGATCAGGCTGGTGTCAGGATAATCCAGACTCGTCGAGTCTAGAAAAAAAGAAAGTTTGCAACACAAATCGACGAGATGGCGTTGCAAGATTCTCGAGGAATGAACTATGATAGCAAGCGCCAAAACATGAGCTGGTTCTGCTACACACATGTCAACACGCTGTCCCGACAAGCATGACCACATAGTAGTCTTATAATAAAACACTACCAAGTTCAGGTTGGGAACCATCAATGAGGATATCGGAATCTTGTGCATGAACTATTATTTGCACAACAACTCCTTTTCCTTGAACAAATCAGTCAGTGGCTTGGTGTGCTATGGAATTCATATGGAACAAAGATGATCAGTCTAACAGACCACAGAATACTTTGCATGTGCATGACCGACTTGGGATGATTCCATAGGAAGTAAAAACATGCTTTCTCGAATTCACGGCAGCAACTTGCATCAAATGCACATGAATTAGAGGAAGTCACTTCTTTCATCCAAGCATATTCTTCATGAACGGAACACGGAGATAATGCTTATAGAAGTTTCCAATACTAGCTGAATGTTCAACACAAATCATGGAGGAGATAAAAATGTTGCTGATGGGCTCAATAACAATTCATCTAGGTTTCCATATAAGTGGAATTCCACAATTATGTGAGCAAGGTGATAGCATTGGTCAGACCCAAAGGATATAATGGTGTATGCTCGAGGAATCAACCACGAGTAAGACAACATTACGAATATCGTTGGTTCCGACTTGATTTGATGATAGCCCATATGCAAATCAAAGATTTGGATAAGACAATAGATCCAACAATTGACACAAGGATCAATCAATGAAGATATCATCTTTCTTCAACACACAAACAAGATATCCCTTAAAATGAACTAAGTCGGACAAACTTTCATCTTCCAACTCTCCAAGTTGTTGTTCAGCTTAACCAACTAGCTCAGGGGTACTCAACACATGTTCTTGGAGAAGGGGTGGTTACAAGAAACCAACTTGATCACGAACTCAACATAACAGTCAGGGACAACCTGGTGATACTTCCGAGAAGATATTCAGAAAGTCACGAACCACCGAAACGTTACTAAGCTCGAGAAAAATCTTGCTTTGCAGGGCAAGAAGATATGATCAAAAGAGCAAGGGATTGACACAATCCCAACTCATTGATCGAAGAGTGCACCGGAAATAAGGACTAGGTAGCACAATCAGTCTTAGAATGAGGATTCAATAACCAACACGCTAAGAACGAAATTATTGTCCTTTAACTACCAAGCAACAAGGTTGCTAGGAGTATTGATTTCACATGTCATAGTTCACCTGTCGGCATTCCGGTTGCAACAACACGGGAGCCGAGAAATGAATAATGAGGGCGAGAAGTATCACTGTATCAAGATTTCATAGGATGGTGTGCAATTCCCATGATATTATTGATATAAATATGGTAATACTCCAAGGTAGAATAGAGCAAGAGCTAGATTAGCATTTTGATCTGCGAAACACAACTGCTTTGACCCAATCTTGGAAATGGATAAGGTACTGGGGTTTGTTTCTCCTAGTCATTCTGAATAGGATGGCTTGGCAGGACATAAGAATAATAAGCATCGATGAACACGAATGCACTACTACCCCTGACTATCAACTGATAGACGAAGGTCAGAATACCACTAAGGAGGGAAAACTCAAAGGAACATATGACTTTCTGAGTTGTGGATGCATAGATTAACATGTCGAACAAGTTCAACAGGCATCTTCCGGATAACCCATGCGGAGAAGGTAGAACATGGCATGGTCACATCATAGAATCGAGAACTCATCAAGAGCACTCTGGTTGTGATCTTTCGGTTCAGCGAGGAACTTCTGCCATAAGCAGTTCATGGTATTTGGAAGAAGGATATACCATGAGCCTTGAGGACTATCGCAAAGGTTACTAATAACCTAAAGGAACAAGCAAACACTATCTACATGAAGTAAGTAGAGTGATTCTCGGGTTCAAAAACCCAGTATAAGAATGCCTACTAATTAAATGGCATCACAGGATGTGATACGCCTCCAACGTATCTATAATTTTTTATTGTTCCATGCTATTATATTACCCCTTTTGGATGTTTATGGGCTTTATTTTACACATTTATCATTTTTGGGACTAACCTACTAACCGAAGGCCCAGCCCATATTGCTGCTTTTTTGCCTATTTCAGTATTTCGAAGAAAAGGAATATCAAACAGAGTCCAAACGGAATGAAACTTTCGGGAGCGTGACTTTTGGAACGAACCTGATCCGAAGAGCTTGGAGTGCAAGTCAAGAAGCTTCCGAGGGCCCCACGAGATAGGGGGCCGCGCCCCCCTGTAGGGCGCGCCCCCTGTCTCATGGGCCCCTCGGGCGGCCACCGGCGTACTTCTTCCTCCTATATATACCTACGTACCCCGAAAACATCCAGGAGCACCAGTAAACACAATTTCCACTGCGGTAACCTTATGTATCCACGAGATCTCATCTTGGAGCCTTCTCCGGCACTCTGCCGGAGGGGGAATCAACCACGGAGGGCCTCTACATCAACATCCTTGCCCCTCTGATGAGTTGTGACTAGTTTACCACAAACCCACGGGTCCATAGTTATTAGCTAGATGGCTTCTTCTCTCTTTTTGGATCTCAATACAATGTTCTCCCCCTCTCTTGTGGAGATCTATTCGATGTAAACTCTTTTTGTGGTGTGTTTGTCGAGATCCAATGAATTGTGGGTTTATGATCAAGTTTATCTATGAATAATATTTGAATCTTCTCTGAATTCTTTTATGTATGATTGAGTTATCTTTGCAAGTCTCTTCGAATTATCAGTTTGGTTTGGCCTACTAGATTGATCTTTCTTGCCATGGGAGAAGTGCTTAGCTTTGGGTTCAATCTTGCGGTGTCCTTACCCAGTGACAGAAAGGGTTGCAAGGCACGTATTGTATTGTTGCCATCGAGGATAACAATATGGGGTTTATATCATATTGCATGTGTTTATCCCTCTACATCATGTCATCTTGCTTAATGCGTTACTCTGTTCTTATGAACTTAATACTCTAGATGCAGGCAGGAGTGGGTCGATGTGTGGAGTAATAGTAGTAGATGCAGGCAGGAGTCGGTCTACTTGTTATGGACGTGATGCCTATATACATTATCATGCCTAGATAATCTCATAACTATACGCTTTTCTATCAATTGCTCGACAGTAATTTGTTCACCCACCGTAATACTTATGCTATCTTGAGAGAAGCCTCTAGTGAAACCTATGGCCCTCGGGTCTATCTCTTATCATATTTGCTTTCAATCTACCTTTATTTGCATCTTTACTTTTTGCATCTATATTATAAAATACCAAAAATATATTTATACTATCTTTATTAGATCTCACTTTCGCAAGTGGCCGTCAAGGGATTGACAACCCCTTTATTGCGTTGGTTGCGAGTTCTCAGTTTGTTTGTGTAGGTGCGTGGGACTTTTGAGGAGCCTCCTACTGGATTGATACCTTGGTTCTCAAAACTGAGGGAAATACTTACGCTACACTTTGCTGCATCACCCTCTCCTCTTCGAGGAAAACCAACGCAAGCTCAAGATGTAGCAAGAAGGATTTCTGGCGCCGTTGCCGGGGAGGTCTTCGCTCAAGTCAAGACATACCAAGTACCCATCACAAACCCATATCCCTCGCATTTACATTATTTGCCATTTGCCTCTTGTTTTCCTCTCCCCCACTTCAAGCTTGAAGTTTTATTCGCCCTCTCTTTCCCAATCTCCTCCTCTCTTTTCGCTTGCCGTTTTTCTGTTTGCTTGTGTGTTGGATTACTTGTTGCCATGGCGCAAGATAATACCAAATTGTGTGATTTCTCGAATACTAATAATAATGATTTCCTTAGTACTCCGATTGCTTCTCTTAATGATGTTGAGTCTTGTGAAATCAATACCGCTTTGCTGAATCTTGTTATGAAAGATCAATTTGCCGGCCTTCCTAGTGAAGATGCCGCTACTCATCTAAACAATTTTGTTGATTTGTGTGATATGCAAAAGAAGAAAGATACGGATAACAATATTGTCAAATTGAAGTTATTTCTGTTTTCACTTAGAGATCGTGCTAAAGTTTGGTTTTCGTCTTTGCCTAAAAATAGTATTGATTCTTGGAACAAGTGCAAAGATGCTTTTATCTCTAAGTATTTTCCTCCCACTAAGATCATCACTCTTAGGAACGATATTATGAATTTTAAAAAACTTGATCATGAGCATGTTGCCCAATCTTGGGAAAGAATGAAATTGATGCTTCGCAATTTCCCTACTCATGGTTTGAATTTATGGATGATCATACAAAATTTTTATGCCGGTTTGAACTTTGCTTCTAGAAATCTCTTAGATTCGGCCACGGGAGGCATGTTTATGGAAATTACGTTAGGATATGCCACAAAATTGCTTGATAATATTATGGCTAATTATTCTCAATGGCACACCGAAAGATCTTCTAGTAAAAAAGTGCATGCTATAGAAGAAATCAATGTTTTGAGTGGAAAGATGGATGAACTTATGAAGATGTTTGCTACTAAAAATAAACCTCTTGATCCTAATGATATGCCTTTGTCTTCCTTGATTGAAAATAATAATGAATCTATGGATGTGAATGGTAGGAATAGTTTTGGAAATAATGCTTATAGAGGAAATTTTAATGCTAGACCGTTCCCTAGTAATTCCTCTAATAATTATGGAAATTCATACAATAACTCTTATGGTAATTTTAGTAAGATGCCCTCTGATTTTGAGAATAGTGTGAAAGAATTTATGATTTCTCAAAAGAATTTTAATGCTTCGCTTGAAGAAAAATTGCTCAAAGTTGATGATTTGGCTAGGAACGTTAATAGACTTTCGCTTGATGTTAATTCTCTTAAACTGGGATCTTCTTCTCCTAAGCATGATATCAATGAGTCTCTCAAAGTAATGAGAATTTCCATTGACGAGTGCAAGGAAAGAACCGCTAGATTGCATGCTAAAAAAGAAAGCTTTATAAAAGCGTGTTCTTCTAGTTTCCGTGAAAATAATGATGAGGATCTTAAAGTTATTGATGCGTCTCCGATTAGATCTATGTTTTCCAATATGAATTTTGATTATTATGGGAGTGATGATGAATCAACTTTGCCTAGAAGACGTCCCAAAAATTCGGAGTCTTTAGATCTTAATGCTAAATCTGGTAAAAGTGAGATTGGAGAATCCTCTACTTCTAATAATATTGAACCTTCCATCTCGGATTTCAAGGAATTTGATTATGATAATTGTTCTTTAAAAGGGTGTATTTCCTTGTTGCAATCCATTGTTAATTCTCCTCATGCTTATAGTCAAAACAAAGCTTTTACCAAGCATATTGTTGATGCCTTGATGCAATCTTATGATGAAAAACTTAATTTGGAAGTTTCTATACCTAGAAAACTTAATGATGAGTGGGAACCTACTATAAAGATTAGAATTAAAGATTATGAGTGTTTTTCTTTGTGTGATTTGGGTGCTAGTGTTTTCACGATTCCGAAAACTTTATGTGATATTCTAGGTTTCCATGATCTTGATGATTGCTCTTTAAATTTGCACCTTGCGGATTCCACCATTAAAAAGCCTATGGGAAGGATCAATTATGTTCTTATTGTTTCAAATAGAAATTTGGTGCCCGTAGATTTTATCGTTCTTGATATAGATTGCAATCTTTCTTGCCCTATTATTCTTGGTAGACCTTTCCTTAGAACGATTGGTGCGATTATTGATATGAAGGAAGGGAACATTAGATTCCAATTTCCCTTGAAGAAAGGCATGGAGCACTTTCCAAGAAAGAAAGTCAAATTACCTTATGAATCTATCATGCTTGCTACTTATGAATTTAGTGCCAAAGATGGCACTTGTTAGATCTATCTTTGATTTTATGCCTAGCTAGGGGCGTTAAACGATAGCGCTAGTTGGGAGGCAACCCAATTTTCTTTATGTTTTTTGTTTTTGCTCCTGTTTAGTAATAAATCTTTCACCTACCTTCTGTTTAGATGTTTTTTTATCTTTTAATTAGTGTTTGTGCCAAGTAGAACCTATAGGATAACCTACGATGATAGTTGATTTGATTCTGCTGAAAAACAGAAACCTTGCGCACACGAATATAATTTTGTTAAATCACAGGAACGTGATTTTGCGTTGATTCTTTTTGCTGCTGTTCAATAAACAAATTGTCCAGGATTTTCTAGTTTGGTAGGATTTTTAGAGTTCCAGAAGTTTGCGTTAGATAAAGATTGCTACAGACTGTTCTGTTTTTGACAGATTCTGTTTTTCGTGTGTTGTTTGCCTATTTCAATGCATCTATGGCTAGTAAATTAGTTTATAAACCATAAAAAGTTGGAATACAGTAGGTTTAACACCAAATTAAATAAATAATTAGTTCATTGCAGTACCTTATGTGGTGGTTTTGTTTTCTTTCACTAACGGAGCTTATAAGATTTCCTGTTGAGTTTTGTGTTGTGAAGTTTTCAAGTTTTGGGTAAAGCTTTTATGGACTATGGAATAAAGGGTGGCAAGATCCGAAGCTTGGGGATGCCCATGGAACCCCAAGATATTCAAGAATAGCCAAAATCCTAAGCTTGGGGATGCCCCGGGAAGGCATCCCCTCTTTCGTCTTCGTTCATTGGTAACTTTACTTGGAGCTATATTTTTATTCGCTACATGATATGTGTTTTGGTTGGAGAGTTGTGTATTATATTAGTATTTGCTTTTTAGTTTACCACAATCATCCTTGCTGTACACACCTTTTTGGGAGAAGCCTATTTGATTAGAATTTGCTAGAATACTCTATGTGCTTCACTTATATCTTTTGATCTTGATAGTTTTTGCTCTAGTGCTTCACTTATATCTTTTAGAGCACGGTGGTGTCTTAATTTTGAAGAAATTGCTAGTCTCTCATGCTTCACTTATATTATTTTGAGAGTCTTTTAGAACAGCATGGTATTTGCTATTATCTTAAAGTTGGTCCTAGAATGATGAGCATCCAAGTTGGGTATAATAAAAACTATCATAGGAAGTGAATTGGATGCTATGATCAACTTGATACTTGATAATTGTTTGGAGATATGGAGGTAGTGATATTAAAGTCATGCTTGTTGGGTGATTATGAATTTAAAGAATGCTTGTGTTGAAGTTAGCAAGTCCCGTAGCATGCACGTATGGTTAAAGTTGTGTAACAAATTTGAAACATGAAGTGTACCTGGCTTGTGCATCCTTATGAGTGGCGGTCGGGGACGAGCGATGGTATTTTCCTACCAATCTATCCCGCTATGAGCATGCGCGTAGTACTTGGTTTTTGATGACTTCTAAATTTTTGCAATAAGTATATGAGTTCTTTTGACTAATATTGAGTCCATGGATTATACGCACTTTTACCTTTCCGCCTTTGCTAGCCTCTTCGGTACCGTGCATTGCCCTTTCTCACCTTGAGAGTTGGTGCAAACTTCGCCGGTGCATCCAAACCCCATGATACAATACGCTCTATCACACATAAACCTCCTTATATCTTCCTCCAAACAGCCACCATACCTACCTATTATGGCATTTCCATAGCCATTCCGAGATATATTTCCATGCAACTTTCCACCGTTCCGCTCATCATCATCATGACATACTTTACTTTTGTCATATTGCCATTGCATGATCATGTAGTTGACATCGTATTTGTGGCAAAGCCACCATGCATTATTTTTCATACATGTCACTCTTGATTCATTGAACCATCCCGGTACACCGCCGGAGGCATTCATATAGA
This sequence comes from Triticum dicoccoides, assembly GCF_002162155.2. Lineage (NCBI taxonomy): Eukaryota > Viridiplantae > Streptophyta > Magnoliopsida > Poales > Poaceae > Triticum > Triticum dicoccoides. The sequence continues at coordinate 236,414,618 of NC_041393.1, forward strand.
GTCATATCTTGTTCTAGTTTCGAGTTGTAATCCTTATGTTGTAATCAATAGAAGTGTGATGGTCATCATTATTAGAATATTGCCAAAAAAAAGAAAGGCCAAAAGAAAAAAAAGAAAGGCCAAAAAGAAAAAAAAGAAAAAGAAAAAGAATAAAATAGAAAAAAAAGAAAATAAATAAAAAGGGCAATGTTACTATCTCTTTTTCCACAGTTGTGCTTCAAAGTAGCACCTTGTTCTTCATGTAGTGAGTCTCATATATTGTGCTTCAAAGTAGCACCATGTTTTTCATATAGTGAGTCTCATAAGTTGTCTTTTTCATACTAGTGGGAATTTTTCATTATAGAACTTGGCTTGTATATTCCTACGATGGGCTTCCTCAAATGCCCTAGGCCTTCGTGAGCAAGCAAGTTGGATGCACACCCACTAGTTTTCTTTTGTTGAGCATTTACTTATAGCTCTAGTGCATCCGTTGCATGGCAATCCCTACTCATGTTGACATCAATTGATGGGCATCTCCATAGCCCGTTGATTATCCTTGTCAATGTGAGACTTTCTCCTTTTTTGTCTTCTCCACACAATCCCCATCATCATATTCTATTCCACCCATAGTGCTATATCCATGGCTCACGTTCATGTATTGCATGAAGGTTGAAAAAGTTTGAGATTATTTAAGTATGAAACAATTGCTTGGCTTGTCATCGGGGGTATAGAAGTTGGGAACATCTTTGTGTGACGAAAATGAAGCATAGCCTAACTATATGATTTTGTAGGGATGAACTTTCTTTTGCCATGTTATTTTGAGAAGACATGATTACTTTGATTAGTATGCTTGAAGTGTTACTATTTCTTTTATCAATATGAACTTTTATTTTGAATCATTTGGATCTGAACATTCATGCCACAATAAAGAATTACATTATGAATTATGCTAGGTAGCATTCCATATCAAAAATTCTCTTTTTATCATTTACCTACTCGAGGACGAGCAGGAATTAAGCTTGGGGATGCTTGATACGTCTCCAATGTATCTATAATTTTTTATTGTTCCATGCTATTATATTACCCCTTTTGGATGTTTATGGGCTTTATTTTGCACATTTATATCATTTTTGGGACTAACCTACTAATCGGAGGCCCAACCCATATTGCTGTTTTTTTTGCCTATTTCAATATTTCGAAGAAAAAGAATATCAAGCGGAGTCCAAACGGAATGAAACCTTCGGGAGTGTGATTTTTGGAACGAACCTGATCCGGAGAGCTTGGAGTGCAAGTCAAGAAGCTTCTGAGGGCCCCACGAGATAGGGGGCCGCCCCCTTGTAGGGCGCGCCCCCCTGTCTCGTGGGCCCCTCGGGCGGCCACCGACGTACTTCTTCCTCCTATATATACCTACGTACGCCAAAAACATCCAGGAGCACCACGAAACACAATTTCCACCGTCGTAACCTTCTGTATCCGCGAGATCTCATCTTGGAGCCTTCTCCAACACTCTGCCGGAGGGGGAATCAACCACGGAGGGCCTCTACATCAACATCCTTGCCCCTCCGATGAGTTGTGAGTAGTTTACCACGGACCTACGGGTCCATAGTTATTAGCTATATGGCTTCTTCTCTCTTTTTGGATCTCAATACAATGCTCTCCCCTCTCTTGTGGAGATCTATTCAATGTAAACTCTTTTTGCGGTGTGTTTGTCGAGATCCGATGAATTGTGGGTTTATGATCAAGTTTATCTATGAATAATATTTGAATCTTCTCTGAATTCTTTTATGTATGATTGAGTTATCTTTGCAAGTCTCTTCGAATTATCAGTTTGGTTTGGCCTACTAGATTGCTCTTTCTTGCGATGGGAGAAGTGCTTAGCTTTGGGTTCAATCTTGCGGTGTCCTTACCCAGTGACAGAAAGGGTTGCAAGGCACATATTTTATTGTTGCCATCGAGGATAACAAGATGGGGTTTATATCATATTGCATGTGTTTATCCCTCTACATCATGTCATCTTGCTTAATGTGTTACTATGTTCTTCTGAACTTAATACTCTAGATGCAGGCAGGAGTCGGTCGATGTGTGGAGTAATAGTAGTAGATGCAGGCAGGAGTCGGTCTACTTGTTATGGACGTGATGCCTATATACATGATCATGCCTAGATAATCTCATAACTATGCGCTTTTCTATCAATTGCTCGACAGTAATTTGTTCACCCACCGTAATACTTATGCTATCTTGAGAGAAGCCTCTAGTGAAACCTATGGCCCCCGGGTCTATCTCTTATCATATTTGCTTTCAATCTACCTTTATTTGCATCTTTACTTTTTGCATCTATATTATAAAATACCAAAAATATATTTATACTATCTTTATTAGATCTCACTTTCGCAAGTGGCCGTGAAGGGATTGACAACCCCTTTATTGCGTTGGTTGCGAGTTCTCAGTTTGTTTGTGTAGGTGCGTGGGACTTTTGAGGAGCCTCCTACTGTATTGATACCTTGGTTCTCAAAACTGAGGGAAATACTTAGGCTACACTTTGCTGCATCACCCTCTCCTCTTCGAGGAAAACCAATGCAAGCTCAAGACGTAGCAGGATGCTTTTGAGAATGATGGCAAGAATCATCACACTTGGACACTAAACATGGCTAGATTACTAGATGGTTCTATACGACACCTAGGATAATAACAATAACTCCAACATATATGTCGAGGCAATAAAGTACCTCAACTCACCGATATGTGTGGTCAAACTGGCCCAAAGGAACATTGGGAACAGAGAGAAAAGATTTGCAAATGCACCAGACTATTTAGAAACCTGGGATGACTCGAACAACATAACGCCTGTAAATGCTCAAAGATTTGAGACATCCAGCATAAATGGTGGCATAACCACTCAATCATCACAAAATCAAGGTTCCGAGAACAACCGTTAACATACGGAAGTAGTAGGGACTTAACTAAGGCCTGAATCCAATCTTATAAGTTATGGATTAGTAACACGTGATCCTGATAGAAAGAAGAGAAAGCCTAGTTCCTTAACCCCATAGGAAAGATATGATGACTCAGATCAGAAGGCATAAGGTAAAGGAGTAAAAAGAGCCTTACATTCCCATGCCACAATCAATTCCCCTACATATTACTAAAGCATTTGTAGACTTGACTTCGACCAGTTTGGCTTGGTAATCCTACAGGCAGTCAGGCTCTGATACCAAAGCTGTCAGGACCCCGATCCTAAGTCACACCGATCTAGCATGTAACACATCATATCACTTTGTGGCCTCACGCATGGTATTCCCACGGGTGCCACCTTACCTGGCCTGGGATCGTTTGCGCCTTTTGGCTCACGTATATGATAGTGTCGCTAGCGTCCATATGACAAAGAACCTGGGCCGACATGACTAGTCGTAAACCCAAGGTGGTGCTAACTTACAGGGACAGGCATACGTGACCCAGCAACGAACGTGTCAATCAACAATGTATGAACCCAAGTCGTAGCAAGCTACAAGGACTTAAAGGAACAACGAGTGACATTTCCCCAAAGGGACAGACATAGGAACGAAGAAGGACACATGTCGGCCAGCCTAAGTGTTTCGGAGTAGTAGCAAGCTACCAAGGCTCAGTGGAAGCACTAGGAGACATTTCCTGGGAGTAAACAACTAGGTTGTCGGATCCCACACATACCAAGCATTTCAAAACATACACACAATATGCTCGATATGTGCAAATACAACATGACATCACAACAAGACTCTACAACTCAGAGTATTTATTCAATAGGCTCCGAGGAGCCAAGTATTACAAACATAGGTCTCATGACCCAACATTCAGAGCATACATACAATGGAAGCACAACATGTCTGAGTACAGACAACTACAAAAGAAAAGGGCTGAGAAGCTTGACTATCTACAAGATCCCGCCGAGGGCACAAGACCGTAGCTGAGGTAACAAGCTAAACATCGAAATCCATGCGATACTACTAGCGACACTGAATTCTCTTTGCAAAAACATAAATTAAGGAAACATGAGTACAAATGTACCCAACAAGACTTACATCAGAACTAACTACATATGCATCAGTATCAACAAAGGAATGGTGGGGTTTAACTGCAGCAAGGCAGCTTTGACTCGGTGTCTATCCTGGACTATGACTGCAAATAACTCTTTTGAGGTAGCGCACACGAGTACACATATTCACCATATCAATACACCACTATGGATCTGCTCCCGTTTCCCTACGAGAACACCATCCATAGCACTCACACTTATCTTGTGTATTTTAGAGTATCCACTTTCACTTGTCTATGAACTGTATAGGCAACCCAGAGGTCCTTTACCGCGGACGCGGCTATTCGAATAGATCATTTATAACCTTGCAGGGGTGTACTTCTTCACACATGTTTCCACAACTTAGCGTCTGCACAGGACCTGTGCTCGACAGACCTCAAGCGAAAGCCGACGTGGGTGTAGACCATGACCTGACTAACCACACAAGTCTCTGGTCCAGGTTTATCGCCTATTCAGGTTCCATCCGCAGGGAGTCCAGCCGAGGTTTCCACATACGACCCCGAAAGATGTGTGCAGGGTTCCCGAGACACCAAAGGGGCGCCCGGTACACCATGCCACGTGCCTACCGCATCACAGCCCACCCCTCGGGTCAGCGCTGCACACGGCCTTCAGCAAACTACAACACCAAAAACTACTTGCAACTCCTGGACAGATGACAGGGGCGATTAATAAGTCGAGCGGGGTCATATTTTTCAGGGCCCAACGTGTGGTAGTAGCTGTTCATGGATCACAAACACAGAACTCCGTTCCTGAGGACGGTTTCAATGAGACAACCCACCATGTACTCCTACATGGCCTCTCACCGCTACCTCTACCAAATCGTGTTCACACACTTAGCTCACACACAGTAGGACATGTTCACAACTTTCCAATTCATCCCCGATGAATCAGACCTGACACAACTCTAAGCATAGCATGCATGACAAACAATCATGAATGAGTAGGCACATCAGGGCTCAAACAACTCCTACTCATGCTAGTGGGTTTCATCTATTTACTGCGGCAACGACATGTCATGCGAAGGAGAAGGGGTTCAGCTACCACATCAAGTAACAGATGAATCATTGTTGTCCTAATGCAGTAAAAGAGAGAAGGAGTGAGAGAGTGGGATTGTATCGGAATGAACAAGGGGGTTTTGCTTGCCTGGCACTTCTGAAGATAGCAATAGCTCTTCATCGGTGTCATCAATCTCATCTTTGGAACGTCGTCTACTGAGAGGGGACAATTACCGATAAACAAGGAATAACACAATTAATGCAATGCTCAATATGATGCATGATCATGATATGTCAAAATGAGTGTGTTGGGCTAATGCAACTACAAGCAGCTGGGTTTGAGTCATTTTGAACCAAAGGTTCAATCCCAAACCCAACTCATGAATTTAAATTGTGCCTTATCATGTTTTGCACTAAATAGCAAGGTTAAGTTGCTTAAATATGCATGAAACCAATACAGATGGATAGATTGGATTTTTCTGATCATTTTTCATATGTAAATCTTTGCATTTGGAGTTACAGATTAATTTCTATGATTTTTAGAAGTTTAGAGCATTTTCTGAAATTCATAATTCATTTATGATTTATTTTAATTCTAGAAAATGTTTACTGCATCAGCATTAGGTCATGCTGACCTCAGTAGGTCAACAGGCGCCGTCCAGGTCAAACCTGACCAGTGGGGCCCACTGGTCAGTGACTCAGTTAACTAACTGAGTTAATTAGTGCTAAACTAACCCTAAGTAAAAAGTCAACAGGGCTGAGCCCACTTGTCAGTGGCTCATTTAGTTAATTAAGGTAGTTAACACCAATTAAATCCTAATCTAGGAGTTAGTCAAGGGCTGGCCCCACATGTCATAGATCCAGGGGAGGTCAAACCCCTGGTCAGCGAGGTCACACCCACCGGCGATTCAACGCTGGCAAGGCCAGGTGCGGTGGTGGTGCTCGGGATTGCTCCTCCGTCGACCAAAAAAACTGTGGTTTGGTCCTACACACTCCTGGGAGTGATCCGCATCGGTTGGTGGTGGTGGCCAAGCTCGGGTTGGTCGGGAACTGCGCCGGTGACGAGCGTCACGGCTACCGGAGCTCGGGTGAGCTCGGGGTCGAGGCTACAGCGGCCTTAGCAATGCGAGGTTAGCACCTACGGCGTCTACATGGTGCAGGAGGCCAACGGGCACATCCATGGGACCAAAAGGTCACCGGAGCCTCGTCGGCAACGAGCTCGTGCGGCTGCATGCTACGATCAGCAAGGGGGCGACGTCTACAGCGAGCAAACGAAGCAAAGGAGAGGGGGGTTCAACGCAGGGGCTCACATGGAGTCGGTAGGGAGGCTCAGCAAGCTCGGGAAGGCACCATGGACAACGAACATGCGTCGGTGATCTCGGCTGCCGAAGCTTGAAGAAGAGGTCGAGGAAGCCGCTGCAGGGTTTCCGGCGGGGCATGGCTCGGTGAGGAGGAAGAGGTGGTCGAGGCGGAGCCTCTGAGCTCATCGGCGAGGCGAGGCAGTGGCTGTGGTCACGGCAACGACGAACGACGGCGGTGCTCAGGCATGAGAGGAGTGAGAGCAGAGGAGGGAAGAAGCTCGGGGAGGGAGTGAGAGAGGTCCAGGGGGCTGCATGGCACCGTGAGAGACATCCAGGGGAGGAGGGGATAGCCAGGCAGGGTGGAGGTGGCCAGCGTGCACCGAGCACACGCCCTTTGCCTACTGGCAAAGGAGGAAGACGACAGGGGCGCCAGGTGGGCTACGCCAACAGTGTTGGACCGGCAGGTAAGTTAGCCAGGTAAGTTTCCTTTTACTTTATTTTCTGTTTTATATTTCTTTTGTAACTTTAGGGCTTTTCTAAAAATACTAAAACTAACTCAAAAATCATGAAACTGCTCAAGACCACTGTTTGGAATAAATCCAACAATAAACATTTTAGTTTATGATTATTTGGACATTTAGAATATTTTATAGCATTTAAATGCCCGAATGCAAATAGAGTATGATTTAATTCAGAGCCCAACTATGTCATGGAAAAATGTGCATCACCTCTGGTTACTGTTTCCAGCATTGTCCAAAAATGATGAACATTTTTGAAAGCTATTTGGATTTACTGAAAATATTTTAGTTGACCCTAGTGAATTCCTTTGATGCTAGGGTTTAAGCAATCCCCATTTCAAGTTTCTTTCAAAAATTAACATAATGCACACATGAAGCTAGCCTAGTGCATTGCCAGAAGCTAGGGATGTGACAACCATTACACACTTTTGACTCAACCTGTGTTAAAAGATATGAACGTTGGGCTTTTCAGCGAGACCAAAGTGGAAATCTTGGACAGGCGGAAATGTGATGACCTAGGTAAGACTTCACTTTGGTAGTTCTGACCAGTTCAACTCGGTGATTCCGAAGTGAACTAACTGGCTTACAGAAAGTTGGTCACAGCAACTCGGTGAGACCGATTGCAATCTCGGTGAGACCGAAATTCTAGGGTTTGGCTCTGGCAGTGTATAGGGTCAACTAAGTGAGTTCGGATGGGATGTATTCGGTGGGATCGAGTTGGCTATTTAGGGTTTTGGACATATATGATTTGGAGAAAGTGGTTGAGGGTTTGTGGAGCAATATCATCAAGCACTTGAGCAATTGAGTCATGATGAAAACCTCATCCCCTTTTAATAGTATTGGCTTTCCTATGGACTCAATATGATCTTGGATCACTTAACCAAAAATTTAGAGTCTTGAGGCTTTGCCAATCCATGTCCTTTGCATTTTTAGGGGTCCACATTCTCATGTCATTGCCATGCCAATTATTGATCTTTTCTGAAATCTATTTTCAATAAGCATTAGAGCAATGATATATATGTTGTTATAAATTACCAAAACCACCCAGGGATTAGTTGCACTTTTAATCTCCCTCTTGTTGCTAATTGATGACAACATATAGATAAAAGCTTCGACACATGATATAATCAATGAAATACATCGTTGCTTCGAGAAGTATGTGATGCAAGAGCTCCCCCTAAATTTGTGCATTATTAAAATTTTGCCTTTGAATGCAAATGCACAATCGATTAGGATCATGGATCACTCTCCCATGTCACATACATCTTGGTGGAGCACTCAAAATGATATGATTGCAATGTAACAAGCACTCATCACCAAGCACATAAGTGAATGATCATACAAAGAGCATATGGATAGATATTTAAGCATGCATAGCAATGAAGCCCGATATGATCAAGCACAAAGTAACATGGTCTCCTATAAGCATCAATCAGAAGTATCATTAAGTATCATGAAACTCAAGGAAATCAAACGAGAAAAATCAAAGAACTCTCTCTTGAAGCCCTAATGATCTATACTAATCCCCCCTTTAGCAACAAGTACCAAAATGTTTGAAGAAGTAAAGAGCTAAATGTCTCTCTAGGTTCGATCTTCGGCAACTCCTGGTGATGAAGTCCTCTGACCTGCAGTGCCGGTGTGCGTATACGTTGTTGGACTTGAGATGAGTGTGTCTGCAAAGATCTAGGCTAATGCCTGCTGAGCTGGTGGTGTAGAAACCGCTGAAGGAACTAACGGTGGAGCAACTGTGGGTGCAGCAGCTAGAGCTAAGACTATGGCTCTGGAGTGGGTGACTGGCATGACTTCTGCCCTTGGTGATGGTGTCCTGGATTAGGGGGTGCCAACCTAGTTGTCCTTAGTCCGTGCGCCAAACTTCTAGCCCATCGTTCTTATAAGGAAGGACTCTGCAAGCCTCACACTTCGGTGTGATCAAGGCGGACTCTGCCCAAGACTTGACGTGCACTCCAAGGACTGCATCGGCCGCTGACATGTGCATCCCTAGATTGGCAACCGACCATGTGTAACCCTAGGTACCCCCAATGCCTATATAGATTGAGGGGTTTAGTCCATAGGGACCACGGTCACAATTACAACCATCTAGCCTTAGGGTTAGAAAAGAACTTACGATCTCGAGGTAGATCAAGCTTGTACTCGATACATCAACATCAATACAATCAAAGCAAGACGTAGGGTATTACCTCTTCGAGAGGGCCCGAACCTGGCGTAAATATTGTTCCCTTCTTATCTTGTTACCCATGGCTCCAATATCCAGAGCTCGGGGCCTCCTACCCGAGGTCTGCCAGTTTTAGTACTGACACTGGTGCTTTCATTGAGAGTTCCACTATGTGATCAAAAAAGGATCAACAGGATTGTAGGTCAACGACCTAGATCTTCATGGCGTGACCTCCACCCTCGAATCTTCTGTCATCATATTGTGCCTCCTCCATCAAGAGCCAGGCCGCGATGAGCGGAAAGTATAACCTGAGCCCTCTGTTTCTTCTCCCACCCCGGCCAAGAATCCCCCCAGGGAGGACCAAGAGCTGAGGTATTACCTAGTGAGTGACCTTGAAGGTGACCGGACGAAAGAATCCGAGGAATCAGACCTCAAGATCAATCCGACCAATCCATCATCAACACGTCCTTCTCGAGACAATGTCGTCTGAGCTTCGAGTCTGCAAACGATGGGGATCAAATTTTTGCTCCCACCCACCTCCCACATTGAGTATTGCCCGAATAACTCAGGGCCATCCAATGTCTGGGATCTAGTCTATATAAAATAGTTACCTGACAAAACAGTTAGGAAATTCTGGACCAGGTTCCTGTTCATCAAGAACAAGATATCAGACTCCCGTGACTCAAATATATTAGCAACTTTTCAGCAAACCTGCAAAGACGAAGGCATTTTAAATGCCCTCACCCAGTGCCGCGTCCAAACGTTCTCTGAATTATCAGACCTCGTGTCCAAATTCTGCACCATAGAGGATGCATGGCTGGCTCAAAAAGAGCAAGCAGATTCAATATGTGCCGGGAGGATGAAGCATGACAAGCTAGCACACGGGTAAGAATGCTCTTGGCATGCTTGCATCAGTCGACCAACCTCGGAAATGGAAAAAACCCGTCATAGGATCCAAGACCGCCCTTGACGGCCTGCTGGACAAGCTGTGCCCAATACACTTTGTTCTGCTAAACACCTGCCCAACTCACAGTCTTCGAGACTGCTGGGTGGGGAAATAGGTGTCTAGGGGAGGCGAGGCTCTCCTCGTGCACAAGCACGAGCGCATGCATTCAGCAGCATCCTCTGACTTGCAGTGTCGATGTGCATAGACGTTGTTGGGGTTGAGGTGAGTGTGTCTTCAAACATCTCGGCTGATGTCTGCTGAGCTAGTGGTGTAGAGACTGCTGGAGGAATTGATGGAGAAATTGTGGGTCCTACAGCTAGAGCTGAGACTGTGGCTCTGGAGTCGGTGACTAGCACTGCTCCTAACCTAGGCATCTTCTAAAACTGAGTGGTAGTAGGAAGTCTTGCGCCCTGGTGCTCGTCATCACTGCTAGAATGCAAATTTGCTTCATCCACTTCCTTCTTTAGACTCTCCATTATGGTCTGGACCTCAGCGTTCTTAACATCGAGGTCATGGAACTTAGTCTCTACGATCCACTCAAAGCTCCCTTGGTTCTTCATGTTGTTGGCCAGACTCCACTTGATCCTCTAAGTAGCTCGAAGAAGATAGTTCATCTGATCTGACTTGGTCTTTAGCAAGGGGGTGGTGGTTGCACTTGGCTCTATAGCATCCCTATCAGTCTCTGCCTCAATCTCTGCATGTGCTGGAGCCGAGGTGGGATGGGAAGGATCCATCGTCACTGTGTTATCCTCAAACTCTGGCTGTAGCGGCAATGCGGATGATCAAGTAAATATGTCATGTTACCAACCTTGGAGTTGATAAGCATTTGAATATGTGATGCAAAGCCACATGATCGCTTCTGATCCATAGCAGTCCTCTTGATTATTTCTACAATGAGACTCATTACCTTGAAATTCTGATGACCATCAATGTGATGTAGCATGTTGATGGAGTGGCCTCTGATCAACTTATCATCTCCTGATTTGGGCATCAAAGTGTGCCGCATGATAGTGTTGGAGGTAGGAAGTCTAGCCAACCGATAATATATAGATCCAAGCTTGTGAGACTCCCAGTACTTCTTGGGATGGGAGTGTACACGTTCTTCATTGTGTTGTGATTGATCTTGGGCTTAGCAAAAACATCTATGTCATTCTCATCAGTATCTATAGCACCTATCAACGCACCCCAGTCATCAATGCTGGACTGGTATACCTGAGTCCCTCTGTCATCCATACAATCAAATTGGGGTAGAAGTGTGCAGTGGAATAAAGTTGCATGATCATCCCATTGTTCCATGCAGTCATGTTCTTCCCTATGAATGCATCAACCTCAACCATCCTGAAGCTCTCATGGACATGGGGAAAATGATCTTGATTTGCATCTATGTATTTCCAGTCCGCCCATCTCATATCACTAATCACTGGCTTCTTGTAAAGAAGCACTGTCTCATAGAAGTCATGTTGTTCCTTGGTGTGGAAGTGGTAGTCAACAACAATCCTCCTCCTCATAGAGTAGGGATATGATTCCATCCACTTTCTCAGACCCTTGTCCTTCCTTTCTTTGATGTTCTCAGCAACTGGATAAGAATCATCATGCTCTGCAATCTTGCTCTAAGTTTCTTGAGCACTATGGCTACATCATCATCATCATCATCATCATCATCATCATCATCATCAGCAGCAGCAGCTCTCTCAGGCACCGGGGTCTTGTTCTTCTTAGCAGCTGAAGTCTTCCCCTTAGGCTTGGGGGTAACAGATGTAATGTTTCTCGTTGTCTTCCCCTTAGGCTTGGGGGTAGCAACTGTCTTGGGCTTGGAGGTAGTGGCTTCCTCCATAGGCATATCATCTGCCATAAGCTTGTGTTGCTTGGGAGGTGGCTCATCAACAACTAGTTCCTACTCTCTCCTCATGGATGTTGGCTTGAACACCACATGGGTAGTCTGTTTCCTCTCTCTCTCTCTCTCTCTCTCTCTCTCTCTCTCTCTCTCTTCCTGCCAGCCACTTTGTCCATAGACTTGCCTTGACCCTGCTTTGAGCTAGCAGCAGCAGGATCAGAAACTTGCTTTGCACCAGGCCTCTCCTTTTGAGTAATGCCATATTCCCTGGCAACAACATCTTTTTTCCTCTTGGAAGTGATCTCCTCAGGATGGAAGTCCTCATCTTCCTCATCATAGTTCCTTTGCTTCCTTGTTCTGGTGGTTGCCTTTGACAAGCTAGGAGAACTCCTTTCTCCTTCATCATAGCTCTCCTTGGGGCTTGTACCTGCCTCCAGGTCAACAGTAGCCTTTGCAGACATGTTCTGGCTATCCCCTCCGTCCGACATGCTAAAAACTGACCATGTGAAGTATAATAGGTAGAGTGGAATAGATGAGCATCACAAAACACAGTTATTTTGAAAAAAATGACTTAAAACTTCAGTTCTAGGTTTTCACAGAAATTATTTTGGAATTACCGATTGAAATTTTGGAAGCACCGAGGCAACAACTGAAACTAGGTTTCACATTTTCGGTTAGACCGAAGTGAAACTCGGTTCCACCGAAGCACACATGGTACTATAGAAAGCTAACTTGATCTCACTGATTAGTAAGTTTCAGTTTCACCGAGATGTACTGAGTGCTGTGGCTGAAGCCAAATTGGTGACTCTGAGTCATGTCAATTTGGTCGCTCCGAGATGAGTTCTACGGAACCCTAAACCTATTTTTTTTCTCGAATCTATTTCTAGGGGTTCATTGCTGGATAGGAAATCACATATGGTGGCAATGTTGTAGGCGCAAAACTCTAGTGCATTGAATCGGATTGAGAAGCACTAGGGGGTCAAATGTCACCCTAACTCAGTGGAGATCCGCTACGGCAGCAACGACGGTGCAGAATTCCATTGACGGTGATGGAATCCGGTGGCGAGGGCGCGCAGGAGACGATGGGAAAGACCCATAGACCAGGGGCGACGACATCAAAGTTTCTAAGGGGGAAATGTTTGAAATGATTTTCAACATATGGTCTATTATACGTCTCCAACTTATCTATTATTTTTCTATTGTTCCATGCTATTATAGTATCAATCTTGGATGTTTTATATGCAATTATATATCATTTTTTGGGACTAACCTATTAACCTAGTGCCCAGTGCCAGTTGCCGTTTTTTGCTTGTTTTTGGCTTTTTAGAAAATCAATATCAAATAGAGTCCAAACAGAGAAAAAACTTTGGATTATTTTTTCTGGACCAGAAGGGACCCTTTAAGGTTCGGGAGAAGACCAGATGAGCCACGAGGGAGCAACAAGCTGGGGGGGGGGCGTGACCCAGGGGGTAGGGGCGCCCTCCAGGCTTGTGGGCCCCTCGTGGCACATCTTGACCTAACACAAACCTCTATAAATTCCCAAATATTCCCAATATATTAGAGAGCCACCCGAAATACTGCAGCCGCAAGTTTTTGTTCTTCCACGATCCCATCCGGAGGTTTTTCCCGGCACCCTGCCAGAGGGGGAAACGATCACGGAGGGCTTCCACATCAACCTTGCTGCCCTTCCGATGATGCTTGATTAGTTTACCACATACCTATGGGTCCATAGCTAGTAGCTAGATGGCTTCTTCTCTCTCTTTGATCTTCAATACAATGTTCTCCTCGATGTTCTTGGAGTTCTATTCGATGTAATCTTCTTTTGCGGTGTGTTTGTTGAGATCCGATGAATTGTGGGTTTATGATCAGATTATTCATGAATATTAATTTAGTCTTCTCTGAATTCTTTTATGGATGATTATTATATAATTGTATTTCTCTCCGATTTGTCTGTTTAGTTTGGCCCACTAGATTGATTTTTCTTGCAATGGGAGTGGTGTTTTGTGATGGGTTCAATCTTGCGGTGCTCAATCACAGTGATAGAAAGGGACATGAGACGTATTTGTATTGTTTTCATCAAAGATAAAAATATGGGGTTTATTCATATTGCTTGGGTTTACTTTGTCTACATCATGTCATCTTGCTTAAGGCGTTACTCAGTTTTCATTAACTTAATACCCTAGATGCATGTTGGATAGCGGCCGATGGGTGTAGTAATAGTAGAAGATGCAGGTAGGAGTTGGTCTACTTGTCTCAGACGTGATGCTCGTATACATGATCATTGCCTTGAACATTGTCATAACTATGCGCTTTTCTATCAATTGCCCAACAATAGTTTGTTCACCCACCATACTTTATGTGCTCGAGAGAGAAGCCTCTAGTGAAAATTATGGTGCCCGGGTCTACTTTTATCATATATAAAATCCAAAAATACCTTGCTGCAATTTATTTACCCTTATTTTATTTTGTTGTTTTTATTTATTTGTCTATCACTACCAGATTTGATCCTTACAAATAACAGCCAAGGGGATTGACAACCCCCTTGATCACGTTGGGTGCAAATAATTGCTCTTTTGGGTGTAGCTGCTGCTAACAAGGTTCTGTGTGGTTCTCCTACTAGACTGATAACCTTGGTTCTTAACTGAGGGAAATACTTATCTCTACTGTACTGCTTCATCATCTGCTCTTCGAGGAAATCCCAACACAGCTCACAAGTAGCAGGAATAATTTCTGGTGCTGTTGCCGGCAAGACATCACCAAAACTTATCAAGTACTTTCGCATAAACTACCATCTTTTTGCTCTTAGTTTTATTTGCCTCTGCCTCTCGTTTTCATCTCCCCCACTTTTAAAACAATTTTGCAAAAATACAAAAATATTTTTACTTGCTTTTAATTGCCTTCCCGTGGACACTCAAAAACATAAAGGAAAAGTAAAAACATATGTATCCTCATCCACTTGCTAATCTTTTCAAAAGATCTAATTATGTTGAACCAATTGCTAGTGAGTTGAGTGCACTTGATTATCTCTATGAAGTTTCGCTTGAAAATCATGAATCTGAAAATTGTGATGAAGTGTTGAAAGAATAAATTTATGAAGTGATTCATGATAGCTCCTTGAATGAAAAGCATGATTGCAATGATGTCACTATAAATTCTATTAATGTCATGTGCTAATGATATGCAAAGCTACAAGCTTGGGATGATAATTTTACTATGTCCAGTACTTATTGCAATGATCATGATTGGGGTGATAATGCTTCTTATGATCTTGGAAAAAATTTCAAGCCTCATGATGAATATGCTATTGATAATAATGCTTGCAACAATATTGGAAGTGAGTTTGTAAGAGTGTAAACTTTAGGAAAAGAGAATCCCACATATTTGGAAAGTGTTCAATCTTATGATTTTTTTTATAAAAGTGGGTCCGGAGAGGTCATGACTTTAGTTGATGTTAATCCCACTATCTTGGATGATTATAAAACTTTTATGCATGTGGATCATGAAGAGAAAGTTTTATATGATAGATATATTGTTGAATTTGAATATGATCCTACATGTAACTATTATGAGAGAGGAAAATATGGTTGTAGAATTTTTCATGTTACTAAATTACCTCTGTTCATGTTGAGATTGCTACTGTTTCTTTCTTCTTCCTTGCATATGCTAGTTTTTCTTGCCTCGGTAATTTGTTTCCTTATAAAATGCCTATGCATATGAAGTATGTTAGACTTAAATGTGTTTTTCACATGTATTATGATGCTCTCTTTGTGCTTCAATTATTGTATTTCATGTGAGCATCACAAACTCATCTCCCTCACATTACATTATTTGCCATTTGCCTCTCGTTTTCCTCTCCCCCACTTCACCCTTGCCGTTTTATTCGTCCTCTCTTTCCCAATCTCCTCTCTCTTTCGCTTGTCTTCTTGTGTGCCTGTTTGCCCTTATGGCTTTGCCTAAGAACACCGACCTTCATCTTAGAAGGTTGTATGAGATTGAATTGAATATTAGAAGTTTTATGACTTTACAATTTGAGCATAATAGTTTCTTTAGAAAAGAGCTTAAAGAATAAAAAAGCTTTATGGAGTATATGAACAAAGAACTTGATGATATGTCTAAGGAATTTTATGGTTTGAACTCTCAAATTACTCATCTTGAAAAATCAGTAACCCAAATTTCTGATAAGCAAGCCACCTTGGTCAATAAGATGGCTGCCAAACTAGAAGGGTTAGGGGAAAATAATGATGAAGATCTAAAAGTTATTGATGTGTCCCCTATTAAATCTTTGTTTTTCAATATGAATCTTAATAATGATGGGATTGGAGATGAGTCAACTTTAGTTAAAAGGCGTCCCAATGATTCGGAGTTTGTAGATCTTGATGCTAAATTCGGTAAAAGCGGGATTGGAGAGGTCAAAACTTTACATAGTATTGAACCCACTATTATGGATTTCAAGGAATTTAATTATGATAATTGTTCTTTAATAGATTATATTTCCTTGTTGCAATCTGTGTTGAATTCTCCTCATGCTTATAGTCAAAATAAAGCTTTTACCAAACATATTGTTGATGCCTTGATGCAATCTTATGAGGAAAAACTTAATTTGGAAGTTTCTATACCTAGAAAACTTTATGATGAGTGGGAACCTACTATAAAGATTAAAATTAAAGATCATGAGTGCTATGCTTTGTGTGATTTGGGTGCTAGTGTTTCCATGATTCCAAAAACTTTATGTGATATTCTAGGTTTCCATGATCTTGATGATTGCAACAGAGGAGGCGGTCACGAGGGTACCCAGCGCACCCCCTGGGGGTGGGCGCGCCCCCACCCTCGTGGGCCCCTCGAACATTCACCGACCTACTTCTTCCTCCTATATATACCCATGTACCCCGAAAACATCCAGGAGCCCCACGAAAACCTAATTCCACCACCGCAACCTTCTGTAGCTGCGAGATCCCATCTTGGAGCCTTCGCTGGCGCTCCGCCGGAGGGGGAATCGATCATGGAGGGCCTCTACATCATCTCCAAGGCCCTTCCGATGAGTTGTGAGTAGTTTACCACAGACCTTCGGGTCCATAGTTATTAGCTAGATGGCTTATTCTCTCTCTTTGAATCTCGATACAAAGTTCTCCTCGATCTTGTTGGAGATCTACTCGATGTAACTCTTTTTGCAGTGTGTTTGTCGAGATCCGATGAATTGTGGGTTTATGATCAAGTTTATCTATGAGAAATATTTTAATCTCCTCTGAATTCTTTTATGTGTGATTAAGTAATCTTTGCAAGTCTCTTCGAATTATCAGTTTGGTTTGGCCTACTAGATTAATCTTTCTTGCAATGGGAGAAGTGCTTAGCTTTGGGTTCAATCTTGCGGTGTCCTTTCCCAGTGACAGAAGGGGCAGCAAGGCACGTATTGTATTGTTGCCATCAAGGATAAAAAGATGGGGCTTATATCATATTGCATGAGTTTATCCCTCTACATCATATCATCTTTCTTAATGCGTTACTCTGTTCTTTATGAACTTAATACTCTAGATGCAGGCAGGAGTTGGTCGATGTGTGGAGTAATAGTAGTAGATGCAGGCAGGAGTCGGTCTACTTGTCACGGACGTGATGCCTATATACATGATCATGCCTAGATAATCTCATAACTATGCGCTTTTCTATCAATTGCTCGACAATAATTTGTTCACCCACGGTAATACTTATGCTATCTTGAGAGAAGCCACTAGTGAAACCTATGGCCCCCGGGTCTATCTTTTATCATATAAGTTTACCATCTACTTTTATTTGCATCTTTACTTTTCCAATCTATATCATAAAAATACCAAAAATATTTATCTTATCATATTATCTCTATCAGATCTCACTTTCACAAGTGGCCGTGAAGGGATTGACAACCCCTTTATTGCATTGGTTGTGAGGTTCTTGTTTGTTTGTGTAGGTGCTTGGGACTTTTGAGGAGCCTCCTACTGGATTGATACCTTGGTTCTCAAAAACTGAGGGAAATACTTACGCTACTTTGCTGCATCACTCTTTCCTCTTCAAGGAAAACCAACGCAAGCTCAAGACGTAGCAAGAAGGATTTCTGGCGCCGTTGCCGGAGAGGTCTTCGCTCAAGTCAACACATACCAAGTACCCATCACAAACTCATCTCCCTCGCATTACATTGTTTGCCATTTGCCTCTCGTTTCCTCTCCCCCACTTCACCCTTGCCCTTTTATTCGCCCCTCTTCTGTTCGTCTTTTCATTTGCTTTGATGTCTTACTTGGCTCGTTTGGTTGTTTAGTTGGAATAGTTGTTTATTTATTGCTAAACAGAGAAGCTAAGATCTATGGATCCTCATCCGCTTGCTAATGTTTTTAAGAGATGCAATTATGATGAACCAATTGCCAGTGAGTTTTGTGCACTAGATTATCTTTATGAAGCTTTGCTTGAAATTCATGAATCTGAAAATTATGATGAAGAAATTTATGAAGAGATTCACGATAACTCTTTGAATAAAAATCATGATTGCAATGATTTTGCTAAAAATTCTCTTGATGTCAATTGTGCTAATAATATGCAAAACCCTAATCTTGGGGATGCTAGTTTTGCTATATCTACTACTTGTTGCAGTGATCATGATTGGGGTGATTCTTCTTTTGATCTTGAAAATTTATTTAACCCCCAAGATGAATATGAGATTGATAATAGTGTTTGCAATATTATTGAAAGTGGGTTTGGAAGAGTGTCAACTTTAGATCCCACATATTTGAATTTTGATCAATCTTATGAAATTTTAGATAAAAGTGGGCTTGGAGAGGTCATGACTTTAGTTAATGTTAATCCCACTATTTTGGAAGAGTGTCAACTTTGCATGCATGTGGATCGTGTTGAAAATATTTTATGTGATAGCTATTTTGTTGAAATTGCTTATGATCCTACATGTAATTATTATGAGAGAGGAAAATATGGTTGTATAAATTTTCATGTTACTAAATTACCTCTCTTCTTGTTGAGATTGCTATCATCTCTTTGTTCTTCCTTGCATATGCTAGTTTTTGCTTGCCTTGATAATTTGTTTGCTTACAAGATGCCTATGCATGGAAGTATGTTAGACTTAAGTGTGTTTGTCACGTGTTTCATGATGCTCTCTTTGCGCTTCAATTCTTGTCTTTCATGTGAGCATCATTAAAATTATCAATGCCTAGCTAAAAGGCTTTAAGGAAAAGCGCTTGTTGGGAGACAACCCAATATTTTTCCTTGATGTTATTGAATAAATATTTCATATATCTTCTGTTTAGATGTGTTTTCATGTTTTAGTTAGTGTTTGTGCCATGTAGAACCTATAGGATAACCTATGGTGATAGTTAATTTGATTCTGCTGAAAAACAGAAACTTTGCGTGCACGAAAATAATTTTAGTAATTCACATAAACGTTCTTTTGCGTTGATTATTTTTGCTGTAGATCAATAGACAAATTTCCTAGGACTTTCTAATTTGGTAGGAGTTTTAGAGTTCCATAAGTATTCGAGAGTTACAGATTGCTATAGACTATTCTGTTTTTGACAGATTCTGTTTTTCGTGTGTTGTTTGCTTATTTTGATGCATCTATGGCTAGTATCGGTGGGTATGAACCATAGAGAAGTTGAAATACAGTAGGTTTAACACCAATATAAATAAATAATGAGTTCATTACAGTACCTTGTGTGGTGGTTTTTCTTTCTTGCACTAATGGAGCTTATGAGATTTCCTGTTGAGTTTTGTGTTGTGAAGTTTTCAAGTTTTGGGTAATGATTTGATGGACTATGGAATAAGGAGTGGCAAGAGTCTAAGCTTGGGTATGCCCATGGAACCCTAAGATATTCAAGTATAACCAAAATCCTAAGCTTGGGGATGCCCCGGAAGGCATCCTCTCTTTCGTCTCCGTCTACCGGTAACTTTACTTGGAGGTATATTTTTATTCGCCACATGATATGTGTTTTGCTTGGAGCGTCTTGTATGATATTAGTATTTGCTTTTTAGTTTACCACAATCATCCTTGCTGTACACACCTTTTGGGAGAAACCCACTTGATTGGAATTTATACTCTATGTGCTTCACTTATATCTTTTGAGCTAGATAATTTTGCTCTAGTGCTTCACTTATACTTTTTAGAGCACGGCGGTGGCTTGATTTTGTAGAAATTGTTAATCTCTCATGCTTCACTTATATTATTTTGAGAGTCTCTTAGAACAGCATGGTATTTTCTATGGTTATAAAATTGGTCCTAGAATGATGAGCATCCAAGTAGGGTATAATAAAAACTATCATAGGAAGTGAATTGGATGCTATGATTAATTTGATACTTGATAATTGTTTTGAGATATGGAGGTGGTGATATTAGAGTCATGCTAGTTGGGTGATTATGAATTTAAAGAATACTTGTGTTGAAGTTCTCAAGTCCCGTAGCATGCACATATGGTAAAAGTTGTGTAACAAATTTATTGCATGGGGTGCTCTTTTGATTGCCTTCCCTTGAGTGGAG
Source organism: Triticum dicoccoides (assembly GCF_002162155.2). Taxonomy (NCBI): domain Eukaryota; kingdom Viridiplantae; phylum Streptophyta; class Magnoliopsida; order Poales; family Poaceae; genus Triticum; species Triticum dicoccoides. The sequence goes on from NC_041393.1 coordinate 236,434,936, forward strand.
GTCGGGGGCGCGCGATGGTTAACTCCTACCAACTTCCCCCCTAGGAGCATGTATAGTAGTACTTTGCTTTGAGGGCTAATAATTTTTTTGCAATAAGTATATGAGTTCTTTATGACTAATGTGAGTCCATGGATTATACGCAGTTTGACCTTTCCATCATTGCTAGCCTCTTCGGTACCGTGCATTGCCCTTTATCACCTTGAGAATTGGTGCAAACTTCGCGGTGCATCCAAACCCCGTGATACGATATGCTCTATCACACATAACCTCCTTATATCTTCCTGAAAACAGCCACCATACCTACCTATTATGGCATTTCCATAGCCATTCCGAGATATATTGCCATGCAACTTTCCACCGTTCCGTTTATCATGACACGCATCATCATTGTCATATTGCCTTGCATGATCATGTAGTTGACATCGTATTTGTGGCAAAGCCACCATGCATAATTTTTCATACATGTCACCCTTGATTCATTGCCCATCCCGGTACACCGCCGGAGGCATTCATATAGAGTCATATCTTATTCTAGTTTTAAGTTGTAATTTATGAGTTGTAAATAAATAGAAGTGTGATGATCATCATTATTAGAGCATTGTCCCCAAATAAAAAAAAGAAAGGCCAAAAAGAAAAAAAGGAAAGGCCAAAGAAAAAAAGAAAAAAAAGAAAGGCCAAAAGAAAAAGAAGGCCCCAAAAAAAGAAAAATAAAAAAGGGGGCAATGTTACTATCCTTTTCCACACTTGTGCTTCAAAGTAGCACCATGTTCTTCATATAGAAAGTCTTTTATGTTGTCACTTTCATATACTAGTGGGAATTTTTCATTATAGAACATGGCTTGTATATTCCTATGATGGGCTTCCTCAAAATTCCCTAGGTCTTCGTGAGCAAGCAAGTTGGATGCACACCCACTTAGTTTCTTTTGTTGAGCTTTCATACATTTATAGCTCTAGTGCATCCGTTGCATGGCAATCCCTACTCCTCATGTTGACATCAATTGATGGGCATCTCCATAGCCCGTTGATTTGCCTCGTCAATGTGAGAGTTTCTCCTTTTTTTTCTTCTCCACACAACCTCCATCATCATATTCTATTCCACCCATAGTGCTATATCCATGGCTCACGCTCATGTATTGCATGAAAGTTGAAAAAGGCTGAAGCGCGTTAAAAAGTATGAACCAAATGCTTGGTTGAAACCGGGTTTGTTCTTGATGGGAGTATTTTGTGTGATGAAAATGAAACACAGCCTAACTATATGATTTTGTAGGGATGAACCTTCTAATGCCATGTTATTTTGAGAAGACATGATTGCTTAGTTAGTATGCTTGAAGTATTACTATTTCTTATGTCAATATGAACTTTTATTTTGAATTATTTGATCTGAACATTCATGCCATAATAAAGAACATCACACTAAGAATTATGCTAGGTAGCAGTCCACATCAAAAATTCTGTTTTTATCAATTACCTACTCGAGGACGAGCAGGAATTAAGTTTGGGGATGCTAATTTGTCAAAAACAGAACAATGTGTAGCAATCTGTAACTGTCGAATACTTCTGGAACTCTAGAAATCGTACCAAAATAGAAAGTCCTGGGCAATTTGCCTATTGATCTACAGCAACAAGAATCAATGCAAAACCACGTTTCTGTGAATTACTAAAATTATTTTCGTGCGCACAAAGTTTCTGTTTTTCAGCAGAATCAAATTAACTATGACCGTAGGTTATCCTATAGGTTATACTTGGCCCCAACACTAATTAAAACATAAAACCACATCTAAACAAAGGCTAGATGAAATATTTATTACTAAACAGAAGGAAAAAGCAAGAAACAAAAATAAAATTGGGTTGCCTCCCAACTAGCGCTATCGTTTAACGCCCCTAGCTAGGCATAAAAGCGAGGATAGATATAAGTAGTGCCATCTTTGGCACTCAATTCATAAGTAGCTCGCATGATATATTCATAAGGTAATTTGACTTTCTTTCTTGGGAAGTGCTCCATGCCTTTCCTTAATGGAAATTGGAATCTAATATTCCCTTCCTTCATATCAATAATTGCACCAATAGTTCTAAGGAAAGGTCTACCAAGAATAATAGGACATGAAAGATTGCAATCTATATCAAGAACAATAAAATCTACGGGAACATAATTCCTATTTCAAACAATAAGAACATCATTGATCCATCACATAGGTTTCTTAATGGTGGAATCCGGAAGCTGCAAATTTAAAGAGCAATCATCAAGATTATGGAAACCTAGAATATCACATAAAGTTTTTGGAATCGTGGAAACACTAGCACTCAAATCACACAAATCATAGCACTCATGATCTTTAATTTTAATCTATATAGTAGGTTCCCACTCATCATAAAGTTTTCTAGGTATAAAAACTTCCAAATTAAGTTTTTCCTCATAAGATTGCATCAAGGCATCAACAATATGTTTGGTAAAAGCTTTATTTTGACTATAAGCATGAGGAGAATTCAACACGAATTGCAACAAGGAAATACAATCTATTAAAGAACAATTATCACAATTAAATTCCTTGAAATCCATAATAGTGGGTTCAATACTATGTGAAGTTTTGACCTCTCCAATCCCGCTTTTACCAAATTTAGCATCAAGATCTACAAACTCCGAATCATTGGGACGCCTTTTAACTAAAGTTGACTCATCTCCAGTCCCATCATTATTAAGATTCATATTGCAAAACAAAGATTTAATAGGGGACAGATCAATAACTTTTAGATCTTCATCATTATTTTCCCCTAACCCTTCTGGTTTGGCAGCCATCTTATTGACCAAGGTGGCTTGCTTATTAGAAATTTGGGTTATTGATTTTTCAAGACGAGTAATTTGAGAGTTCAAACCATAAAATTCCTTAGACATATCATCAAGTTCTTTGTTCATATACTCCATAAAGCTTTTTTTGTTCTTTAAGCTCTTTTCTAAAGAAACTATTATGATCAAATTGTAAAGTCATAAAACTTCTAATATTCAATTCAATCTCATCCAACCTTCTAAGATGAAGGTCAGTATTCTTAGGAAAAGCCATAAGGGTAAACAGGCACACAAGAAGACAAGAGAAAGAGAGAGGAGATTGTGAAAGAGAGGGCGAATAAAACGGCAAGGGTGAAGTGGGGGAGAGGAAAACGAGAGGCAAATGGCAAATAATATAATGCAAGGGAGATGAGTTAGTGATGGGTACTTGGTATGTCCTGACTGGAGCGAAGACCTCCCCGACAACAGCGCCAGAAAATAGTCTTGATAACCCACAAGTATAGGGGATCGCAACAGTTTTCGAGGGTAGAGTATTCAACCCAAATTTATTGATTCAACACAAGGGGAGCCAAAGAATATTCTCAAGTATTAGCAGTTGAGTTGTCAATTCGACCACACCTGGATAACTTAGTATCTGCAGCAAAGTATTTAGTAGCAAAGTAGTATGATAGTAATGGTAACAGTGATAAAGTAACGGTAGCAGTTTTGTAGTGATTGTAACAGTAGCAATAGTAAAGTAAATAAGCAAAGCAAAATATATGAAAAGCTCGTAGGCATTGGATCAGTGATGGATAATTATGTCGGATGCGATTCCTCATGTAATAGTTATAACATAGGGTGACACAGAACTAGCTCCAATTCATCAATGTAATGTAGGCATGTATTCCGAATATAGTCATACGTGCTTATGGAAAAGAACTTGCATGCCATCTTTTGTCCTACCCTCCCGTGGCAGCAGGGTCCTAATGGAAACTAAGGGATATTAAGGCCTCCTTTTAATAGAGTACCAGACCAAAGCATTAACACATAGTGAATACATGAACTCCTCAAACTACGGTCATCATCGAGAAGTATCCCAATTATTGTCACTTCGGGGTTGTCGGATCATAACACATAATAGGTGAGTATAGACTTGCAAGATAGGATCAAGAACTCACATATATTCATGAAAACATAATAGGTTCAGATCTGAAATCATGGCACTCGGGCCCTAGTGACAAGCATTAAGCATAGCAAAGTCATAGCGACATCAATCTCAGAACATAGTGGATACTAGGGATCAAACCCTAACAAAACTAACTTGATTACATGGTAAATCTCATCTAACCCATCACCATCTAGCAAGCCTACGATGGAATTACTCATGCACGGCGGTGAGCATCATGAAATTGGTGATGGAGGATGGTTGATGATGATGACGACGATGAATCCCCCTCTCCGGAGCCCCGAACGGACTCCAGATCAGCCCTCCCGAGAGAGATTAGGGCTTGGCGGCGGCTCTGTATCGTAAAACGCGATGAAACTTTCTCTCTAGTTTTTTTCTCCATGAAAGATAATATATGGAGTTGGAGTTGAGGTCGGTGGACATCCAGGGGGCCCACGAGGCAGGGGGCGCGCCCAGGGAGAGGGGACGCACCCCCACCCTCGTGGACAGGGTGTGGGCCCCCTGGCCTTGATTCTTTCGCCAGTATATTTTATATTTTCCAAAAGTAATCTTCGTGGATTTTCAGGTCATTCCAAGAACTTTCGTTTCTGCACAAAAATAACACCATGGCAGTTCTGCTGAAAACAGCGTCAGTACGGGTTAGTTTCATTCAAATCATGCAAGTTAGAGTCCAAAACAAGGGCAAAAGTGTTTGGAAAAGTAGATACGTTGGAGACGTATCAACTCCCCCAAGCTTAAACCTTTGCTTGTCCTCAAGCAATTCAGTTGACAAACTGAAAGTGATAAAGAAAAACTTTTACAAACTCTGTTTGCTCTTGTTGTTGTAAATATGTAAAGCCAACATTCAAGTTTTCAACAAAGATTATGAACTAACCATATTCAAAATAACACTTAGGTCTCATGTTTACTCACATCAACGGCATAATCAACTAGCGAGCAATAATAATAAAACTCGGATGACAACACTTTCTCAAACCAATCATAATATTTTTGATTGTTCCATGCCAATATTATTCAACTTTCATATACTTTTGGCAACTTTTTATACTATTTTTGGGACTAACATATTGATCCAGTGCCCAATGCCAGTTGCTGTTTATTGCATGTTTTATGTTTCATAGAAACCCCATATCAAACGGAGTCCAAACGGGATAAAAACGGACGGAGAATATTTTTGGAATACTGGGGAAATATGGGAGGAAGAATCAACGCGAGACGGTGCCCGAGGTGGCCACGAGGCAGGGGGGCGCGCCCCTGACGCTCGTGGGCCCCTTGTAAGGCGGTTGACGCTCTTCTTTGGCCACAAGAAAGCTAATTTTTGGAAAAATATCTGGGCGAAAGTTTCAATCCAATCGGAGTTACGGATCTCCGGATATAAAAGAAACAGTGAAAGGGCAGAATCAGAGAACGCAGAAACATAGAGAGACAGAGAGACATATCCAATCTCGGAGGGGCTCTTGCCCCTCCCAAGCCATGGAGGCCATGGACCAGAGGGGAAACCCTTCTCCCATCTAGGGAGAAGGTCAAGGAAGAAGAAGAAGAAGGGGGCGCCCTCTCCCCCTTGCTTCCGGTGGCGCCGGAATGCCGCCAGGGGCCATCATCATCACCGCGATCTTCACCAACACCGCCGCTATCTTCACCATCATCTCCATCACCTTCCCCCATCTATATTCAGCGGTCCACTCTCCCGCAACCCGCTGTACCCTCTACTTAAACATGGTGCTTTATGCTTCATATTATTATCCAATGATGTGTTGCCATCCTATGATGTCTGAGTAGATTTTCGTTGTCCTATCGGTGATTGATAAATTGCTATGATTGGTTTAATTTGCTTGTGGTTATTTTGCTGTCCTATTGTGCCCTCCATGCTGCGCAAGCGTGAGGTATTCCCGCTATAGGGTGTTGCAATACATTCATGATTCGCTTATAGTGGGTTGCTTGAGTGACAGAAGCATAAACCCGAGTAAGGGGGTTGTGGCGTATGGGATAAAGGGGTCTTGATGCTTTCATGCTATGGTTGGGTTTTACCTTAATGATATTTAGTAGTTGCGGATGCTTGCTATAGTTCCAATCATAAGTGCATATGATCCAAGAAGACAAAGTATGTTAGCTTATGCCTCTCCCACATAAAACTTGCTATCGGTCTAGTAAAGTAGTCAATTGCTTAGGGACAATTTCACAACTCCTACCACCACTTTTCCACACTCACTATATTTACTTTATTGCTTCTTTATCTAAACAGCCCCTACTATTTATTTACGTGCTCTTTATTATCTTGCAAACCTATCCTATCACACCTACAAATACTACTAGTTTCATACTTGTTCTAGGTAAAGCGAATGCTAAGCATGCGTAGAGTTGTATCGGTGGTCGATAGAACTTGAGGGAATATTTGTTCTACCTTTATCTCCTTGTTGGGTTTGACACTCTTACTTATCGAAAGAGGCTACAATTCATCCCCTACACTTGTGGGTTATCAAGACCTTTTTCTGGCACCGTTGCCGGGGAGCCATAGCGTGGGGTGAATATTCTCGTGTGTGCTTGTTTAATTTACCACTAAGTAATTTTTATTTGCTGTTCTTAGTTGTTCTCTATCTTTAGTTATGGATATGGAACATGAAATACAAAAAAATAGGTGTACTTGCTACTCATGGAGATGGGGAACCTCCTAAAACCCTCGATGCTCGTTATGTGAAAGAAATTATGTACTACTTTGATAATCCTGAGAAAACCCCATTCAATTATGTCATGGGAGACACGTTGGATCAACGTGAATACTTTAGGGATTATCGCTTGACACAAAAAGGGAAACTGTTATGGGATCAAATTTATATGTTGCGTTCGTATGCTCAGGATCTATGCTTGAGACATGATTATACTTGTTGCTCTAGGATGAAGGCTCCACACCTTCCCTTTGCATGCAAATTCAATGATGATAAAACCTTGGCTTCTTATGCTAATGGTATCTATGATTACTATGATGTGGAACAAATAGAAGAATTCGTAGCTTTTATGGGTGCTTATGAGATTGAATCTATGTTTAAAGAGTTTGAAGATTTTGATGATTCAGTTTACAGACCTAAAATTTTTGTTATACTTAGATATCGCTATGAAAATTATGAATACAATTCCAATATTGATGCATTTATTGAGAAAGTCTCCGCTATCCAAGAAGAGACTAATATTTTGCAGGAAGCTATGGAAGAAGAAATTGATGAAACTGTGAGCTCATTAGATGAAAAAGATGATGAGGATAGCAAAGAACAAAAGGAGGAAGAGCGGATTAGCTACCCGTGCCCACCTTCTAATGAGAGTAACTCTTCAACTCATACATTGTTTAATTCCCCTTCGTGCTTACCAAAGGATGGTTGCTATGATGATTGTTATGATCCCGTTGATTCTCTTGAAATATCCCTTTTTGATGATGTTTGCTATGCTTGTGGCCAAGATGCCAATATGAATTATGCTTATGTAGATGAACTTGCTATAGTTCCTTATGTTAAACATGAAATTGTTGCTATTGCACCCATGCATGATAGTCCTATTATCTTTTTGAATTCTCCCGACTACACTATATCGGAGAAGTTTGTGCTTATTAAGGATTATATTGATGGGTTGCCTTTTACTACTACACATGATGATTTTGATGAATGTAATATGCATGTGCTTGCTGCTCGCACTTGCAATTATTATGAGAGAGGAACTATATCTCCACCTCTCTATGTTTTCAATATGATAAAATTGCAAGAAACTGCTTATACTATGCATTGGCCTTTACTTGGTGTGCATGAATTGTTCTTTTATGACATGCCGATGCATAGGAAGAGAGTTAGACTTTGTTGTTGCATGATATATGTTACTTTGTGCTCACTACTAAATCACAAATCATTGTTAATTAAAATTGGCTTTGATATACCTTGGGATCCGGGTGGATCCATTACTTGAGCACTATATGCCTAGCTTAATGGCTTTAAAGAAAGCGCTGCCAGGGAGACAACCCGGAAGTTTTAGAGAGTAATTTATTTCTTTTGAGTGCTTTCATAAAGTTTAAAAACAAAATAAAAATAAAAATAAAGAGGGGAACCCAAAACATTTCAAAAAGGAAAGTGAAAGTGAGAAAGACAAGCATTGTTGAAGTGGGAGCTAGCCTTGAACTTTGTTCATGCTCACGGAAACTTTGTGAATCTTAATTACAGAAAATTTTCATCAAAAATAATTATCCCCTTGTACAATTCCTTTGTATTATAAAAATAATGTTCCAAGGTTTGCCTTTAGGACGTTTACAATGCTTGTTGGTTTGTACGGTGCAGGACAGAAACTTTGGCTGTAGTGCGCGATTTTACCTTTTTTACTGGAATGTCAAACGGTTCTGATTCTTCTTGCACTGTCTTTATGTTCAAATTGTTTATTTTTCATAATTTTCCTAGAATTTTTGGGGTACCATAAGTACGGTGAATGTTCAGATTGCTACAGACTGTTCTGTTTTTGACAGATTCTGTTTTTGATGCATAGTTTGCTTGTTTTGATGAAACTATCAATTCCTATCAGTGGATTAAGCCATGTAAAAGCTATATTACAGTAGAAACAATGCAAAAACAAAATATGAATTGGTTTGTACCAGTACTTAGAGTAGTGATTTGCTTTATTATACTAACAGATCTTACCGAGTTTTCTGTTGAAGTTTTGTGTGGATGAAGTGTTTGATCGAGGAGGTCTCGATATGAGGAAAAGGAAGAGAGGCAAGAGCTCAAGCTTGGGGATGCCCAAGGCACCCCAAGTAAATATTCAAGGAGACTCAAGCGTCTAAGCTTGGGGATGCCCCGGAAGGCATCCCCTCTTTCTTCAACAAGTATCAGTATGTTTTTGGATTCGTTTCGTTCATGCGATATGTGCAAGTCTTGGAGCGTCTTTTGCATTTAGTTTTCACTTTTCTTTTATGAACCATGCTGGTTTGAGATAGTCCTTGGTTGATTTATAGAATTCTCATTGCACTTCACTTAAATCTTTTGAGTATGGCTTTATAGAATGCTTCATGTGCTTCACTTATACCATTTGAAGTTTGGATTGTCTGTTTATCTTCACATAGAAAACCGCCATTTGTAGAATGCTCTTTTGCTTCACTTGTATTTGTTAGAGCGTGGGCATATCTTTTGTAGAAATAATTAAACTCTCTTTATTCAATTATATCTATTTAGAGAGATGACAGGAATTGGTCATTCACATGGTTAGTCATAAAATCCTACATAAACTTGTGGATCACTGAATATGATATGTTTGATTCTTTGCAATAGTTTTGCGATATAGAGATGATAATATGTGGGAGGTACTAGTAGATGGTTGTGTTTAGTAAGTGTCGTGGAATAGTCACGTCAAATGTCCTCGTGAAAGGACTTAGTTGTGGAGCCATCGCAAGTAGGAAGCTTGAAGGGGTTAAATCGGGACAAGGGACACGAGAGAGTTTATACTAGTTTGGCCCCTTACGGTGAAGGTAAGGCCTACATCTAGTTGGGTTGGTATTGATGTTTCGATGACCAGGGAGCGAGATACGCTATGCCTGGCTCTCGATGAGTTGTTTCTTGCCCTAAGTCGCCCGCAGGTCGTCCCCTTATATACACGGGTTGACACCTGCGGCTTACGGAGTCCCGACCGGCTTATAAACAGAGTCCGGCTCGGTGACCAGTTAAATCTACCTTACATTACAAGTCATGCCATCATGGCGGTTTACTACAATGGGCTTAAGCCGCCCGTGGGCCTTAAGCTCTTTATTGAACCGCCATCTTCATGCTTGGCCTTGGGCTTCCTCTGATGAAGACTCTTTGCGTAACCCGGCCCCTCCTGGGCGGCTTACACAAATAGTCATATCCCCAACATTATGCCCCGGATTGATTTGAACCTGTTCATGTCAATCTAAAAAATATTTTTAAAGAATTAAATCTTTAGTCTCCTGACTATATAGAGGGTTTTGGTTAACCCGCCATGATGTCATCTTCTGGACCCGTCTTAATTCGGCGTGACGTCATCTTCCTTTAACTCATTTTTTATTCCACCGAATCCTTCAACGGATCTCTTCTTTACTGACTTCTCCAAAAATCGAGGCATCGGGGCCGCTGGATAATAATTGTTATCTCCTCATTTCCCGTGCCGTCTCAGTCATCTTCTCATTATAAATAGCCATGACTCGGGTCCTTTCCCTTTTACCCCTTTAGTCGTCTTCTTCCTCTCCTCTGTGCTGCTCAAGCTCCGCCGCCGTCACCATCGACCCCCTCGTCTTCGTCAACTCAGGACGCTGCATCAACCTGATTGTAACCAGAGATCTACGGCGAGCCTCCGCAGCTCAACCTCATCCGTGAGTTCTTTTCTTCCCTTTCCTTAGATCTATCTTAAAGTTCCGCCAAGTTCATCAGGTTCATCGCCGCCCGATGCGAATCCTTGCTAGATGCACTTCCACAGCCTGTTTAGATTGTAAAAACTGTACAGAACTGCTGCGGTAGCTGTTTGCGTTGATCTTGTATAGAAATAGATCTCATTTTTCTTATTTAGAGCCTCCTTTGGATGCACGAGCTTCTCTGCCCTGGTTTTAGGTCTAGAAAATTTCTCCTTTAGAGCAATAGTTTGATCCATAATAATAACTGTTATCCATGAAACTTGTTTCTATCACCCGGAAATTCTCTTCTGGAAAACTTACTTTATCACCACTGTATAGGCGTCCGGCTTAAATAAGTGTCACTGAACTATAAGCCTTACCTTCCTCTCATGAACTTAAAAATCTTTGAATCACTATTGATCCTGTTAGCGGCTTAAACTTTACTGCACAATTACCCTTATAAATTTGAATATTTCTCCCGGGTTAAATGTGAACCGGAACTTTTTACTTTGTCGTAGGCCACTGCTGTTATGGCTCATAAGGCAGCCAAGGCCCCTGTGACTTGCAACTGGGTTCCATCCACAGTCACCAAAAGATAACTTGCTGAGTTTGTGACATCTGGCCATCTGCCAAAGAAGGAGATCATGTCCTATCGTGCCCCTCACCCGTCTGAGGAGATACCTCAACCCAAAGACGGGGAGGTAGTCGTTTTCACAGACCATATGAACCGGGGGTTTGCCCCTCCCGGCTCAAAATTCTTCAGGGAAGTTCTGGCTTTCTTTGACCTGAGGCCTCAAGATATTGGACCCAATTCCGTGTCCAATCTGTGTAATTTCCAAGTCTTCTGCGAGGTATATTTAGGAGAGGAACCAAGTCTGCCGCTGTTCAGGGAGCTTTTTTACTTAAACCGGCAGAATGAGCGCGCCAGCGGACCTAGTCTTGAACTTGGCGGCATCTCAATCCAGCGGCGAAGAGACTGCCTTTTTCCTTACGCTGAGCTGCCGAGTCATCCCAAAGACTGGAACCAGACGTGGTTCTACTGCCAAGACACTTCTCCGGCTAACGAGAAGCCTCTGCCCGGCTTTCGCGCCCTGCGCCTTGAGTCCAATCATCCTCTGGCGGACAAGTTAACTGCTGTTGAGTGCCTGCCTCTTAACCCCACCATCAGAAAGATCAAGGCCCTTTTGGGTAACGGGTTAACTGGCATTGATTTGGTCTGGGTCTGGGTCACCTGGCGGATACTACCATTAAGCCGCCGCTCCAGCTTAATGTGTACTTACACAGGCGAAAAGGACGACTCAGTGCGTCATAGTCCCGAGGACTTACCAGATGATGTGGCAGATGCTACAGTCCAATCACTATTGAAGGAGGGCACTGTAACCAGTAATACTTTCAGTTTTCTTCCCTTCTGCAAGAAGAATCCGGCTCCTGCAGTAAGTTACTAGTCTTCACAAATACTCTTTAATATGTTACCTTCTGGTACTTATGATTCCTTGTCTTTTTCCATAGGCCAACGACAACTTCTGGAAGGTCAAGTATGACCATGAGGCTGCACAACTGGCCCAGGCGGCCAAGAAGACCGAAAGGAAAGCCGCCAGGACGGGTACCTCTAAAAAGAAGAACCCCAGCGCCTTTGATATGATGAGATTGGACGACTCTTCTTCAGATGAGGAAGAGGTAATCTTTTTAATTTTCTTTAATTCCTTCACCGTTACCTTACTGACATTTAGATCCTTTCAGGAGGATACTGGGAACAGTCAAGCAGCTGGCGAAGAGGTAACTATAATTTCCTCTGACTCAGAGCCTTTGCCAAAGCCAAGAATCCGAAGGGTGACCCGGAAAGTAAGGTTTTCACACCCTCCCGATTACCAAGATACTCAATTTCTTTTGAAGCAACAGCAGCTTGTGAACCGGCGGCAGACTCGGGCCAACTAGGATGCAGAGCTTTCCTCCGGCTTACCCGATGTAACCAGGAAGCGTTGGACCGAGGTTATCTCTGACTTACGTTTTTGTTTACCCTTGATGGGTTTGATTCGCCAACCTCTCAATTCATCTGACTCCAACTATCAGGATACTTCCCCTTCTTCTGACGAGTCGATGCAATCGAACATGCCGGCTTTCAAAACGGCTCCCGGGTAATATAACCTATCGTACTTCAAGTTTATCCATACTTATGCTTTGATCCTTATCCTTCCACTTTGATTGACAGCTTGCAAGTAAAGCCCAGCAAGAGGGAAAAGAAGAATAAGCCGTCCCAAGACCCGGTGGTTACTGAACCGGTGCTTGACTCATCCGTTCCAAACAGCTCCGCTCCTCAGCCACCGCCTGAACCGGCCTCTGACATTCCGAAGCCAACTTCTGACCCGCCTGCAGAAGACGTGATTCACAACTCGGATGACCCGGAAACTCCTAGCCCGGCCAAGACGGTTGACCCAGAGGTTGAAATTGTGAAGAGCCAATACGTTGAACCGGGCCGGCCTACTGCCCTTGCCCAATGCACCGCCAAGGAGGAATTTGCCCAGCGCCGGAAGTCCAAACAAGACATCACCGATTACTCTCACTTAAGTATTGGTGATATAGTCTCGGGCTATCTGAGCCAAGTACACAGTAGTCGTGACCTGGAAATTGACATGGTGAAGCAAATACAGCATAAATATGAGGTAAAATTTAAGCTTTCACTCTGAATCTTACTTACTGTACCAGCCCCCAAGTCTATTGCTTATGAATGAATATGCTGTAGACTTAATAATCTACTAGCTATTAGTTTCGTCCGGTTTAAATTGAATATGTTTAACCCGGAGATAACATGAAACTTTAAATTTGGGTTACATTAGCCCCCAAGTGTCAAGTACTTTTACTTGTAAAGTGCTTGAGACTTAATATGTGTGACTTGGTAAAATAAACTAAAAATTCTTTAAACATACATTAGCCCCCAAGTGCCAAGTATCTTTACTTGTAAAATACTTGGGACTTAAATTTTATCTTACCAAGATTCTTACCATATCCTGATGTCAATGCAGGCCACCGCAAGTCAATCTTAGGCGGAGATTGTTGATTTGAAGAGCCAGTTGAAAACCCAAGAGCTCGAAGCTCAGAAAGCCAATTCCAAGTTTGAATTCAGTGTCTCTGAACAAGAGAAGCTGAAGAAAAATTTTGAATCGGAAAAGAAGGCTTGGGTTGATGAGAGGGCTTCATTGGTGACCCGGGTTGAAACAGCGGAGGCATCTCTTGCCGAGGCAACCAATGAGCTGTCCGACTTAAAGCGGCACATATCCCAAATGGTCTCAGCTATCTTTGGTAAGCCGCTCATAAATATTGTAATCCTTCAAGAGTTATCGTGATAGTTGCCTCCGGCTTATTGTTATACCTATGAATATGCAGGCCCCAGGAGTACTAATCTGAAGGAAAATATGCTTGTCAAGCTTAAGGCAGTGTACACCTGGACAGAACAGCTGTACTCCGGGTCACAGCGTGCGTTGACCACTGTGGCTTTATCAAATACCTCTCCCCGGCTCCTGCAAGACGTATTGAGACATCTGTCGGTGCTACCTCAACGAATTCAAGACTTAAGGCGGGCATCTGCGAGAGTCAGAGCCGTGGCTGCTTTGAGTCGGGCAAAAGCGTGGGTGCCAGAGCTTGACCTTGCTGACCTCTCACTTGGATATCCAAGTCTTAAGGAGGACGGCACTGCTTTTGGCGAACAGGACTTCACCGCCTGTGTCAAAGTCGTACGCCCTCTGGCGACTCTCATTGGGGAGGATACTGACCTCACCAAGTATTCGCCGGGTTATGATAGCGAGAACCGGAGAATCCCAAATGTCCCATATGACCAAGTCAGCCTGCTCCCTCCAACGCGTATGGATACCTTTGCCCCTGAAGTGGACCTGGCCAGTTTAATAGATGATGAAGCTGAATTTGAAGCTTTGAGCGGCATTGACTGGGCCTCGTCCACCTTCCAGGACACAACAACCGAAGGAGAGGCAGGGAAGGATAACCCGGAGTCATCAAGCCAGCCGGAGGAATGAGCTGCCAGCCGGGTTATAACTTGGCAAAGAACAATGCTTCACTTATTCAGACTCGGGGAGTCTTGTAATAGGATAGAAGAACTCCTTAATGCCTGTCATGCCTTATGGTACTTATTGCTTTTGTTAAGCCGCCAGCACCAAATTCATCTTGCTTATGTTAATGAAGTGTTTCCTTGATCCTTCACCTTGCTCCGTTTTAACCTGCACGTAAAACAGGCAAGGCTTTCCTTGACGATTTACTGCACCAGCGGGTTATAGAATATTGATAGCCCGGATATGATAAAAAAAATCATATGTATGAGCCGGTTCATGATTAGTTAAAACATAATCATAACAGCATACCTGCGACCCTTTTTGATAACCGTTCTGGCTCATATAAGTTTTTACCTGGCACTTGTTAGAACCTGAAGTAACTAATAAAAAACCGGAAAGATCAATAACCATCTCCTCAAGAAGGTTTCAATGATAGTGAAAATAATCATACTTGCAAACGTTCACAGGCTCCTAATTCGAATACGATCAGAAAACCGTTCCAAAGGGGTTAAGCTAAGATTCGGATATGATCATATAGCCCCCAGTGGCTTTGGCGATGCCGATCAAGTGGGTATCGATAGCTATGTTTTCTTGGGTCCAAATACGACCTATGTTTGAACAGGAAGCCCCCAAGTGAACATAAGAGTTGTTTAATGACGCTGATTCAAATACGATCCACATCAGACCAAAGGGGTTAAGCTATGATTCAAATTTGATCAGGAAGCCCCCAAGTGGGTTTGGCAATATGCCCATCAAGTGGGTATCGATAGCTATGTTCTCTTTGGTTCGAATACGACCTATGTTTGAACAGGAAGCCCCTGAGTTACCAAGGCTAGATTCAGATATGATCATAAGCCAGACCAAAGGGAAAGCCGGATTCAGATATGATCTGTCCCCTGTTGGCATTGTCCATCACCTGATAAAGAAAACATGAAACATTCTTTATGGGAAAAAAGGACAGAGGTCCTGCTTTATTGCTTTATATAATATGTACATTATAGAAAGTATCTTAAGAAGTAACTTAAGTATAGTAAGGCCGGAGATGAGCTATGTTCCACGGCCGGCGGGTCTCCTCCTCCGATTTAAATGAGTCCTTGTGCTCTCGAATATCGATGAGATAATATGACCCATTGTGCAGATTCTTGCTGACCACAAAGGGTCCTTCCCAAGGCGGAGATAGCTTGTGCATATCAGACTGATCCTGGATGAGCCGGAGCACCAAGTCACCTTCCTGAAAGGTTCTGCTCTTAACCCGGCGGCTGTGATAGCGGCGCAGGTCTTGCTGGTAAATCGCCGAGCGGGCTATTGCCAAGTCTCGCTCCTCATCCAACAAATCGAGTGCATCCTGACGAGCCTTTTCGTTATCCGCCTCAACGTAAGCCGCCACACGGGGTGAGTCGTGCCGGACGTCACTTGGCAGGACCGCTTCTGCTCCATAAACCATGAAGAAAGGTGTGTATCCCGTAGATCTGTTAGGCATAGTGTTGATGCTCCATAACACGGAGGGTAACTCCTCTACCCAACAACCCGGAGTTCGTTGTAAAGGGATCAAGAGCCGGGGCTTGATACCTTTCAGGATCTCTTGGTTAGCTCGCTCGGCTTGACCATTGGATTGAGGATGAGCAACAGCCGAAACATCAAGCCGGATATGTTCTTTTTGACAGAACTCTTCCATGGCACCCTTAGAGAGATTAGTGCCATTATCAGTTATGATGCTATGTGGAAAACCAAAACGAAAGATCACCTTTTTAATGAACTAAACCGCCGTGGCTGCATCACATTTACTGACCGGCTCTGCCTCAACCCACTTGGTAAATTTATCCACTTCCACTAGCAGATGTGTCTTTTTGTCCTTAGACCTTTTGAAAGGTCCAACCATGTCAAGCCCCCATACTACAAACGGCCAAGTAATTGGGATCATCCTCAACTCTTGAGCCGGCACATGAGCTCGTCGTGAGAACTTTTGACACCCGTCACATTTACTGACCAGATCTTCGGCATCAGCGTGAGCCGTCAACCAATAGAAACCATGACGAAAAGCCTTGGCCACGAGGGATTTTGACCCGGCATGATGGCCACAATCTCCCTCATGGATCTCACAAAGTATTTCTTGGCCTTCTGCAGGTGACACACAGCGTTGAAACGCCCCTGTGACGCTGAGGTGATGTAACTCGCCGTTAACAATTGCATGGATTTGGAACACCTGACGATTTGTCTCGCCAACGTCTCATCCTCCGGCAACTCACCCCGGGTCATATAAGCCAAGTACGACACCGTCCAATCCGGGATAACATGAAGAGCCGCCACCAGTTGTGCCTCCGGGTCTGGCACTGCTAAGTCTTCCTCGGTAGGTACCTTGGCAGAAGGGCTGTGTAACACATCAAGAAAGGTGTTGGGCGGCACCAGCTTACGTTGGGATCCCAACCGGCTTAAAGCATCAGCCGCCTCGTTCTTCCTTCGATCAATGTGCTCCACTTGATAACCCGTGAAGTGACCAGCCACAGCATCTACTTCACGACGATAAGCCGCCATGAGGGGGTCTTTGGAATCCCACTTGCCTGACACTTGTTGAGCCACCAAATCTAAGTCGCCCAAGCATCGTACCCGGCTTAAGTTCATCTCCTTAGCCACCCGGAGACCATGAAGTAATGCCTCATATTCAGCTGCATTGTTAGTACATGGAAACATAAGCCATAGTACATAACGAAATTTGTCACCTCGAGGGGAAGTTAACACCACTCCAGCCCCCGAGCCTTCTAGCTGCCTAGACCCGTCAAAGTGAATAGTCCAATATGTGTTATCCGGCTTCTCCTCAGGGGCTTGCAACTCTGTCCAATCATTGATGAAGTCCACCAAGGCCTGAGACTTAATAGCCGTCCGGGGCATGTATTTCAAGCCATGAGGCCCAAGCTCAATAGCCCACTTGGCGACTCGTCCTGTGGCCTCCCTGTTCTGAATAATGTCCCCCAAAGGGGCAGAACTTACCATAGTTATAGGATGGCTTTGAAAATACTGCTTCAACTTCCGGTTTGCCATGAACACCCCATAAACAAGCTTTTGCCAGTGTGGGTACCTTTGCTTGGATTCAATGAGCACCTCACTGATGTAGTAAACCGGTCGTTGAACCGGATGCTCCTTGCTGGCTTCCTTACGCTCCACCACGATGGAAACGCCGACGGCTCGTGAATTGGCAGCCACATATAACAACAAAGGCTCTTTGTCAATTGGAGCCGCAAGAACCGGCGGCTCAGATAATTGTCTCTTTAAGTCCTCAAAAGCAGCATCAGCGGCCTCACTCCAAACAAAAGTGTCAGTTTTCTTCATCATCTGATACAATGGGAGGGATTTCTCACCGAGCCGACTTAAGGCGGCGACGCGACCCGCCAGTCGCTGAACATCATTGATGCATGCCGGTTTAGCCAGAGAGGTAATCGCCTTAATCTTCTCTGGGTTAGCTTCGATGCCTCTGTTGGACACCAGAAAGCCCAAAAGCTTGCCTGCAGGAACACCAAAGACACATTTGGCCGGGTTAAGCATCATCTTGTAGACCCGGAGATTATCAAAGGTCTCCTTTAAGTCGGATATCAAGGTCTCCTTTTCTTTGGACTTCACCACGATGTCATCCACATATGCATGGACATTACGCCCAATTTGGTCATGCAAGCAATTCTCTACACACCGCTGATAAGTCGCCTGGGCACTCTTGAGCCCAAATGGCATAGATACATAACAGAAGGCTCCAAACGGAGTGATGAAAGCCGGAGTAAGCATCCAAAAAGCTCAAACGCTCATAACCCGGGTCTTCTCTTGGTCCTTGACTGCCATCTTAATCAGATGATAACCGGAGTAAGCATCCAAAAAGCTCAAACGCTCACAACCCGCTGTAGCATCAATGATTTGATCAATACGGGGGAGAGCAAAAGGGTCAGCCGGACAAGCCTTGTTTAAGTCCGTGTAGTCCACACACATCCGCCAGGTGCCATTCTTCTTAAGGACGAGCACCGGGTTAGCCAACCACTCCGGGTGAAAAACTTCAATGATAAACCCGGCTGCTAAGAGCCGGGCGACTTCTTCCCCAATAGCTTTCCGTCGTTCTTCATTAAAACGGCGAAGAAACTGCCTGACCGGCTTATACTTTGGATCAATATTAAGAGTGTGCTCAGCGAGTTCCCTTGGTACACCCGGCATGTCAGAAGGTTTCCATTCAAAGATGTCCCGGTTCTCACGGATGAACTCGATGAGCGCGCTTTCCTATTTGGGATCCAAGTTGCTGCTGATGCTGAACTGTTTAGAAGAATCACCCGGGGTAAAGTCAACAAGCTTTGGCTCAGCTGCCGACTTAAACTTCAACGCCGGGTCATGCTCTGTAGTTGGTTTCTTCAGGGATGTCATATCCGCTGGGTCAACATTATCTTGATAAAATTTGAGCTCCTCTACTGCACAGGCCGACTCAGCATAAGCCGCGTCACCTTCTTCACACTCCAATGCCACCTTACGACTGCCATGTACAGTGATGGTGCCCTTGTAACCCGGCATCTTGAGCTGTAAATAAGAGTAACATGGCCGGGCCATAAACTTAGCATAAGCCGGCCATCCAAACAGAGCGTGGTATGGGCTCCTGATCTTGACCACTTCAAACATCAACTTCTCAGCTCGGGATTCATGTTCGTCTCCAAAAGCCACCTCCAGTTCAATCCTGCCAACTGGGTAAGCCGATTTACTAGGGACAACTCCATGGAAAATAGTGTTGGATGTTCTCAGATGTTTATCAGTCAACCCCATGCGCTGAAAGGTCTCGTAGTAAAGGATGTTGATGCTACTACCCCCATCCATGAGCACCTTGGTGAATTTATACCCACCAACCTGAGGCGCCACTACCAAAGCCAACTGACCCGGGTTATCGACCCGCGGAGGATGATCCTCCCTGCTCCATATGATGGGCTGCTCTAACCACCTTAAATAATGAGGGATTGCCGGCTCAACGGAATTCACAGCCCTCTTATGAACCTTCTGGTCATGTTTGCACAAGCTAGTGGTAAACACATGATACTGTCCACCACTCAACTGCTTCAGATGGCTTTGATAACCCGACTGTTGCTACTGCTGTCCGCCTTGACCAGACTGCTGCTGACTGTTGCCACCCGGATGCCCCTGAAAACCGGAATTTGAATCGCCGCCCGGGCCATGAAAGCCGCTGGCCCCTGAGCCGCCACCAGATCCTTGACCACCGTCGAAGGTGTTGGAGTTTTTAAATGCCTTCATGATCGCACAATCCTTCCATAGATGTGTGGCCGGCCGCTCCCGGGTGCCGTGTCTTGGGCAGGGCTCATTGAGTAGTTGCTCCAGCGATGGTCCTGACCCGCCGGAGCGAGGCGGTTTACCCTTGCGTCTCTGATTGTTACCTCGTAGGTTGGCATTGGCCACTAACTCCGGGTTACCGCCCGCCTTACGCTTATTGCCACCTTGATTCCCCGGGTTAAGCTGCTGACCCTTTCCATTGCCGTTCCTTTTTCCCTTCCCTGTCTTCTCATCGTCAGACGCGGGATCCTTGGTACTATCAGAATCGGCATATTTGACTAAAGCCGCCATCACCGTACCCATATCCGTGAGGTCACGTTTAAGGCGCCCCAGTTTCATCCACAGCGGCTCAAAATGGCAATTTTTCTCCAGCATAAGAACCGCAGAGCCGGCATCCATCTTATCGGAGGAATGAATTATCTCCTTGACCCGGCGTACCCAATGGGTAGTGGATTCTCCTTCCTCTTGCTTGCAATCCGTCAAGTCCACAATTGACATAGATTGTTTACAGGTGTCCTTGAAGTTCTGGATGAACCGGGCCTTTAACTCGCCCCATGAACTAATGGAATTGGGCGGTAAGCCTTTTAACCAAGATCGGGCCGTTCCATCCAACATCATGGTGAAATACTTGGCCATTGCCGCGTCACTGACCTCTAGCAGCTCCATGGCCATCTCATAACTCTCAATCCACGCTCCGGGCTGTAAATCGGCCGTGTAATTTGGTACCTTTCGAGGTCCCTTAAAGTCCTTGGGCAGATGTACATCGCGTAGAGCCGGCACCAGGCAAGGGACACCGCCGGTTCTAGTGGCTACTCCCGCCTCAACCAATGTCATTGGATACTCCGGGTGATCATTCTCCTGGCGTACTTGGTCCTGCGCCGGGTTATAGCCCCCAGGCTGGTTACGTCGTTGGGCATTGCTTGACAAAGCTTCCGACTCCATGCGTCTGCTGTAACTCGGGCTCCGGTTCTGGCGAGGCGGTGCTACCCAAGGCGGGGGAGTTGAGTGAATCATGTCCCGGCTGTAAGAATAGGTCTCCTGCTGCGCCAGGGCTGTCTAGAGGAGCTCCCTGACTCTCCGGGTCTCCACCTCCGTCGGGTCGTCTCCGTCCATAGGAAGAGCCGCTAAGCATGCTGAAGCTGCGATCAAGTTCTCCATGGGGTTGGAAAAGTGACCCGGTGGAATCGGCACATGACGCGGTGGTGGCATGCTCACGTGAGGCAGCACCATATCCCTGGGCTGAGCTGGTCCTCCTGTTCCGGCTGTCATAAGCCGATCGGCCTCTGGCGGGTTACTAGGGCCGGCTCCGGGTGTAGCAAAGAGAACCCGGGGATCGTAATTCGGAGGTAGACGGGACTGCGTTTTCTAATGTCTCCTCCTCATTACCTCGTTGGATGCGTTTAAGCTCATCGTGAGCTGGTAAGATTCTGACTGCAAATGTTGTGCCCGGGCATCGAGAGCTGCCCGCTCCGCAGCTAGTCTAGTATCCTCAGCTACTAAGGCCTCCTTGGCCTGAGCTATCTCCTCACGTACTTGCGCTACTGCTGCGTCATGCTCATCTTTATCTGCAGGAATCACCGTGGCAGTTAACAGGGCCGTAAGCTTGTCCATGAGGTCCAGCAGTACCCGAGCCGGTGGGTGCACGGGGCCGCCTGCCCCGGCTGCTCCTGACCGGGACGTGATCGCCGCAGCTGCTGTAGAGTTTGAGCCGGACTGAGTCCCAGCCATGAAGATTCCGGCCCATCTTGGCGGCTCATCGGGGTCCGGAATACTGATGCCATCGGAACAGCCCCCAAGCGCGCCGTCTTGTACCTGATACAACGAATCTGTCGAGCCGGCAGACGAATCACCGTCTGAAAGGACGGCCGTCTCACCCCCATCTTCAGATCCAAAAAGTTCCTCTCCGTGGACACAGCCCACGAAGGCACGACTTACGACCGGCTGAGTCCGGGTCTTCCTCGCACGCTGAGCCGTCTCGACGAGGTCGGTGCAGTTGTCTAGCTTAGGGCCCGGCTCACCGATCCGGCCGATGAAGACGTGGATTCCGCCGAAGGGGACCCGGTACCCGTACTCAATTGAGCCGGCGTCGGGGCCCCAGCCTTCGTCGTCGATGTAGATCTTGCCGCGACGACTCTTGGTCATCCGGCCCACTACGTACCCCTTGAGACCTTCTAAGTCGCCCTTCAAGAACTCAAATCCACCGTGCGCTGGCCCCACGGTGGGTGCCAACTGTCGTGGAATAGTCACGTCAGATGTCCTTGTGAAAGGACTTAGTTGTGGAGCCATCGCAACTAGGAAGCTTGAAGGGGTTAAATCGGGACAAGGGACACGAGAGAGTTTGTACTAGTTCGGCCCCTTACGGTGAAGGTAAGGCCTACGTCTAGTTGGGTTGGTATTGATGTTTCGATGACCAGGGAGCGAGATACGCTATGCCCGGCTCTCGATGAGTTGTTTCTTGCCCTAAGTCGCCCGCAGGTCATCCCCTTATATGCACAGGTTGACACCTGCGGCTTACAGAGTCCCGGCCGGCTTATAAACAGAGTCCGGCTCAGTGACCAGTTAAGTCTACCTTACGTTACAAGTCATGCCATCATGGCGGTTTACTACAATGGGCTTAAGCCGCCCGTGGGCCTTAAGCTCTTTATTGAACCGCCATCTTCATGCTTGGCCTTGGGCTTCCTCTGATGAAGACTCTTTGCGTAACCCGGCCCCTCCTGGGCGGCTTACACAAATAGTCATATCCCCAACAGTAAGGATATTGGTGTTAAGGTTTGTGATTCCCGAAGCATGCACGTATGGTCTACTAACTATGTAACCAAATTGGCGTGCATTGTATTTGATTGTTTATCTTTGCGTGAAGGTCGAGCGCACGCGATGGTTAACTCCTACAAACCTCCCCCCTAGGAGCATGCGCGTAGTACTTTGTTTCGTTGGCTAATAAATTTTTGCACTAAGTATGCATGTGAGTTCTTTATGACTAATGTTGAGTCCATGGATTATACGCACTCTCACCCTTCCATCATTGCTAGCCTCTTCGGTACCGTGCATTGCCCTTTCTCACCTCGAGAGTTGGTGCAAACTTCGCCGGTGCATCCAAACCCCGTGATACGATACGCTCTATCACACATAAGCCTCCTTATATCTTCCTCAAAACAACCACCATACCTACCTATCATGGCATTTCCATAGCCATTCCGAGATATATTGCCATGCAACTTCCATCATGATCATATACATGACTTGAGCATTCATTGTCATATTGCCTTGCATGATCGTAAGATAGCTAGCATGATGTTTTCATGGCTTGTCCGTTTTTTGATGTCATTGCTATGCTAGATCGTTGCACATCCTGGTACACCGCCGGAGGCATTCATATAGAGTCATATATTTGTTCCAGTTTCGAGTTGTAATATTGAGTTGTAAGTAAATAAAGTGTGATGATCATCATTATAGAGCATTGCCCCATAAAAAAGGAGAGGCCAAAGAAGCCTAAATAAAAAAGGGGCCAAAGAAGCCCGCCCAAAAAAAGAAAAAAAGAGAAAAAAGAGGGGCAATGTTACTATCCTTTTACCACACTTGTGCTTCAGAGTAGCACCATGTTCTTCATATAGAGAGTCTCCTATGTTATCATTTTCATATACAAGTGGGAATTTTCATTATAGAACTTGGCTTGTATATTCCAACGATGGGCTTCCTCAAATGCCCTAGGTCTTCATGAGCAAGCAAGTTGGATTCACACCCACTTACTTTTCAGTTTGAGCTTTCGTACACTTATATATCTTAGTGCATCCGTTGCATGACAATCCCTACTCCTCGCATTGACATCAATTGATGGGCATCTCCATAGTCCGTTGATTAGCCGCGTCGATGTGAGACTTTCTCCTTTTTTTGTCTTCTCCACATAACCCCCACCATCATATTCTATTCCACCTATAGTGCTATATCCATGGCTCACGCTCATGTATTGCGTGAAAGTTGAAAAAGTTTGAGAATACTAAAGTATGAAACAATTGCTTGGCTGACACCGGGATAGGCATGAGGGGCACCTTGTGTTAAGAAAAGGGAGCATACAAGACTATATGATTTTGTAGGGATAACGTTCTGGAAGCATTGATATTTTGAAAGACATGATTGTTTGTTGGGATGCCCTAAGTATTATTGTTTTTATGTCAAATGATAGACTATTGCTTTGAATCACTCATGTCTTAATATTCATGCCATGATTAGATATATGATCAAGATTATGCTAGGTAGCATTCCACATCAAAAATTATCTTTTTTTATCATTTACCTACTCGAGGACGAGCAGGAATTAAGCTTGGGGATGCCGATACGTCTCTGTCGTATCTATAATTTTTGATTGTTCCATGCCAATATTATTCAACTTTCATATACTTTTGGCAACTTTTTATACTATTTTTGGGACTAACATATTGATCCAGTGCCCAGTGCCAGTTCCTGTTTATTGCATGTTTTATGTTTCGCAGAAACCCCATATCAAACGGAGTCCAAACGGGATAAAAACGGATGGAGAATATTTTTGGAATATTTGGGAAATACGGGAGGAAGAATCAACGCGAGACGGTGCCCGAGGTGGCCACGAGGCAGGGGGGCACGCCTGCCTCCCTTGGGCACGCCCCTGAGCCTCGTGGGCCCCTCGTAAGGCGGTTGACGCTCTTCTTTGGCCGCAAGAAAGCTAATTTTTGGAAAAATATCTGGGCGAAAGTTTCAATCCAATCGGAGTTACGGATCTCCGGATATAAAAGAAACGGTGAAAGGGCAGAATAGAATGCAGAAACAGAGAGAGACAAAGAATTTGCACTAGTGAAAGTATGAACCCTAGGCCTTGTTTCCTACCATTGCAATACCGTTTGTGCTCACTTTTATCATTAGTTACCTTGCTGTTTTTATAATTTCAGATTACAAATACCTATATCTACCATCCATATTGCACTTGTATCACCATCTCTTCGCCGAACTAGTGCACCTATACAATTTGCCATTATATTGGGTGTGTTGGGGACACAAGAGACTCTTTGTTATTTGGTTGCATGGTTATTTGAGAGAGACCATCTTCATCCTACGCCTCCCGCGGATTGATAAACCTTAGGTCATCCACTTGAGGGAAATTTGCTACTGTCGTACGAACCTCTGCACATGGAGGCCCAACAACGTCTACAAGAAGAAGGTTGTGTAGTAGACATCACTGGCCTGGTGGACGGGAACACCAGTCCCGCTGTCAGGACCCCGACTCGATGCCACATAGGTCTAGCATGTAACACCTCATATTACTTTGCGGCCTCACGCACGGTATTCCCACGGGTGTCGCCTTACCTTTGCCTGGGACCGTTTGCGCCTTTTGGCACACGTATATGATAGTGTCGCTAGCACCCATATGATAAGGAGCCCGGGCTGACATGGCTAGTTGTAAACCAAAAGTGGCACAGACTTACAGGGACAGGCATCCATGACCCAGCAACGAACGTGTCGGTCATCAGCAAGTGGGTCCGGGCTGTAGCACTGGGCTAGCAGCACTCCGGTAAACCGGGCTGTAGCGGGCTAACAGGACTCCGGTACTCAATGCGTGACATTTCCCCGAAGGGACAGACACAGGAACGAAGAAGGACACATGCCGGCCAGCCTAAGTGTTCCAGAGCAGTAGCAAGCTACCATGGCTCAGTGGTAACACTAGGAGACATTTCCCGGTAAGAGAGGCTACTAAGGATAAACAACTAGATAGTCAGATCCCACACATACCAAGCATTTCAATCATACACACAATATGCTCGATATGTGCAAATACAACAAGGCATCACAACATGACTCTATGACACAAGTACTTTACTTAAGGCTCAGAGAGCCATACATAACATACACAAAGGTACGGGTCACACGACCTAGCATTCAAGTCATACATTCATACAAACCAGCAGCGGAAGTAACTTGTCTGAGTACAGACAACTAGTAAAATAAAAGAGGCTTGGAAAGCCTAGCTATACTACGTGGTCCTTCACAAGCTCAGGATCACCACCTGGGCCTTAGCCTACTCATTGATGTCAACGTCTACGAAGAACCCATCAGAAGGGGTTGCAGCGTCTTCTGTAAAATGTAAATTATAGCAACATGAGTACAAAGGTACTCAGCAAGACTTACATCAGATCCTACATACATGCACATTATCAAGAAGGGTTGGTGGAGTTATTGCAGCAAGCCAGCTTTGACTCTTGGCTAGACTATCCTACGAGACTCCAACTTGAAATGGTTTTACGTACACGAGTCCACTACTCACCACTTCAATACACTACCGAGGATCCACCTCCGTCTTCCTACGGAAGGGCCATCCTCGGCACTCACACTTATCTTGAGGCTTTTAGTAGTTTCCATTTACTTGTCTATGAACTGTATAGGCAACCAAGTAGTCCTTTACCGCGGACGCGGCTATTCGAATAGATCAAGATAACCCTGCAGGGGTGTACTTCTTCATACACGCTCTCACCACTTACCGTCGTTTACACGACATGTACTCGGCAACCTTCAAGCGGAAGCCCAACGTGGGTGTCGGCCACGACCTACCTAATCACCTAAGTCTCTAGTCCAGGTTTATCGCCTATTCTGGTTCCATCCATGAGGAGATCCGGCCGAGGTTTCGCTCACAGCCCCAAACGATGTGAACAGGGTTCCCGAGATACCTAACGGGTATTCGGTACACCGTGCCACGTACCTACCGCATCACAGCCCACCCCTACGGTCAGCGCTGTCCACGGCCTCCAGTAGGCTACAAACACCAGAAACTACTTGCAACTCCTGGACAGAGAACTAGGGTGAATAAGAAGTCGAGAGGGTCCATTGGTTTCGGGCCCAATGCATGGTAGTAGCTGAATCTTAAATCACACATACAGATCTCAGTGCTTAAGGTCGGCTTCAATGAAACAACCCACCATGTACTCCTACATGGCCTCTCATCGATACCTTTACCAAATCATGTTCACCACACCACTTTCATTACCGACATAATCATTTCACTCTAGTCCATCACCCAGATGGACCAGACCTGACACGACTCTAAGCATAGCAGGCATAGCAAGGTAGGAACAACACATACATATGGCTCAATCAACTCCTACACATGCTAGTGGGTTTCATCTAGTTACTGTGGCAATGACAGGTCATGCAGAGGAAGTGGGTTCAACTACCGTAGCACACAACATTTTGAACGCGTTGTCTTAATGCAGTAAAAGAGAGCAGGAGCGAGAACATGGGATTGTATCGATATGATCAAATGGTTGGTTGCTTGCCTGATGGTTCGATGCACTGATACGGTTCTTCGTTAGGGTAATCACGGTACTCCTCGGAGGCAGAACCTGCCGCAAGAACACCGATACACAACCATCACCAAACAATGTGCAACAATATGATGCATGCATGAAACATGGCAATATGAGTGAGTTGGGATAATGCAACTAAGACCAGAGGGGTTTGAACCAATTTGAATCAAAGATTCAAATTTCAAACTCAAACATGGTCCTTTAAAGTGTTTTTCCTTGTTCTGCATTAAACATCAAGTTAACTTGTTTAGTCATGCATGAAAATAGTACAGATGGATAGATTGGATTTTTCTGATCATTTTTCATATATAATTTGTCTGATTTGGAGTTACAGAATAAAAGTTATGAATTTTTGAAGTTTAAACTATATTCTGGAATTTCCTATATTAGATTAAATCCAGAAAATCAATTACCGCGTCAGCCTGATGTCAGTGTGACATCAGCAGGTCAACGGGACACGTCCGGGTCAAACCTGACAGTGGGTCCTGCGTGTCAGTGTGATTAATTAAACTAAAATTAATTTAAACTAATCCTAATTAGTTAACAGGGCTGGGCCCCACCTGTCATTGACTCAGGGGAGTCAACCAGGGCCCACCCGTGGTCAAACCCGGGTCGGCTGCACCGGCGTTTAGCCGCCGGCGAGCCCGACGCGGCGGCGGAAGTGGTTTTGGCCGTTTCGGCCACCAAATGGATCGCGGAGACCACCGGAGTGGAGCTGAGGACGAGCCGCAGCTCTTGGTGGAGTCCGTTGGGGTCGGGGTGGCCGGAGTTGGCGCCGGCGACGACTTTGGCGGCCACCGGAGTTCGGCCGAAGTCGAACTTGTCGCTAGGGGGGTCGGTGAGGTGCGGGGAGTAGCTAGTTAGGTGCTACGTGACGCGGTGAGCATGATGGACACCGTGGAGTGGTCGGAGGGTGACCGGGAGCACGTCGGCGACGAGCTCCACGGTGGTGGGTGCGGTTGAGCTCCGGGAGGTCGCTACACGGCTCGGGAGCAAGAAAAGAAGAGAGGGGAAGATGGCTAAGCTCACGGGGAGTTCGACGAAGCCCTTGGTGCGGCCGGGAACGGACCGGAGCGACGACGGCGTTGAAGGGGATCTCCAGCGACGGCGGTTTGGGCGAGGTCGTTGCGGTGGACTCGGGCGTTGCGAGCGCTCGGGGCTCGGCTTGCTCGATGAATTGCCGCATCGGCGGAGCTCCTGGACACGACGAGAGGACGCACGGGCGGCGGGGAGCACGGCTACAACGTAGGCACGGCGGTGGTGGCGTCGGTCATGGCGGGGGAGTGCGAGGGGGAGGAGCTGGAGAGGAGAGGGGGTGTCTGGGGGGTTTGGGGGAGAGAGGGAGGGCGATCCACGACGTCACCGGGCGAGGGGAGCGGCGAGGCGGTGAGCAGGTGCGTGGCGCGCGCTGCGGTCGCCGTCGGGCACCTGCCTGCCTGCCTGGCCGGCAAGCAGCTCGCTGGAGCGGCGCTGGGCTGGGCCGGCAGGTGGGCCGGGTGCTGGCGCCAGGTAAGCTTTTCTATTTTTCTCTGTTTTCTGTTTTTTTAATACTTCTGCAACTTTGTTGAATTAATAAAAATACTTAGGCAACTCCTAAAATCACCAAACTACTCCTGGTCCATAGTTGGATTATTTCCAGCATGAAACATTTTAGTTTGGAGATATTTGAGCATTTAAATATTTTATATAATTTTAAATGCCCAAATTCAAATATTTATGATTTAATTCACAAACCCTAAGATGGCCTAGGAAAATGTGCATCACTTTTGGCAGAGGTTCTGAACCAAGACAAAAATGATGGGCATTTTAGAAGGGCATTTCAGGTTCATTGAAAAAGTTTTTTGTAAACCCTAGTTGGTTTCAGAGGGGGCTGGGGGTTTCTGTCATCCCCATTTCAAGTTTCTGATGAAAGAGTAAATATGATGCAACACTCTAATGCATGAACTAGCTAGGGTGTGATAACTCACCCCCACTCAAAAGAATCTCGTCCCGAGATTTGGGTTCTTCCGGAAAGAAGGCGGGGTACTCGAGTCGAGGACGATCCTCCCTTTCCCAAGTTGCTTCATCCTCAGAATGGTGCGACCATTGAACTTTGAGAAACTTGATATTATGACGTCGAGTGGTACGCTCGGCCTGATCGAGGATACGAATGGGGTACTCTCGATATGTAAGATTATCTTGGAGATCAAGCGTTTCGTGGTCCACTCCACGGATAGGATCCGAGAAGCAACGCCTGAGTTGAGAAACGTGGAAGACATCGTGGACTCTGGAGAGATGCGGAGGTAGTTCCAACTGGTAGGCAACTTCTCCTTGTTTAGCGAGAATGCTAAAGGGTCCAATGTAACGAGGAGCCAATTTGCCTTTGATACCGAAACGATGGGTTCCCTTCAGAGGGGTAACCCGAAGGTAAGCCTTCTCGTCAACCTCGAAAGTCATAGCCTTATGTTTTCGGTCATATTGACTCTTCTGACGAGATTGGGCTGTTTTCAACTTTTCACGAACGATGCGAACTTGCTCTTCTGCTTCCTGAATCATATCCGGGCCAAAGAATTGTCTTTCCCCGGTTTCTGACCAGTTAAGGGGTGTTCGACACCGTCGTCCATAGAGAACTTCAAAAGGGGCTTTACCCAAGCTAGATTGATAGCTGTTGTTGTAAGCGAATTCGGCAAATGGAAGGCATTTCTCCCACTCCATTCCGAATGAGATAACAGAGGCTCGAAGCATGTCTTCTAGAATCTGGTTGACGCGTTCCACCTGACCACTCGACTGAGGGTGGAAAGCGGTGCTAAAAGAAAGGTGGGTTCCCATAGCATTTTGGAAACTTTCCCAAAATCGAGAGGTGAAAAGACTTCCTCGATCCGAGTTAATTTCCAAAGGAACACCATGGAGGGACACTATTCGGGAGATGTATAAGTCTGCCAATTGACTAGCAGTTATACTCTCACGAACAGGTAAGAAATGGGCCACTTTGGAAAGACGATCGACAATGACGAAGATAGCATTATTCCCTCTCTTGGTCCTGGGAAAACCGGTAATGAAATCCATACCAATTTTATCCCATTTCCATTCAGGAATAGCTAAGGGTTGAAGGGTGCCAGCAGGCCGTTGATGCTCTGCTTTTACACGATGGCAGACGTCGCAATTAGCAATATACTGAGCAATTTCTCTTTTCATCCTAGTCCACCAGAACCTCTGGCGTAGGTCCTGATACATCTTAGTACTACCGGGATGAATGGTGAGAGGAGATTCATGAGCTTCCTTAAGGATCAATCGTCTCAGGTTTCGCACCTTGGGAACCACTAGTCGATTCCTGAAGTATACGACCCCTTGATCATCAATGGAGAAACAATTTGCAACTCCTTTCTTGATGTTTCTCTTGATGCGGGAAATTCCCGGATCTACCTTCTGTGCTTTGATGATCTGATCCGTAAGGGTAGGTTTTGCCACCAAGGTGGAAAGAAAACCTTGAGGAACAATGTGAAGGTTAAGCTTCCGAAATTCCTCATGGAGAAGCGGTTGACTTTGTTGTAACATCAGGTTGTTACAATAAGATTTACGACTTAGCGCATCAGCCATGACGTTGGCTTTCCCTGGGGTGTAAGTTATTCCTAAGTCGAAATCTGTGATCAACTCAACCCAACGTCTTTGCCTGAGATTCAAATCCAGTTGGGTGAAGATATACTTCAGACTTTGGTGATCAGTGAATATTTCGCAACGATTACCAAGAAGGTAATGTCGCCAGGTTTTAAGTGCATAGACTATGGCTGCAAGTTCTAGATCATGAGTAGGATAATTCTCCTCATGTGGGTGCAATTGCCGTGAAGCGTAAGCAATTACGTGTCGATCTTGCATGAGAATGCAACCTAGTCCTTGTCGCGAGGCGTCGCAGTAGATAACAAAGTCCTTAGAGAAGTCTGGCGGTACCAGTACGGGAGCAGAAGTCAGGCGTCTTTTTAGTTCCTGAAAGCTGTGCTCACATTGTGGAGTCCATTCGAACTTTTTATCTTTCTTGAGGAGTTCGGTTAGAGGTTTAGCAACTTTGGAGAAGTTCTCGACAAAGCGACGGCAATAGCTCGCTAAGCCCAGAAAACTCCGAACTTGCTTGACCGATCCAGGTGGAGTCCAATTAAGGACGGCTTGAACTCGCTCAGGGTTAACAGCAATACCTTTACCAGATATTACATGACCCAGATAGGTCACTTCTGACAACCAAAATTCACATTTAGAGAATTTGGCATAAAGACGATGCTCTCGAAGTTTCTTCAACACTAGCCTTAGATGTTTGGCATGTTCTTCCTCATTCTTGGAGTAGATGAGTATATCATCGAGGTAAACAACGACAAATTTATCCAAATACTCCATGAAGATTGAGTTCATTAACCGAGAAAAGGTGGCTGGAGCGTTGGTTAAACCGAAAGACATGACGGTGTACTCGTATTGGCCATAACGAGTAACAAAGGCCGTTTTAGGAATGTCCCCATTCCTGATTTTGATTTGATGGTAGCCTAACCTCAAATCCATTTTGGAGAAGACTGAGGATCCAGCGAGCTGATCATACAGGTCGTTGATCCTGGGAAGCGGATATTTGTTCTTGATTGTGACCAAATTGACAGGTCGATAATCTACAACCATCCGGTCTGTACCATCCTTCTTCTTGACGAAGAGGACGGGGCAAGCCCATGGAGATGAACTAGGTCGGATGAAACCCATTTTCAAGGACTCATCGAGTTGTTTCTTAAGCTCGGCTAGTTCTAGTGGTGCCATCTTATAGGGTCTTCTAGCAATCGGAACGGTTCCTGGAATGAGGTCTATTACGAACTCAACATCCCTGTCAGGTGGAACACCTGGCAATTCCTCTGGGAAGACATCCGGGAAGTCACGGACTACCGAGACGTCCTCAAGGTCTGGCAAAGGGCTGGCGTTAAGAGAATATAACTATCGCTTGGCTATTCGGGTCAAGACATTGACTATCTTCCCCGAGGGATGGGTGAGTTGAACAGTCCTAGAGAAGCAATCAACTTGGGCATGATGAGCTGACATCCAGTCCATACCCAAGATGATATTAATATCCGAAGATTTAAGGGCTATCAAAGATGCGAGAAAAACAAGTCTATCGACTTGGATTTCGTTTCCATGGCTTACTTTAGAAGTTTGCCATTTGGATCCCGGAGTTTGAATTACCATAGAGGATGGCATGTCACAGAATGCGGTGTTATGCAAGCGAGCATAGTTCTTGGATATGAATGAATGAGATGCTCCTGTATCGAAAAGAACAGATGCCGGGCGGCAATTAACAAGGAGCGTACCGAGAACGACGTTGGGATCCTCTTGAGCTTCTTCGGCAGAGATACAGTTGACGTGGCCACATGTAGCGGTGGCCGGCTTGGCGTGGAACACTTTCCCCGTTGGCTTGCCACGGCCAACAGCTTTAGCAGGTTGGTTGGGGTTGGTCTGGGGACACTCACGCATATAGTGGCCAGATTCCCCACACTTGAAACAAGTCACGGAACTGGTACGTGGAGGAGCACTGTTGGTTGGACCACCATAGAGCTTGGCTGGTGCAGACTGTTGAATGGGGCGAGGCGCCTGGAAGGATGGCCTCGGTGTGAACCTGGGTGGCAGGGCAGTGTTGGGCACCCACACGCGGCGCTTCTGAGGGCCAGCACCGGATGAGGAACCCACGTCACGGCCATCCTTGCGTGTTGCGTCATAATCAGTCTGACCAGTCTCAGCACTGATAGCCTTGTTAACAAGCTTCTGAAAAGATGTGCACTCATGCAGACGGAGGTCACGGCGAAGCTCAGGACTAAGTCCCTTACGGAACCTTGCTTGCTTCTTGGCATCAGTAGAAACTTCCTCAGTGGCATATCGTGCGAGGTTACCGAACTCCCTGCTGTAAGCATCCACAGAGAGTCGGCCTTGAGTGAAACTGCAAAATTCCTCACGTTTACGGTCCATGAGACCCTCCGGAATGTGATGTTCACGGAAAGCCTCGCTGAATTCAGCCCAAGTAGTGACATGGCCCGCTGGGTGCATAGCTCCATAATTCTCCCACCAGAGACTGGCGGGGCCTTCAAGATGATATGCAGCAAAGGTGACCTTGTCAGCCTCAGCTACTAGCGCAGAACGCAGTTTGTGAGAAATACTGCGAAGCCAGTCATCAGCGTCGAGAGGCTCGACGGAGTGGTGGAACGTGGGTGGATGTAATTTGATGAAATCACTGAGTGACACCACGTTAGTCCTCTGATGGTGTGCTATGTTCTGTTCAATACGCTCCAACAAACGCTTGGTCTCCCGCTTGTTTCTTTCGTCTTCCATCATAACCTCGGCTAGGGAAGGAGGATGAGGCAGATTTGCATTCCTAACTTCACTGCCTTCGGCCTGCTCTTGAGGAGCAGGGTTAGTGCGCGTGTTGACCATCCTAGGTAAACAAGACAATGATTTAGTCAGAATGATAAGATTCCGACATAGAATACAGAATGTAAGGAGTAACTCGGAATGCAAGATGATCATCCGTATGACATGGTAGATACAGAAACTGCTTCTTTATTCCATCGTCATACACACCATACAAGTTTAGTACAAGACCAAACAAGGTACTATTACGGTGAAAAAGAGGATTACATCTCATCGGAGGCATCCCAAGCTCCTATACATTATTTTTGTACACCTCCGGAAAGCGGTACAAACTAGGTCATATCCCACGAGTCACGCAGGACGGTAGACGACACAGCTAGTACGAACTAGTGATACTACCACTAACTCAGACCGATCCGTAGTAGTTCTCGTAGAAGTCACCTCCATAGCCTGGAAGCTCAACATGATCATCCGGGAACAGACGATCTCGCGGAGCTTGTGGACCATAGGGGCTAGGATGAGGTCTTGGACCAACAGACGGTGGCCTGCGGGGACCGCGAGGTGGGGTGATGCCTCCTACATCATGCCAACCCATCACGTCTGGCAAAGCAGATCTCACAGGATAGAGATCGCGCATATCCGAATATCCAGCTTGCACCGCCGGTGCAAACCGAGTCAATGTGGCCCAATGGTCAGCACGGGTATTGAAGAGCTCTAGCCTCAAGGCCCGATTTTCACGGTCCTTATCCTCGAGCATCTCAGCAGTGGTGCGAGTCCGTGAATCCTCTTGAGTGGGGTCAGCATAGATAGCCTGGAGATACCCTTGTGCTCCCGGAAGTGATCCTGGCATATACCGGAAATCAGAATCCCGAAATAGGCCAGACCTGACTCGCATGATGGTCATCATAGAGTAGGCGGCGTCCTGCACAGCCATCTCAATAGTAACCCCGAGTCCATAGGAGCAGTGAAGGGGCTCGGTGGATCCAGGATAAGATGGAAATATCCTGACAGTGCAGAGATACTGGCTTTGATTAAAGTCTCGGAATTGCTCTTCGACCGTGTACTCAGGATACCAACGGTATCCAGCCTCAGTCATTACCCTGACCAACATGGCAGTATGGCCGGGTACATCTAGGCATCGAGTCAGGCGAACCACTTGATTAAGGTCGCGAGTGGCCATCTAAAAGCACAACCATAATGCAAAGGCATTAGAATTTCTAGCAAAATTTCGGCAGCATAACAGCTGTAAATGCTCAAGAAGGATTTTGAGACATTTGACAAAGGATTTCATACACACTCAACATCATCATATCAAAGTTCTGAGTCCATCCTAACAACATGATGTGGTAGTAGAACTGTACTAGGCTTGTATCCATCAAACCTATAAGGTACTACTGATTAGTAACACGTGATCCTGATAGAGAGAATAGATCCTAATTCCTTAACCCCTGGTGGAAGAATAGACTGACTCAGATCAGAATATCATAAGATAAAGGAGTAAAAAGAGCCTTATGTTCCAACCCACAAACAATTCCCCTACATATAACTAAAGGATTTCTAGACTCAACATCGACCAGTTTGGCTTGGAGAACCTACAGGCAGTTCGGCTCTGATGCCAACGCTGTCAGGTCCCCGACTCGATGCCACATAGGTCTAGCATGTAACACCTCATATTACTTTGCGGCCTCACGCACGGTATTCCCACGGGTGTCGCCTTACCTTTGCCCGGGACCGTTTGCGCCTTTTGGCACACGCATATGATAGTGTCGCTAGCACCCATATGATAAGGAGCCCGGGCTGACATGGCTAGTCATAAACCGAAAGTGGCACAGACTTACAGGGACAGGCATCCATGACCCAGCAACGAACGTGTCGGTCATCAGCAAGTGGGTCCGGGCTGTAGCACTGGGCTAGCAGCACTCCGGTAAACCGGGCTGTAGCGGGCTAACAGGACTCCGGTACTCAATGCGTGACATTTCCCCGAAGGGACAGACACAGGAACGAAGAAGGACACATGTCGGCCAGCCTAAGTGTTCCAGAGCAGTAGCAAGCTACCATGGCTCAGTGGTAACACTAGGAGACATTTCCCGGTAAGAGAGGCTACTAAGGATAAACAACTAGATAGTCAGATCCCACACATACCAAGCATTTCAATCATACACACAATATGCTCGATATGTGCAAATACAACAAGGCATCACAACATGACTCTATGACACAAGTACTTTATTTAAGGCTCAGAGAGCCATACATAACATACACAAAGGTACGGGTCACACGACCCAGCATTCAAGTCATACAGTCATACAAACCAGCAGCGGAAGTAACTTGTCTGAGTACAGACAACTAGTAAAATAAAAGAGGCTTGGAAAGCCTAGCTATACTATGTGGTCCTTCACAAGCTCAGGATCACCACCTAGGCCTTAGCCTACTCATTGATGTCAACGTCTACGAAGAACCCATCAGAAGGGGTTGCAGCGTCTTTTGTAAAATGTAAATTATAGCAACATGAGTACAAAGGTACTCAACAAGACTTACATCAGATCCTACATACATGCACATTATCAAGAAGGGTTGGTGGAGTTATTGCAGCAAGCCAGCTTTGACTCTTGGCTAGACTATCCTACGAGACTCCAACTTGAAATGGTTTTACGTACACGAGTCCACTACTCACCACTTCAATACACTACCGAGGATCCACCTCCGTCTTCCTACGGAAGGGCCATCCTCGGCACTCACACTTATCTTGAGGCTTTTAGTAGTTTCCATTTACTTGTCTATGAACTGTATAGGCAACCAAGTAGTCCTTTACCGCGGACGCGGCTATTCGAATAGATCATGATAACCCTGCAGGGGTGTACTTCTTCATACACGCTCTCACCACTTACCGTCGTTTACACGACATTTACTCGGCAACCTTCAAGCGGAAGCCCAACGTGGGTGTCGGCCACGAACTACCTAATCACCTAAGTCTCTAGTCCAGGTTTATCGCCTATTCTGGTTCCATCCATGAGGAGATCCGGCCGAGGTTTCGCTCACAGCCCCAAACGATGTGAACAGGGTTCCCGAGATACCTAACGGGTATTCGGTACACCGTGCCACGTACCTACCGCATCACAGCCCACCCCTACGGTCAGCGCTGTCCACGGCCTCCAGTAGGCTACAAACACCAGAAACTACTTGCAACTCCTGGACAGAGAACTAGGGTGAATAAGAAGTCGAGAGGGTCCATTGGTTTCGGGCCCAATGCATGGTAGTAGCTGAATCTTAAATCACACATACAAATCTCAGTGCTTAAGGTCGGCTTCAATGAAACAACCCACCATGTACTCCTACATGGCCTCTCATCGATACCTTTACCAAATCATGGTCACCACACCACTTTCATTACCGACATAATCATTTCACTCTAGTCCATCACCCAGATGAACCAGACCTGACACGACTCTAAGCATAGCAGGCATAGCAAGGTAGGAACAACACATACATATGGCTCAATCAACTCCTACACATGCTAGTGTGTTTCATCTAGTTACTGTGGCAATCACAGGTCATGCAGAGGAAGTGGGTTCAACTACCGTAGCACACAGCAGTTTGAACGCGTTGTCTTAATGCAGTAAAAGAGAGCAGGAGCGAGAACATGGGATTGTATCGATATGATCAAATGGTTGGTTGCTTGGCTGATGGTTCGATGCATTGATACGGTTCTTCGTTAGGGTAATCACGGTACTCCTCGGAGGCAGAACCTGCCGCAAGAACACCGATACACAACCATCACCAAACAATGTGCAACAATATGATGCATGCATGAAACATGGCAATATGAGTGAGTTGGGCTAATGCAACTAAGACCAGAGGGGTTTGAACCAATTTGAATCAAAGATTCAAATTTCAAACTCAAACATGGTCCTTTAAAGTGTTTTTCCTTGTTCTGCATTAAACATCAAGTTAACTTGTTTAGTCATGCATGAAAATAGTACAGATGGATAGATTGGATTTTTCTGATCATTTTTCATATATAATTTGTCTGATTTGGAGTTACAGAATAAAAGTTATGAATTTTTGAAGTTTAAACTATATTCTGGAATTTCCTATATTAGATTAAATCCAGAAAATCAATTACTGCGTCAGCCTGACGTCAGTGTGACATCAGCAGGTCAACGGGACACGTCCGGGTCAAACCTGACAGTGGGTCCCGCGTGTCAGTGTGATTAATTAAACTAAAATTAATTTAAACTAATCCGAATTAGTTAACAGGGCTGGGCCCCACCTGCCATTGACTCAGGGGAGTCAACCAGGGCCCACCCGTGGTCAAACCCGGGTCGGCTGCACCGGCGTTTAGCCGCCGGCGAGCCCGACGCGGCGGCGGAAGTGGTTTTGGCCGTTTCGGCCACCAAATGGATCGCGGAGACCACCGGAGTGGAGCTGAGGACGAGCCGCAGCTCTTGGTGGAGTCCGTTGGGGTCGGGGTGGCCGGAGTTGGCGCCGGCGACGACTTTGGCGGCCACCGGAGTTCGGCCGAAGTCGAACTTGTCGCTAGGGGGGTCGGTGAGGTGCGGGGAGTAGCTAGTTAGGTGCTACGTGACGCGGTGAGCATGATGGACACCGTGGAGTGGTCGGAGGGTGACCGGGAGCACGTCGGCGACGAGCTCCACGGTGGTGGGTGCGGTTGAGCTCCGGGAGGTCGCTACACGGCTTGGGAGCAAGAAAAGAAGAGAGGGGAAGATGGCTAAGCTCACGGGGAGTTCGATGAAGCCCTTGGTGCGGCCGGGAACGGACCGGAGCGACGACGGCGTTGAAGGGGATCTCCGGCGACGGCGGTTCGGGCGAGGTCGTTGTGGTGGACTCGGGCGTTGCGAGCGCTCGGGGCTCGGCTTGCTCGATGAAGTGGACAGCGGCGGAGCTCCTGGACACGACGAGAGGACGCACGGGCGGCGGGGAGCACGGCTACGACGTAGGCACGGCGGTGGTGTCGTCGGTCATGGCGGGGGAGCGCGAGGGGGAGGAGCTGGAGAGGAGAGGGGGTGTCTGGGGGGTTCGGGGGAGAGAGGGAGGGCGATCCACGACGTCACCGGGCGAGGGGAGCGGCGAGGCGGCGAGTAGGTGCGTGGCGTGCGCTGCGGTCGCCGTCGGGCACCTGCCTGCCTGCCTGGCCGGCAAGCAGCTCGCTGGAGCGGCGCTGGGCTGGGCTGGCAGGTGGGCCGGGTGCTGGCGCCAGGTAAGCTTTTCTATTTTTCTCTGTTTTCTGTTTTTTAATACTTCTGCAACTTTGTTGAATTAATAAAAATACTTAGGCAACTCCTAAAATCACCAAACTACTCCTGGTCCATAGTTGGATTATTTCCAGCATGAAACATTTTAGTTTGGAGATATTTGAGCATTTAAATATTTTATATAATTTTAAATGCCCAAATTCAAATATTTATGATTTAATTCACAAACCCTAAGATGGCCTAGGAAAATGTGCATCACTTTTGGCAGAGGTTCTGAACCAAGACAAAAATGATGGGCATTTTAGAAGGGCATTTCAGGTTCATTGAAAAAGTTTTTAGTAAACCCTAGTTGGTTTCAGAGGGGGCTGGGGGTTTCTGTCATCCCCATTTCAAGTTTCTGATGAAAGAGTAAATATGATGCAACACTCTAATGCATGAACTAGCTAGGGTGTGACACCCATGTGGGCTGGTATTTCCCTCCCTAGGCCCATTAAGCCCATATAGCTTGCCGAGGGTTGCCCGTAATCCCTTCCGGTGACCCGATTCCTACACGGTACCCCCGTAACACTTCCGGTGTCCAAATACTATTGTCCTATATATCAATCTTTACCTCTCAACCATTTCGAGACTCCTCGTCATGTCCGTGATCTCATCCAGGACTTCGAACAACATTTGGTCACCAAATCAGATAACTCATGTAATACAAAATCATCATCGAACGTTAAGCATGCGGACCCTACGGGTTCGAGAACTATGTAGACATGACCGAGACACCTCTCCGGTCAATAACCAACATCAGAACATGGATGCTCATAGTGGTTCCTACATATTCTACAAAGATCTTTATCGGTCAAACCGTAATGACAACATACGTTATTCCCTTTGTCATCGGTATGTTACTTGCCCGAGATTCGATCATCGGTATCTTCATACCTAGTTCAATCTCGGTACTGGCAAGTGTCTTTACTCGTTCCGTAATGCATCATTCCGCAGCTAACTTATTAGTCACATTGCTTGCAAGGCTTATCATGATGTGCATTACCGAGAGGGCCCAAAGATACCTCTCCGATACTTAGAGTGACAAATCCTAATCTCGATCTATGCCAACCCAACAAACACCTTCGAAGATACCTATAGAGCATCTTTATAATCACCCAGTTACGTTGTGATGTTTGATAGCACACAAGGTATTCCTCCGGTATTCGGGAGTTGCATAATCTCATAGTCGAAGGAATATGTATTTGACATGAAGAAAGCAAGAGCAATAAAACTTAATGATGAACATGCTAAGCTAACGGATGGGTCTTGTCCATCACATCATTCTCCTAATGATGTGATCCCGTTCATCAAATGACAACACATGTCTATGGCTAGGAAACTTAACCATCTTTATTAATGAGCTAGTCTAGTAGAGGCTTACTAGGGACACTGTGTTTTGTCTATGTATCCACACATGTATCAAGTTTCCGGTTAATACAATTCTAGCATGAATAATAAACATTTATCATGATAGAAGGAAAGATAAATAACAACTTTATTATTGCCTCTAGGGCATATTTCCTTCAGTCTCCCACTTGCACTAGAGTCAATAATCTAGATTACATTGTAATGATTCTAACACCCATGGAGTCTTGGTGCTGATCATGTTTTGCTCGTGGAAGAGGCTTAGTCAATGGGTCTGCCACATTCAGATCCATATGTGTTTTGCAAATCTCTATGTCTCCCTCCTTGACTTGACCACAGATGGAGTTGAAGCGTCTCTTGAAGTATTTGGTTCTCTTGTGAAATCTAGATTCCTTCGCCAAGGCAATTGCTCCAGTATTGTCACAAAAGATTTTCATTGGATCTGATGCACTAGGTATTACACCTGGATCGGATATGAACTCCTTCATCCAGACTCATTCATTCGCTGCTTTTGAAGCAGCTATGTACTCCGCTCCACACGTAGATCCTGCCATGATGCTTTGCTTGGAACTGCACCAACTGACAGCTCCACCATTCAATATAAATACGTATCTAGTTTGTGACTTAGAGTCATCCGGATCAGTGTCAAAGCTAGCATTGACGTAACCATTTACGACGAGCTCTTTGTCACTTCCATAAACAAGAAACATATCCTTTGTCCTTTTCAGGCACTTCAGGATGTTTTTGACCGCTGTCTAGTGATCCACTCTTGGATTACTTTGGTACCTCCCTGCTAGACTTATAGCAAGGCACACATCAGGTTTGGTACACAACATAGCATACATGATAGAACCTATGGATGATGCATAGGGAATGACTTCCATTTTCTCTCTATCTTTTGCAGTGGTCAGGCATTGAGTCTGACTCAACTTCACACCTTGTAATACAGGCAGGAACCCTTTCTTTGACTAATCCATTTTGAACTTCTTCAAAACTTTATCAAGGTATGTGATTTGTGAAAGTCCAATTAAGCGTCTCGATCTATCTCTATAGATCTTTATGCCTAATATATAAGCAGCTTCACCTAGGTCTTTCATTGAAAAACTCGTATTCAAGTATCCTTTTATGCTATCCAAAAATTCTATATCATTTCCAATCAACAATATGTCATCCACATATAATATTAGAAATTCTACGGAGCTCCCACTCACTTTCTTGTAAATACAGGCTTATCCAAAAGTCTGTATAAAACCATATGCTTTGATCACCTCATCAAAGCATATATTCCAACTCCGACATGCTTGCACCAGTCCATAAATGGATCGCTGGAGCTTGCACACTTTGTTAGCACCTTTAGGATCGACAAAACCTTGTGGTTGCATCATATGCAAGTCTTCTTTGAGAAATCCATTAAGGAATACAATTTTGACATCCATTTGCCAGATTTCATAATCATAAAATGCAGAAGTTGCTAACATGATTCAGACAGACTTAAGCATCGCTACGGGTGAGAAAGTCTCATAATAGTCAACTCCTTGAACTTGTCGAAAACCTTTCGCGACAAGTCGAGCTTTGTAGACAGTAACTTTACCATCAGCGTCAGTCTTCTTCTTGAAGATCCATTTATTCTCTATGGCTTGCTGATCATCGGGCAAGTCAACCAAAGTCCATACTTTGTTCTCATACATGGATCCCATCTCAGATTTCATGGCCTCAAGCCATTTTGCGGAATCTGGGCTCATCATTGATTCCTGATAGTTCATAGGTTCATCATGGTCTAGTAACATGACTTCCAGAACAGGATTACTGTACCACTCTGGTGCGGAACATATTCTGGTTGACCTACGAGGTTTGATAGTAACTTGATCTAAAGTTTAATGATCATTATCATTAGCTTCCTATCTAGTTGGTGTAGGCATCACGGGAATGGTTTTCTGTGATGAGCTACTTTCCAATTCGAGAGAAGGTACAATTACCTCATCAAGTTCTACTTTCCTCCCACTCACTTCTTTCGATAGAAACTCCTTCTCTAGAAAGGATACATTCTTAGCAACAAAGATCTTGCCTTCGGACCTGTGATAGAAGGTGTACCCAACAGTTTCTTTTGGGTATCCTATGAAGACACATTTCTCCGATTTGGGTTCGAGCTTATTAGGCTGAAGCTTTTTCACATAAGCATCGCAACCCCAAACTTTAAGAAACAACAGCTTAGGTTTCTTGCCAAACCACAGTTCATACGGTGTCGTCCCAACGGATTTAGATGGTGCCCTATTTAAAGTGAATGCAACTGTCTCTAATGCATAACCCCAAAATAATAGTGGTAAATCTGTGAGAGACATCATAGATTGCACCATATCTAATAAAGTACGGTTATGACGTTCAGACACACCATTACGTTGTGGTGTTCCAGGTGGCGTGAGTTGTGAAACTATTCCGCATTGTTTTAAATGATGGCCAAACTTGTAACTCAAATATTCGCCTCCGCGATCAGATCGTAGAAACTTTATTATCTTGTTACGATGATTCCCCACTTCACTCTAAAATTCTTTGAACTTTTCAAATGTTTCAGACTTGTGTTTCATTAAGTAGATATACCCATATCTGCTCAAATCATCTGTGAAGGTCAGAGAATAACGATACCCACCGCAAGCCTCAACACTCATCGGACTGCATACATCGGTATATATTATTTCCAATAAGTCACTTTCTTGCTCCATTGTTCCAGAGAATGGAGTTTTAGTTATCTTGCCCATGAGGCATGGTTCGCAAGCATCAAATGATTCATAATCAAGTGATTCCAGAAGTCCATCCACATGGAGTTTCTTCATGCGTTTTACACCAATATGACCTAAATGGCAGTACCACAAATATGTTGCACTATCATTATCAACTTTGCATCTTTTGGCATCAATATTATGAATATGTGTATCACCACGATCGAGATTCAACAAAAATAGACCACTCTTCAAGGGTGCATGACCATAAAAGATATTACTCATATAAATAGAACAACCATTACTCTATGATTTAAATGAATAACCATCTCGCATCGCAAGAGCCAGATATACTGTTCATGCTCAACGCTGGCACCAAATAACAATTATTCAGGTCTAAAACTAATCCCGAAGGTAGATGTAGAGGTAGCATGCCGACGGCGATCACATTGACCTTGGAACCATTCCCGACGCGCATCATCACCTCGTTCATAGCCAATCTACATTTAATCCGTAGCCCCTATTTCGAGTTGCAAATATGAGCAACAGAACCAGTATCAAATACCCAGGTGCTACTACGAGCATTAGTAAGGTACACATCAATGTATATCAAATATACCTTTGTTCACTTTGCCATCCTTCTTATCCGCCAAATACTTGGTGCAGTTCCACTTCCAGTGACCAGTCCCTTGGCAGTAGAAGCACTCAGTTTCAGGCTTGGGTCTAGACTTGGGCTTCTTCCCGGGAGTGACAACTTGTTTGCCATTCTTCTTGAAGTTCCACTTCTTTCCCTTGACCTTTTTCTTGAAACTAGTGGTCTTGTTAACCATCAACACTTGATGCTCTTTCTTGATTTCTACCTCGGCAGCTTTGAGCATAGAGAAGAGATTGGGCATTGTCTTATCCATCCCTTGCATATTATAGTTCATCGCGAAGCCTTTGCAGCTTGGTGGCAGTGATTGAAGAACTCTGTCAATAACACTATCATCCGGAAGATTAACTCCCAGCTGACTCAAGTGGTTATGATACCCAGACATTCTGAGTATGTGTTCACTGACAGAACTGTTCTCCTCCATCTTACAGCTATAGAACTTGCTGGAGTCTTCATATCTCTCAACTCGGGCATTTGCTTGAAATATTAACTTCAACTCCTGGAACATCTCATATGGTCCATGACGTTCAAAATGTCTTTGAAGTCCCGATTCTAAGCCATAGAGCATGGCACACTGAACTATAGAGTAGTCATCACCGCCTCTGCCAGACATTCAAAGCTTCTACATTAGCGGGAGGGGGCTTGTCACCTAGCGGTGCATCAAGGACATAATTCTTCTGTGCAGCAATGAGGATAATCCTCAAGTTACGGACCCAGTCCATGTAGTTGCTACCATCATCTTTCAACTTAGCTTTCTCTAGGAACGCATTAAAATTCAAGGGAATGGTAGCACGGGCCATTGATCTACAACATAGATATGCAAAAACTATCAGGACTAAGTTCATGATAAATTAAGTTCAATTAACCATATTACTTAAGAACTCCCACTTAGATAGACATCCGTCGAGTCATCTAAATGATCACGTGATCCATATCAACTAAACCATGTCCGATCATCACGTGCGATGGAGTTGTTTTCAATGGTGAACATCTTTCTGTTGATCATATCTACTATATGATTCACGCTCGACCTTTCGGTCTCCAGTGTTTCGAGGCCATGTCTGTACATGCTAGGCTCGTCAAGTTTAAACCGAGTATTCGAAATGTGCAAAACTGTCTTGTACCCGTTGTATGTGAACGTAGAGCTTATCACACCCGATTATCACGTGGAGACTCGGCATGACGAACTGTCGCAACGGTCATACTCAGGGAGAACACTTATACCTTGAAATTTTAGTGAGGG
This sequence comes from Triticum dicoccoides, assembly GCF_002162155.2. Classification (NCBI taxonomy): domain Eukaryota; kingdom Viridiplantae; phylum Streptophyta; class Magnoliopsida; order Poales; family Poaceae; genus Triticum; species Triticum dicoccoides. The sequence goes on from NC_041393.1 coordinate 236,479,511, forward strand.
ATCATCTTATAATACTACCACCGCATTAAGCAAAATAAGATGCATAAAAGATAAACATCACATGCAATCAAAATATGTGACATGACATGGCCATCATCATCTTGTGCCTTTGATCTCCATCAGCAAAGCACCGTCATGATTTCCATCGTCCCCGGTGTCGGTGTCAAAACCGGCGGATCTCGGATAGGGGGTCCCGATCTGTGCATCTAAGGCTAATGGTAACAGGGGGCAAGGGACACAATGTTTTTCCCAAGTTCGGGCCCTCTCGATGGAGGTAAAACCCTACTTTCTGCTTGATTGATCTTGATGATATGAGTATTACAAGATTTGATCTACCACGAGATCGTAGAGGCTAAACCCTAGAAGCTAGCCTATGATGATTATGATTGTTGTGATCGTCCCTATACGGACCAAACCCTCCGGTTTATATAGACACTGGAGGGGGCTAGGGTTTACACAGAGTCAGTTACAAAGAAGGAAATCTAATATCCGGATCGCCAAGCTTGTCTTGGACTCTCCGGACACGGGACGAAGTCTTGAGTCTTGTATCTTCATGGTCCATCAGTCCGGCCAAAGTATATAGTCCGGCTGTCCGGATACCCCCCAATCTAGGACTCCCTCAGTAGCCCCTGAACCAGGGTTCAATGACGATGAGTCCGGCGCGCAGTTTGTCTTCGGCATTGCAAGGCGGGTTCCATCTCCGAATGCTCCACAATAGCTTGAGGATTGTGTCTGGCCTTGCGAGATAATTTCCGCACACCACCATAGAGAGCATAGGACTTTATAAATCTGATCTGTAGACAATTTTTGTACGGCGTGCTCCTGCATCGCGGCCCGACCCAATACGAACCGGTTTTTCTTGGACTGCCTCAATGCACGTTGCGAGGCGGGTTTATTGGTGCATCTTGCCAAAGCAGAGATCGTGTTCCCCTTATCGCGGGATCTTCCATCAATACGGGCGCGCGCAACCCCACGACGCCTGTTAGTATGACTCCGTGTTTTTAGGCAAGTCCCAAGCGGTTACGCTGAGGACGCTTGATATTTACCCCCTTTATAAAGGAGCCGAGGCCTATCCCTCCTTTCCACCACTCTTGCGCCTTTTCGCATCTCGAGTTCTAACACCCGAAGCCCAAGCTCAAGCACTTCGGATCCTCAATCATGTCCGGATCCAACCTTCAAGGCCGATGGATGGCCTCCTCGGTCACAGAAGAGGACATTGTGAAGCTTAGGGAGGTCGGATATCTGACCGCCGACATCAAGCACAGGCTTCCTGCTCTAGGGCAGGTCATCCCTCCTCCCAAGCCCAACGAGAGCGTCATATTTGTTTCGCACTTCCTCCGCGGATTAGGCTTCTCCCTTGATCCCTTTGTGAGAGGGCTCATGTTCTACCACGGGCTAGATTTTCATGATCTAGCTCCGGATGCCATCCTTCACATCTCGTCGTTCATCGTTGTGTGCGGAGCTTTTCTCCACGTCACTCCGCACTTCGGCTTATGGCTCAAGACCTTCAATGTGAAGCCGAAGATGATTGAGGGGCGACACGCGGAGTGCAGAGGTGCTGTAATAAGCAGGAACGCCGACGCCCCATGGCCAGAGGGATCCTTCCCAAAGGTGTCCGATCTATGGCAGCGGAGGTGGTTTTACGTCATGGCTCCCAGAGGCACAAAGTGGGTGGCTGCCCCCGACTTCCGTTCGGGCCCTCCTCCTCAACTGGCGTCATGGGCCAATATAGGACGTGATTGGGGGTCTGCTATGATGTACCAACACTACAGAGCCGTATCCGGGAGCTTCTTGAGAGGGACATTAGCCTTGTCAGCATAATTCAGGTAATGCTAGTCCGACGAATGTTGCCGTGCAAACGACGGCCTCTCCGGATGTGGGAGTTCAATCCGGAAGGTCCGCAGACTATTCTGCACTTCTTCGGCCTGACGCTCGAAGGGATGTGTAAGATTCTTCGGACCACAAGTGAAGTGTCCGGACACCACCGAGGATGCGGGCCTGAGCTGCAATCACCCAGATACCCAAGTAAGTAACCCAGAAACCGAACACTTCGTTCATATTTATCATAAAATTATTCTGAAAATCCTCCGTGGCTAGGAACGGCTCAGCAAGGCGGAGAGAATCAGGTGTCCGACGCCACTTCCCGAAGGCTCGCCTAGTCCCGCCATAGCCAAGATGCTTGATCATGTGCTAAGTAAACTGCCCTCGGGGAAAGGTGAAGGGAAGAACAGAGAAGCAGAACTTCACACATTGCACATCCAAAACGGGGGAATTGCTACCTCCTAAAAGAAGGATAGTCGGGGAGGGGAATCTAAGGTTTCCTTCCCTCGCGTGAAGAAGAGGGCCACCTCCGAACACCCGAAGACGGAGGTGCCTCAAGAAGGGAAGAAAACTTCACCAGGGGGCCCTGCACCGAAGGGCGTCTTCACCGTGCCATGCCCGCAAACGGGCCAGCCCTCAGCCGAGCTGTAAGTTAATCGTAAATACAAAGTTAGTGCCTCCTCCTCCGAGAACAGTAACCAGGATCCATTTTTGCTGTCCGGCTAGCAGCTCTTCTCAACAGAGTTCGTCATCGGGGGATCTCCTTCCGGAGATGATGGAGAGTGAAACCCCACCAACCTCTCCACCTCATGGGGCGGGCGACCCCGAGGTGTCATCACGGAGAAGTCCAGATTTGTCGAGGCTAGAAGCTAGTACTTCGTCCGCCCTGAGCCCGGAGTGTTCGTCACCCATGGTGGGCAGTAAGAGAGGTCCGGCACAGTTCGGAGGCCAGCCGGATACGCTGACGGGCCTTCTGGAGTAAGCTGCTCTCTCGGAGGATCACCGTTCATTAATGAACACGGTGCTTGCGAAGATTTCATCCGCCACAAGCGGGTTGAATGAAGCTTTTACGAGTCTGCTTAGAGGCTTTGAGGTATGTAACGAAACACGTAATTCTTGGTTGTCGCGCACGCGCTAGGTGTGCTCCATATGGATAGTAGCCCCTGAGACTCTGGGTGCCAGCCCAAGGCGGCAAACGGAGGATCACATCATTGAGTAATGATCATACTGTGTTTATGCACAGGTGGCGAAGGATCCGGCAGCCGACCGGTCCATTGAAGTCGCCGAACTGAGGCAACAGATTGGAGTTATTGATGCCGATATCACACTTGTGAACGAGCGGCTTAACGAGTCACAAGGTATGTGCTCTGCTTTCCTTATTTGTTATAGGAAGAAGCAAGAGGAGCATGGTGTTAATGTTATATGCTTGGACTATAGATGGAGCTGCTGCCATGGAAGCCCTGAGGGAGGAACTTGCCCTGGCCAAGGAACAAGCCTGGGCTAGCAATGCGGCTGCCCTGAGGGCGGCCGAAGAGTTGAGAGCCGAACAGGCTGCTCGTCGCCGAAGCAAATACCAAGTAGCTGAGATGGCTGTGGAGCCGAAAAATGCCGCCGACCGGTATGAGCTCCTTGAAAAATATAATAATGCTATTTCGGCTGACCTGAAGAAGGCACTTGATGCGACCAAGGAGACGCGGTCCGAGATTAGGGATGCGCGGGAGGAGCTTCGACAGGCCAGAGAAATCGCGGCTGGAAACCCCTACTTGTTGCGGATGAAGTTTTTAGATCCGAAGTATGCTCCTCTGGATCGACGCTGGAGTCCGGCAGATGCGTATGCGGATTTGGCGAAGAGTACGGCTGATGCGGCCAAGTTTTTCGAGGATCAAAAAGATAATGAAGTGGAAAAGCTGTTCTGGTCATAATTCAGTGCTCCAATGCGCACATTGCCGTTGAGTAAGAGGATGGCTGCTGTGGCCGAGCTCCATAGGCTGTCCGGTCTTGCAATGCGGTCTGTAATAGACCATCTATGGACAAAGGGGCCTAAGTCGGACAATTATTTTTGTTTAGTGCAACAATTCCTTGGTGCCGTATCGCGGATCGATGCCATGAAGAGGTCGGCGTGCATAGAGGGTGCATGGATGGCTCTTGCCCGCGTTAAAGCATATTGGACAGATATGGAGGCCACCGTTATTGCGACCCAGAATCCGGCAGGAGGCCAGGATCCGGCCGAGCACTACTTGGATCAGGTAGTAGAAGGTGCTCGCTTAATAGAGGCTCAGTGCTTGAAGAATGTCATGTTCGAGTGATAAATCGTTTCATTGTACAAACAATGTTATTTTAATTATGGAGGCTATGTTTATACTTTTCGCCCGAAAGTGTTATTGTGCCTCCTGTGCGGCCGTTTTATGTATATATATATATATATATATATATATATATATATGCAATTTTGAAAGTTAGCAGTCATCGGCTTCAGCCCCCACGCATATAATGCAGGGGTGTTCACGGAAATATGCGTAATCACACTTGATCCAACATCTTGGTCCATTAAGGAGGTGATCGCACGTCGAACTAGGCAACCGGACTATATAGCTTTAACACTTTCACTTAGCCATAGGAGTTTGACGGTAGGGCTACTATGTAGCCCATGGTACTTTTGCGTGCATCTGAATACGGGCGCGTGTGTACATGACCGAGAAACGGTCCTTCGTTAATGCGGAGGAATCCTAAAGATTCCGGTAAGTCTTCGAGTGGTTGAACAGTCTCTCGCTATATCATGACAGTCAGTTTTCGGCTTTCTCTACTGAGGTGCTCATCCGGAATAACCAGGGCACAATCGCAGTAGTTCTCCTTTGGCCGCCTTAGCCGATAAGAACGGAACATAAGGCGGCAAACCCAAGAGTCGGGCAAACCCAACATTTGACCAAAGACATGATTCGGAGCTGATGCATATAAGGCCAAACTCGCGACGCCGAACACTCCCAAAGGTATTCGGACTTTATAACATATACTGGGCTGAGTAACGCCCTTTATTATGAACCATGTATTTCCAGGTACGTGCATTAGTCTGCCATGGCGAAATGCCAATGACGGCAGTATCCTCTGTGGGTGTAGTACCCATGGGATTTTTAAGCAACAAGAGACAATAAAGAAGGTTTACACAAGGGCTTAATCTGAAGAGAAACCTTTGAGCAGGGCCCTGCTGCACATCTGCGTCTTTGTCTCCGTTGTGCCGTATCCTGGGAGGGTGTCGCACGGATGGTGCCTGCAAAAAGGGAAAACTCATGTAGAAGAGTATGATGTAAGCATGCGAAGAGTTGGCTATCACCAATGGATAGTAAAGGTGTAAGACATTGGCCTGTTAATAAGGTCAAGCCAAGAGTTGGGCTTTATTAAATATCTATAGCCCCTGGTGTCCTCTATGGGATTACATGTGAGGCACCCAGATCAGGTTTATCTGGGCTGCCGAACTCGTCTAACCGTGTTCGTGGTCTTAACGACCAATCATGCTTTCTGGTATTAGAGGTCACTTAGAGTCCGACTGCTGGAGCCGTCGCGTACTCTGCCACGCGTAAGGAACGCTCTGTGTTTCCGTTAACGGTGATGACGCCACGTGGACCGGGCATCTTGAGTTTAAGGTAGGCGTAGTGCGGTACTGCGTTGAAAAGGGCGAAGGCCGTTCTCCCAAGCAATGCATGATAACCGCTTTGGAGGGGGGCGATGGTGAAGAGTAGTTCTTCGCTTCTGGAGTTGCCTGGGGGACTGAATGTTACCTCTAGTACGAGGGAGCCCCTGCAGTGGGCTTCAACGCCTGGTATCACCCCTTCAAAGATGGTGTTGCTTTGGATGATTCTAGATGGGCCTATCCCCATCCTGCGGACAGTGTCTTGGTATATTAGATTAAGACTACTGCCGTCGTCCATGAGGACCCTAGTGAGATGGTATCCATTGATTATTGGTTCGAGCACCAAGGCGGCTGATCCTCCATGCCGCATACTAGTCGGGTAGTTCCTGTGATTGAAGGTGATCGGGCAGGCCGACCAGTGGTTAAGTTTGGGGGCCACGGGCTCTATAGCATACGCGTCTCTGAGCGTGCGTTCGCGCCTTCTTGTGGGTATGTGAGTCGCGTGGATCATGTTTACTGTTTTTACCTCTTGTGGGAATTTTTTCTGTCCCCCAGTGTTCGGCTGGCGAGGCTCATCCTCGTCTTCACTTGGTGTTTCCCCTCCCCTGTGTTCGGTGTTTAATTTGTCGGCTTGCTTAAAGACCCATCATTCTCTATGAGTGTGGTTCGCAGGTTTTTCGGAGGTGCCATGGATTTGGCACAGTCTGTCCAGGACTTTGTTCAGGCCGGACGGTCCCTCTTTGCTGCCTTTAAGTGGCTTCTTTTGTTGACCGGGTCGAGAGCCCCTGAATCCGGCGTTGACCGTTGTGTTGTCCGGACTTTCTTCCTTGTTTCGACATTTGTTTTTATTGCGCCGTGGCTTCCCGTTGCCATCCCTGATTTCGGATGTACTTGGGTCGCTGGTGCCTCTACGGGCCAACCAGCTGTCTTCACCCGCGCAAAAGCTGGTCATAAGGCTTGTTAGGGCTGCCATTGTCCTCGGCTTTTCTTCGCCGAGGTGTCTGGCGAGCCACTCGTCCCAGATACTATGCTTGAAGGCCGCTAGGGCTTCGGCATCCGGACAGTCGACAATTTGATTCTTCTTAGTGAGGAATCTGTTCCAAAGCTTGCGGGCGGACTCTCCGGGCTGTTGAATTATGTGACTTAAATTGTCCGCATCCGGAGGTTGGACATAGGTCCCTTGAAAATTGGCCCTGAAAGCGTCCTCGAGTTCCTCCCAACTTCCGATTGAATTTTCAGGGAGGCTTTTCAAGCAGTGTCGAGCTGGTCCTTTCAACTTGAGGGGAAGATATTTGATGGCGTGGAGGTCGTCCCCACGAGCCATGTGGATATGCAGGATAAAATCCTCAATCCAGACCCCGGGGTCTGTCGTTCCGTCATATGCCTCTATGTTCACAGGTTTAAAACCCTGTGGAAATTCGTGGTCCAGTACTTCTTCAGTGAAGCACAAAGGGTGAGCAGCCCCTCTGTATCTGGACGTGTTGTGGCATGCTGTCGGCTATTGTTGTTTCCGGTGCTGATTCCAAATTGGTATCCGATCAGTCTGATCATTTTGATGACCATAGTCCTGCGCCGGGGCGTGTCCTCTAGATCCATAGATGGACCTGGTCACACCGGCCTTTTTATCCAGGAGCTCACGTAAATCGTGTGCGGCGTCAGTAGCTGCTCTATTGCAGTTACGAAGTGGTTGGTTTGGCCTACTGGCCGTATTGTTTTTCGGTGGAACAACCTCGTCATCGATTTCTGGTAGCAGCTTGCGCTTTGGATAGCTCTTTGTCTGGCGATCGTCGCCGTACTTTCCTTCAGTGTCTAGTACTTTATTCCATCTGTGATTGAGCGTTTCCTGTACGGTTTTAAGCTTTTGCTTCTGCTTTTTTAGACTTCTCGCAGTGGCCATAAGCCTTCTGTGGAGATTATCTCATTCCAAGCGTGTTTCCGGGATGATGAATGCGTCGTCGTCCGGGCTGTGCTCCTGTCCCGGGGTAGTTTGATGAGTTCGTCCCTCGGGATCACTGTGATCGGGCGTCTGCACCGGGCTGTGTTCGGCGTGACCTGGCTCATCCTGCTCCATCGCTGGGTCCATACAGTCGTTGTTGCATTCGAGGTTGATTCGGGTGTCGATCTTTCTAGCGCTATTATCGCTATTTTTACTGTGACTGGACTTAGAGCGGCGTCTGCGCCGTCGTTTTGGCTTTTGTCCGGGTGTTTTATCCTCCGTTCTTTCGCCATCATCCTCCTTAGGTGTATCCACCATGTATATATCATATGATGAGGTGGCAGTCCAGCGCCCCGTGGGTGGTGGTTCTGAATCGTCTCCTGCGCCGACGTCCATACCGTCAGTGTCATCAGAGTCGAAGTCAAGCATGTCTGTTACGTCGTCGACAGTGGCAATGAAGTGGGTGGTGGGTGGGAAACGAATTTCTTCGTCGCCTTCTTCCCCCTTGAGCCGGACATAGTTCGGCCAAGAGTCTCCTAACAAGGAGAGAGACTTTAATGAGTTCAACATGTCGCCAAAGGGCGAGTGCTGGAAGATATTCGCAGCAGCAAATTCCATTACTGGAGCCCAGCCAGAATCGGCAGGCTTGGGGGCACGAGGTTTGGGACCTACAGCCGGACACAAGTCCAGGGGTCTGGAGGCACAGGCTTCCTTGGGGATGAAGTCCGTGTTCGGCTCTACAGCCGATGAGTGTGCGGCCTCCAGGGTGGGGTCCATCCACCCGTCCTCGGACGACGGAATCTGCCCCGGATTTAGGTCCGAGGCTCCTGCATGCGCGATATCCCGAGTATTGTCTGACAACAGGTCTAAGCCATGCTCATCGTGACTATTCGGCGTTCCTGGCGTAGGCCTGAATATTCCGAAGATCAAGTCTACGTGGACATTGGCCGTGTAATCCAAGTTTCCGAACCTGACCTGATGGCCAGGGGCGTAGCTGTCGATCTGCTCCAGATGGCCGAGCGAATTGGCCCGCAGTGCGAAGCTTCCGAACACGAATATCTGTCCGGGGAGAAAAGTCTCACCCCGGACCGTGTTGTTGACGATTGAAGGAGCCATCGGGCCTTGCAGCGACGACACAGAGGAATTCTCAATGAAAGCACCAATGTCGGTGTCAAAACCGGCAGATCTCAGATAGGGGGTCCCGATCTGTGCGTCTAAGGCTAATGGTAACAGGGGCAAGGGACACAATGTTTTACCCAGGTTCGGGCCCTCTCGGTGGAGGTAAAACCCTACTTCCTGCTTGATTGATCTTGATGATATGAGTATTACAAGAGTTGATCTACCACGAGATCGTAGAGGCTAAACCCTAGAAGCTAGCCTATGACGATTATGATTGTTGTGATCGTCCCTATACGGACCAAACCCTCCGGTTTATATAGACACCGGAGGGGGCTAGGGTTTACATAGAGTCGGTTATAAAGCAGGAAATCAAATATCCGGATCGCCAAGCTTGTCTTCCACGCAAAGGAGAGTCCCATCTGGACATGGGACGAAGTCTTGAGTCTTGTATCTTCATGGTCCATCAATCCGGCCAAAGTATATAGTCCGGCTGTCCGGATACCCCCCAATCTAGGACTCCCTCACCCGGCTTGACACCTTGATCTCCGTCATAGTGTCGTTGTCGTCTCGCCAATTATTGCTTCTACAACTATCGCTAAGGCATAGTGATAAAGTAAAGCAATTACACGACGATTGCGTTTCATACAATGAAGCGACAACCATAAGACTCCTGCTAGTTGCCAATAACTTCTACAGAACATGATCATCTCATACAATAACGTATATCACATCATGTCTTGACCATATCACATCACAACATGCCCTGCAAAAACAAGTTAGACGTCCTCTACTTTGTTGTTGCAAGTTTTACGTGGCTGCTATGGGCTTCTAGTAAGAGCCGTTCTTACCTACCCATCAAAACCACAATGGTGATTTATCAAGTTTGCTATTTTAACCTTCAACAAGGACCGGCCGTAGTCAAATTCGACTCAACTAAAGTTGGAGAAACAGACACCCGCCAGCCACCTTTATGCAAAACTAGTTGCATGTTTTTCGGTGGAACCGGTGTCATGAACGTGGTCATGTAAGGTTGGTCCGAGACGCTTCATCCAACAATACCGCCGAATCAAAATAAGACATTGGTGGTAAGTAGTATGACTATCACCTCCCACAACTCTTTGTGTTCTACTCGTGCATATCATCTACGCATAGACCTGGCTCGGATGCCACTGTTGCGGAACATAGCATGCAATTTCCAAAAATTTCCTACGTTCACGCAAGATCTATCTAGGAGGTACATAGCAACGAGAGGGGGAGACTGTGTCCATGTACCCTCGTAGACCGAAAGCAGAAGCATTTGACAACGCTGTTGATGTAGTCGAACTTCTTCTCGTTCCGACCGATCAAGCACCAAACGTACGGCACCTCCGAGTTCTGCACACGTTCAGCTCGATGACGTCCCTCGAACTCTTGATCCAGCAAAGTGTTGAGGGAGAGTTTTGTCAACACGATGGCGTGGTGACGGTGATGGTGAAGTGATCCGTGCAGGGCTTCGCCTAAGCACTACGACAATATGACCAGAGGCATAAACTATGGAGGGGGCGCCGCACATGGCTAGCAGATGTTTGTGTGTTCTCTAGGCGCCCCCTCCCCACAAATATATAGGTTGGAGGGGGGAAGAGGAAGCCAGGGGGCGCCCAAGTAGGCCAAGTCCTTCTTGGGGTCCCACCCCAATTCGCCCCCCTTCCTGGTTTTGGCACTAGGAGAAGGAAGGAGGAGGTGGCGCCCCCCTTTCTTTTCTCCCTTGAGAAGGGGAAAGAAAGAGGGGCTAGCCCTCCTCCCTTGCCTTCCCTAGGGTTGGACAGCCTGATGGAGGGGTGCACTAGCCCCCTGTGGGTTGGTCTGTGCCTCCCTAGGCCCATTAAGCCCATATAGCTTGCCGGGGTTACCCGGAACCCCTTCCGGTGACCCCCGGAACACTTTCGGTGTCCAAATACTATCGTCCTATATATGAATCGTTACCTCTCGACCATTTCGAGACTCCTCGTCATGTCCGTGATCTCATCCGGGACTCCGAACAACATTTGGTCACCAAATCACAGAACTCATATAATACAAAATCGTCAGCGAGAACTATGTAGACATGACCGAGACACCTCTCCGGTCAATAACCAACAGCGGAACCTGGATGCTCATATTGGTTCCTATATATTCTATGAAGATCTTTATCAGCCAAACCGTAATGACAACATACGTTATTCCCTTTGTCATCGGTATGTTACTTGCCCGAGATTCGATCGTCAGTATCTTCATACCTAGTTCAATCTCGTTGCCGGCTAGTCTCTTTACTCATTCTGTAATGCATCATTCCGCAACTAACTCATTAGTCACATTGCTTGCAAGGCTTATCATGATGTGCATTACCGAGAGGGGCTAGAGATACCTCTATGATACTCGGAGTGACAAATCCTAATCTTGATCTATGCCAACCCAACAATCACCTTCGGAGATACCTGTAGAGAATCTTTATAATCACCCAGTTATGTTGTGACATTTGATAGCACATAAGGTATTCCTCCGGTATTCGGGAGTTGCATAATCTCATAGTTGAAGGAATATGTATTTGACACGAAGAAAGCAACAAAAATAAAACTTAATGATCAACATGCTAAGCTAACAGATGGGTCTTGTCCATCACATCATTCCCCTAATGATGTGACCTCGTTCATCAAATGACAACACATGTCTATGGCTAGGAAACTTAACCATCTTTGATTAACGAGCTAGTCTAGTAGAGGCTTACTAGGGACACTGCGTTTTGTCTATGTATCCACGCATGTATCAAGTTTCCGGTTAATACAATTCTAGCCTGAATAATAAACATTTATCATGAAGGAAATATAAATAACAACTTTATAATTACCTCTATGGCATATTTCCTTCAAACTGCACAGTTCATACTTGCACATATAGAACATCACTTTGTGAATAACTGAAATAAACAAGGCATACTACGAACAACCGAAGATAGCAATTGAAACTGGACATATGAGAACTACAAACAACCGAACAACCTAAAAACGTTGAAAGAGGCAGATGCTCGCTACAACAGGCTTAACAACAACCAAATATAGTCATTCCTATTTGTATTGTTGAAACAGGTACCGATGAAATTATACTACACAGTAAATAGTTGCACATATAGAGCATCACTTTGTGAATAACTGAAATAAACAAGGCATACTACAAACAACCAAAGATAGCAATTGAAACTGGACATATGCTAACTACAAACAACCAAACAACCTAAAAATTATTAAAATAGGCATATGCTCGTGATGTCTACTACACAACCTTCTTCTTGTAGACGTTGTTGGGCCTCCAAGTGCAGAGGTTTGTAGGACAGTAGCAAATTTCCCTCAAGTGGATGACCTAAGGTTTATCAATCCGTGGGAGGCGTAGGATGAAGATGGTCTCTCTCAAACAACCCAGCAACCAAATAACAAAGAGTCTCTTGTGTCCCCAACACACCCAACACAATGGTAAATTGTATAGGTGCACTAGTTCGGCGAAGAGATGGTGATACAAGTGCAATATGGATGGTAGATATAGGTCTTTGTAATATGAAAATATAAAAACAGCAAGGTAACTAATGATAAAAGTGAGCACAAACAGTATTGCAATGCTAGGAAACAATGCCTAGGGTTCATACTTTCACTAGTGCAAGTTCTCTCAACAATAATAACATAACTGGATCATATAACTATCCCTCAACATGCAACAAAGAGTCACTCCAAAGTCACTAATTGCGGAGAACAAACAAAGAGATTATGGTAGGGTACAAAACCACCTCAAAGTTATCCTTTCTGATCGATCTATTCAAGAGTCCGTAGTAAAGTAACACGAAGCTATTCTTTCAAGTCGATCTATCATAGAGTTCGTACTAGAATAACACCTTAAGAGACAAATCAACCAAAACCCTAATGTCACCTAGATACTCCAATGTCACCTCAAGTATCCGTGGGTATGATTATACGATATGCATCATACAATCTCAGATTCATCTATTCAACCAACATAAAGAACTTCAAAGAGTGCCCCAAAGTTTCTACCGTTGAATCAAGACGAAAACGTGTGGAAACCCCTATGCATAAGTTCACAAGGTCACTGAAGCCGCAAGTTGATCACCAAAACATACATCAAGCAGATCACGTGATATCCCATTGTCACCACAGATAAGCACATGCAAGACATACATCAAGTGTTCTCAAATCCTTAAAGACTCAATCCGATAAGATAATTTCAAAGGGAAAACTCAATCCATTACAAGAGAGTAGAGGGGGAGAAACATCATAAGATCCAACTATAATAGCAAAGCTCGCGATACATAAAGATCGTACCACCTCAAGAACACGAGAGAGAGAGAGAGAGAGAGAGATCAAACACATAGCTACTGGTACATACCCTCAGCCCCGAGGGTGAACTACTCCCTCCTCGTCATGGAGAGTGCCGGGATGATGAAGATAGCCACCGGTGAGGGATCCCCCCTCCGGTAGGTTGCCGGAACAGGGTCCCGATTGGTTTTTGGTGGCTACAGAGGCTTGCGGCGGCGAACCTCCCGATCTATTGTGCTCCTCGATGTTTTTAGGGTATATGGACATATATAGGCGAAAGAAGTCGGTCAGGGGGGGCCACGAGGGGCCCATGAGGGTGGGGGGCACGCCCAGGGGGTAGGGCGCGCCTCCCTGCCTCGTGGCCACCTTGAAGCTTCCCTTACTTCCACTCCATGTCTCCTGGATTGCTTCCATTCCAAAAATAACTCTCCCGAAGGTTTCATTCCGTTTGGACTCCGTTTGATATTCGTTTTCTTTGAAACACTGAAATAGGCAAGAAAACAACAATTTGGGCTGGGCCTCCGGTTAATAGGTTAGTCCCAAAAATAATATAAAAGTGTATAGTAAAGCCCGTAAACATCCAAAACAGATAATAATATAGCATGAATGCTTCATAAATTATAGATACCTTGGATACGTATCAGCATCCCCAAGCTTAATTCCTGCTCGTCCTCGAGTAGGTAAATGATAAAAGAAATACTTTATGAAGTGTGAATGCTAGTAGGTGCATAAGTTTGATCAATGATAATTTCAATCACCTTTTCTAGCATCATTATATGTCATAATAGCAACTCATCTCATAAAACTTTTCATGATCAAGTGACAAGCTATTCAAATGCTAAAGCATAGACCATAAACTTTCTTGAAAACTAGCAAACTATGTTCTCAGTCATCAAACAATTGCGATTCTTCTTATTTTTAGGAAGGGTCTATGTCAGAGCTTTGATTTAGCAAATCCCACATACTCAACTATCATATAGTCTTCCATGATTGGTACCACTTAAAGCATATTTTTAGAACAAATAGTATTGATCGAACACAGAGAAAGATAGGGGCTTAATGTTTCGCCTCCCAACTTACTTACCATAAAGATAATTGTCAACAATAATAATTCATGATCAAATATATTTGAATGGCCATATATGCTTAGATCTTTCCCCATCACATGATGCTTGCCAACTGAAGAGTAGGTTGGAATGAGAAGGAATACTACTAACTCTTGCATAAAAGTAAAAGATAGGCCCTTCGCAGAGGGAAGCAGGGATTTGCAGAGGTGCCAGAGCTCTATTTTGAAATAGAGATAAATAATTTTGAGAGGTATGCTTTCGTTGTCAACATAACAACCAAGAGTTCCCAATATCTTCCATACTACATACATTATAGGCGGTTCCCAAACAGAATAGTAAAGTTTTTACTCCCCCTCCACCAACAATCATCAATCCATGGCTTGCCCGAAACAACGGGTGCCTCCAACTAACATCAATCCTGGGGGAGTTTTGTTTGCAATTATTTTTGATTTGATTTTGATCTTTTGATCATGGGACTGGGCATCCCAGTTACCAGCCATTTTTCTCGTGAATGATGAGCGGAGTCCACCCATTGTGAGAATAACCCACCTAGCATGGAAGATATTGACAGCCCCTAGTCGCTACATGAGCGAGTCGGGCATACAAAACAAATTATCATTTGAAGGTTTAGAGTTTGGCACATGCAAATTTACTTGGAACGGCAGGTAAATACCGCATATAGGTAGGTATGGTGGACACTCATGGAAGAAACTTGGTCCAAGGGATTTGGATGCACAAGCAGTATTCCCGCTTAGTATAGATATTTTGGCTAGCAAAGGATTATAAAAAGCAAGCACCACATGTTGGAGGATCTATAACAACATAACTTCTATACAAATATACCCAAGCATAACTCATTACATTGTCTTCCTTGTCCAATTTGAAATAATTTGCTCAGGTCTGAAACTAATTAATGGGGCTCACAATCATAGAAGATGTCTAAGATAGTATATTTATATGTGAAATCTCTCTTCCTTCAATATTCTTTCATGAATTGTTCAAGTGACCAATACAATGCTTGCTAACCTTTAATAAATTTACCACCTATACTTCTTAGATGTGAAGTCATTACTACCAATGGGTTAAGCATATGAAACATGTATAATTTCATATTTATGACATTCAACTCATTAAACCATTTACTCATAGGATATAAGTGAAGCACACGAGTAAATGACAAACTACTCCAAAAAGATATAAGTGAAGATCAATGAGTAGTTAAATAATTATGTAGCTATGTGAAGACTCTCTGTCATTTAAGAATTTCAGATCTTGGTATTTTATTCAAACAGCAAGCATAACAAAAGAAAACAAAATGTTGCTCCAAGCAAAACACATATCATGTGGTGAATAAAAATATAGCTCCAAGTAAAGTTACCGATGAACGAAGACGAAAGAGGGGATGCCTTATGGGGCATCACCAAGCTTAGGCTCTTGGTTGTCCTTGAATATTACCTTGGGGTGCCTTGGGAATCCCCAAGCTTAGGCTCTTGCCACTCCTTATTCCCTAGTCCATCGAATCTTTACCCAAAACTTAAAAACTTCACAACACAAAACTCAACAGAAAACTCATAAGCTCCGTTAGTATAAGAAAATAAATCACCACTTAGGTACTGTTGTCAACTCATTCTAAATTCATATTGGTGTAATATCTACTGTATTCCAACTTATCTATGATTCATACCCTCCGATACTACTCATAGATTCATCAAAATAAGCAATCAACACATAGAAAACAGAATCTGTCAAAAACAGAACAGTCTGTAGTAATCTGTATCATTCGAATACTTATGTGACTCCAAATATTATACCAAATTAGGAAAACCTGAGAAATTTGTGTGCCAATCTAGATCAAAAAGAATCATATCAAAAGCGCGTTTATGTGAATTGTCAAAACTAATTTACTGGGTGCACAAGTTTCTGATTTTCAGCAGGATCAACACAACTATCACCGTAAGCTATCCTAAAGGTCTTACTTGGCATTTTATTGAAACAAAAGCTATAAAACATGATTGCTACAGTAGCATAATCATGTGAACACACAAAAACAGTAAAGGTAAATATTGGGTTGTCTCCCAACAAGCACTTTTCTTTAATGCCTTTCTAGCTAGGCATGATGATGACAATGATGCTCACATAAAAGATAAGAATTGAAACATAACGGGAGCATCATGAAGCATATGACTAGCACATTTAAGTCTAACCCACTTCCTATGCATAGGGATTTTGTGAGCAAACAACTTATGGGAACAATAATCAACTAGCATAGGAAGGCAAAACAAGCATAGCTTCAAGATTTTCAACACATAGAGAGGAAACTTGACATTATTGCAATCCCTACAAGCATATGTTCCTCCCTCATAATAATTTTCAGTAGCATCATGAATGAATTCAACAATATAACAACACCTAAAGCATTCTTTTCATGATCTACTTGCATAGAAAATTTACTACTCTCCACATAAGCAAAATTCTTCTTATTCAGAATAGTAGTGGGAGCAAACTCAACAAAATAATTATCATGTGAGGCATAATCCAATTGAAAACTAAAATCATGATGACAAGTTTCATGGTTATCATTATTCTTAATAGCATAAAAGTCATCACAATAATCATCATAGATAGCAACTTTGTTCTCATAATCAATTGGAACCTCTTCCGAAATAGTGGATTCATCACTAAATAAAGTCATGTCCTCTCCAAATCCACTTTCATAATTATCACAATAATATTCAACATCCTCCAAAATAGTGGGATCATTAGTTCCTAAAGTTGACACTCTTCCAAACCCACTTTCATTAATATAATCATCATAAATAAGAGGCATGCTTTCATCATAATAAATATTCTCATCACAACTTGGGGGACTAACCATATCATCTTCATGAAACATAGCATCCCCAAGCTTGTGGTTTTGCATATCATTAGTATCATGGGTATTCAAGGAATTCATACTAACAACATTGCAATCATGCTCATCATACAAAAATCTAGTACCAAACATTTTATAGACTTCTTCTTCTAGCACTTGAGCACAATTTTCCCTTCCATCATTCTCACGAAAGATAATAAAAAGATGAAGCGTATGAGGCAAACTCAATTCCATTTTTTTGTAGTTTTCTTTTATAAACTAAACTAGTGATAAAACAAGAAAGAAAAAGATTAGATTGCAAGACCTAAAGATATACCTTCAAGCACTCACCTCCTCGGCAACGGCGCCAGAAAAGAGCTTGATGTCTACTACACAACCTTCTTCTTTTAGACGTTGTTGGGCTTCCAAGTGCAGAGGTTTGTAGGGCAGTAGCAAATTTCCCTCAAGTGGATGACCTAAGGTTTATCAATCCGTGGGAGGCGTAGGATGAAGATGCTCTCTCTCAAACAACCATGCAACCAAATAACAAAGAGCTCTTGTATCCCCAACACACCCAATACAATGGTAAATTGTATAGGTGCACAAGTTCGGCGAAGAGATGGTGATACAAGTGCAATATGGATGGTAGATGTAGGTCTTTGTAATCTGAAATAAAAACATCAAGATAACTAATGATAAAAGTGAGCACAAACGGTATTGCAATGCTAGGAAACAAGGCCTAGGGTTCATACTTTCACTAGTGCAAGTTCTCTCAACAATAATAACATAACTGGATCGTATAACTATCCCTCAACATGCAATAAAGAGTCACTCCAAAGTCACTAATAGCGGAGAACAAATGAAGAGATTATGGTAGGGTACGAAACCACCTCAAAGTTATCCTTTCTGATCGATCTATTCAAGAGTCCGTAGTAAAGTAACACGAAGCTATTCTTTCCGTTTGATCTATCATAGAGTTCGTACTAGAATAACACCTTAAGACATAAATCAACCAAAACCGTAATGTCACCTAGATACTCCAATGTCACCTCAAGTATGCGTGGGTATGATTATACGATATGCATCACACAATCTCAGATTCATCTATTCAACCAACACAAAGAACTTCAAAGAGTGCCCAAAAGTTTCTACCGGAGAATCAAGACGAAAACGTGTGCTAACCCCTATGCATAAGTTCACGAGGTCACTGAAGCCGCAAGTTGATCACCAAAACATACATCAAGTAGATCACGTGATATCCCATTGTCACCGCAGATAAGCACATGCAAGACATACATCAAGTATTCTCAGATCCTTAAAGACTCAGTCCGATAAGATGACTTCAAAGGGAAAACTCAATCCATTACAAGAGAGTAGAGGGGGAGAAACATCATAAGATCCAACTATAATAGCAAAGCTCATGATACATCAAGACCGTACCACCTCAAGAACACGAGAGAGAGAGAGAGAGAGAGAGAGAGAGAGATCAAACACATAGCTACTGGTACATAGCCTCAACCCCAAGGGTGAACTACTCCCTCCTCGCCACGGAGAGCGCCGGGATGATGAAGATGGCCACCGGTGAGGGATCCCCCCCTCCAGTAGGGTGCCGGAACAGGGTCCCGATTGGTTTTTGGTGGCTACAGAGGCTTGCGGTGGCAGAACTCCTGATCTATTGTGCTGCTCGATGTTTTTAAGGTATATGGACATATATAGGCGAAAGAAGTCGGTCAAGGGGGCCACGAGGGGCCCATGAGGGTGGGGGGCGCGCCCAGGGGGTAGGGCGCACCTCCCTACCTCGTGGCCACCTCGAAGCTTCCCTTACTTCCACTCCAAGTCTCCTGGATTGCTTCTGTTCCAAAAATAACTCTCCCGAAGGTTTCCTTCGGTTTGGAATCCGTTTGATATTCCTTTTCGTTAAAACGCTAAAATAGGCAAGAAAACAGCAATTTGGGCTGGGCCTCCTGTTAATAGGTTAGTCCCAAAAATAATATAAATGTGTATAATAAAGCCCGTAAACATCGAAAACAGATAATAATATAACATGAATTCTTCATAAATTATAGATACATTGGAGACGTATCAGCTCGCTACAACAGGCTTAACATCCAAATATATTCATTTCTATTGGTATTGTTGAAACCAGTATTGATGAAATTGTACTGCACAGTAAAGAGCTGCACATAGAGAGCATCACTTTCTGAATAACTGTAATAAACAAGGTATACTACGAATAACCAAACATAGCAATTGAAACTGGATATATGCTACTACAAACAACCAAACAACCAAAAAACGTTAAAAGAGGCATATGCTAACTATAACACGCTTAACAGCAAGAAAATATAGTCATTCCTATTGGTATTATTGAAACTGGTATTGATGAAATTGTACTGCACAATAAATAGTTGCACATATAGAGCATCACATTGTAAATAATTGAAATAAACAAGGCATACTGCAAACAACCAAATATAGCAATTAAAAGTGCACATATTCTCACTACACTACAAAAGGGGCTCTACAAAACAAATCATGCCTCCCCCCCCTTGTGAAGAGGCACAGCAAAACAAATCATGGGTTTCCTCACTTGTCACAGGTGGGCTCATCCCCATGGGAAGAGCACGGACTCTGGGTGCTCAACATGTTGTCGCAGATGGGCTCCTTCCCCTTGGAAGAGCACATCTGTAGGGTGCCCTCCCTGATGTCACAGATGGGCTCTTTCCCCTTGGAAGATCCAGAGAGGGTGCCCTGCTTGTGGTCGCCATCGATGAGGTCTGACTTGGCAGCTAACGATCCCAAGCAAGTGTTACAGAACGTGTCCTTCAAAAATGGCAAAAGGAGCTCGATGGCAATGTAGGATGGAAAATTCTTCACAATGAGCCAGAGGAGATCAGTGGCGGGGCCATGGATGAGACCGGCGGCGGTAGAACCCGAGGGGTTGGGGTGGGCCACTTAACCTATGACATAGCCCGCGCCAGTCCATTGCTGTCAATGATCTCGATGTCGTAGCCGTCGTCTGTGACATACCAGCATACTCTAGCCCGCCGATTAAGAGCCAACGACCAGTAATCATCGTCAGCTTCCTTGGCAGCCACCTTGGCGACGTCGGGCGAAGAGGCCACGATAAACCTCTTTTGGGCCATTCGCTCCTCGAGCTCCATGGGAAGCGTAGCCGGGCTTAGGCTGCAATGCACTAGAGTGGGGGATGAGGATGAGAATGGGGATATGTGGGAAAGGGGGCGTTTGGCAGGCATCATCTAAGAAACTTAGGGCGACTGGGGTATGGAGATTGGTGGGTAAGCTGCACGGGCAGACCGACAGATGTTGACAATGGAGGCCTTGCGGCCGCGGCGACCTTGCTAGGGTTTCGAGCAGGAAGGGGTGGTGATGGTGTGTGTGTATGTGTTCACGCGTGGATTTTTTGGGGTGTGTGTGGAGGGGAGGCCAAGGTGGTGTTTGACGAAATGACGTAGCTACTGAAGATTTTACTAGGCAGGAGTAAAATGGCGGGGCTATTGAAAATTTGAATGAAGGTACTGAGCAACAAACATCGCACACGGTCCTAAAATAACAACCTTGTGCTATCAGACAGAAAAACCCTCCAGCCGGGTAGATATTTTCGAGGGATGCAGGCGGGAGCGGGAACAACATACATCACACACGGTCGAAACAAAATAATCGTGTGTTATCAAACAGAAAAAACCTCCTCGCGACTAGATAATTTTGAGGGATGCAGGCGAGAGCGGAAGCAAACAACATCACATATGGTCCAAACGTAATAACTGTGTGCTATCACACATGAAACCCCTCCCGGCGGGTAGATATTTTTGAGAGATTTAGGCGGGAGCAAGGGCAACAAGCATCGCACACGGTCAAAACTTAATAATCTTATCAAATAGAAAAACCCTCTAGGCGGGTAGACATTTTTGAGATTGTGAGGGAAGCCTCATGGAGCCTAATGTACTGTGCTGATGTGAGTGACAGGGGCATGGGTGTGTCACACGGGTAGTCTGATGGAACCGTGTCTGTTGCGTCATCTGACTTGTCTACTGCTTATAAATTTGGCAATAATAACACGGGAAAGGATCAGAACATGAGCACACTTGCATGTGGACCAAGAATATGTATGAAAAGGGTGGGTTGATGTTCAAATACCCAATGCACAACTTCGATGTGGCACCTGTCTCGCAAAGCGCACAATATTGCTAGCCCCCCCCCCCTTCGTGTTGGCGGAAGGGGAATCCTAGCTATGAACACATGCCCCAAATAGCTAGGTCTAACATCTCACCCTACCGTTACACTAAACCTATAGGAGTCCGTCATGGTTAAACCCCCGCCCCTTTCGCTTCCAGTGATAGGTGGACCGTGTGCGGGCCCACAAATGTGTGCTTGTGGCGCGAGATGGGTGAGACCACATACGAACCACCTGCGGGTAGCCCAACTATATATATTAAAAGGTTGGTGTGATATATAAATACCCAATTCACAACTTTGATGTGGCACATGTGCCTCGCAAATTAATCGGACATCCCCGACCCCATGGAGATTCGACAAGTGCGAAGTAGTCCCCCCCCCCACACACACACTTTGAGTCGGTGGGAGAGTCTGCGTTGGTATTTCCTCGGACAGGAGAGGATGATGCAACACAACAACAGTAAGTATTTCGCTAAGTTATGAAACCAAGGTTATCAATCCAGTAGAAGAACCAAGCAACACTATGTAAACAACACCTACACACAAATAAAAAATACTTGCAACCCAACGCGTAAGAGGGGTTGTCAATCCCTACCCGGTATTGAGATCGATAAAATTGTATGTGATTTGATAAATAGATCTGACAAAAACACAAAATAAAATAACTAAAGAAAAAGTGCAGCAAGGTATTTTTTTGGTTTTGGGAATAATAGATCTGAAAATAATATGATAGGAAATAGACCTGGGGGCCGTAGATTTCACTAGTGGCTTCTCTCGAGAAAATAGCATATGGTGAGTAAACAAATTACTGTTGGGCAATTGATAGAAAAGCAAATAATCATGGCGATATCCAAGGCAATGATCATGTATATAGGCATCACGTCCAAGATTAGTAGACCGACTCCTGCCTGCATCTACTACTATTACTCCACAGATCGACCGCTATCCAGTATGCATCTAGTGTATTAAGTTCATTAAAAAACGGAGTAATGCAATTAGAATGATGACATGATGTAGACAAGATCTATTCATGTAGGAATAGACACCATCTTTTTATCCTTAATGGCAATGATACATGATGTCATGTCTCCTTTTGTCCCTGAGAATAAGCACCGCAAGATCGAACCCATCACAAATCTCCTCTTCCTATTGCAAGAAAAATCAATCTAGTTGGCCAAACCAAACCAAAGTTTCAGAGAAGAAATATGAGGCTATAGAGATCATGCATAAAAGAGTTCAGAGAAGACTCAAATAATATTCATAGATATAAAAATCATAAACTCATAATTCATCAGATCCTAACAAACACACCGCAAAAAGTCATTACATGAAATAGATCTCCAAGAACATCGAGGAGAACACTATATTATTGAAAATCAAAGAGAGAGCAGAATCCATCTAGATACTGCCTATGGACCCGTAGGTCTGTGATAAACTACTCACGCATCATCGGAGGAGCACTAATGAGGATGATGAACCCCTCCGTGGTCATATCCCCCTCCGGTAAGGTGCCGGAAAAGGGCTCAAGACTGGATCTTATTGTTCTCGAACTTGCTGCGGCTGGAATTGTTTTTCATCGACTCCTCTTGGGTTTCTGGAATATCTGAGTATTTATAGAGCCGAGAGGCAGTGTAAAAGGTCATCATGGGCCCCACAAGGCACTAGGGCATGCCTGGGGCCTCTAGCGTGCCTTGGTGTCTTGTGTGCCCCATGGGCCTCCTCTCGTACACCTCCTGGGCTCCCTGGGTCTCTACTGGACAGAAAAAAATCTCCAAAAAGTTTCATGGCATTTGGACTTCGTTTGATATGGATATTCTGTAAAAAATAAGCGAAAAATAGCAATTGACACTCGGCACTATGTCAATAGGTTAGTCCCAAAAAATGATATAAAGTTGCTAGTAAATGAATGTAAAGCATCCAAGATTGATAATATAACAGCATGGAACAATAAAAAATATAGATACGTTGGAGACGTATCAAAGGGCATCTCACCTAGACGTATCGTAAAATGGACCAAGAAGAATCCACCTTGGTCGTATAACCTCTCTCTTGTTGTTGGTCAAAGTGATGGACGTCCACGCTTCCCCATGATACGTCTCCAACGTATTTGCATTTTTTGATGGTTCCGTGCTACTATATTATCTGTTTTGGATGTTCTATATGCATTAATATGCTATTTTATATTATTTTTGGGACTAACTTATTAACCTAGAGCCCAGTGCCAGTTTCTGTTTTATCCTTGTTTTTGAGTTATACAGAAAAGGAATAACAAATGAAGTCCAAACGGAATAGACCTTTCGCGATGATTTTTCTTGTACGAGAAGACTCCCGGCAGACTTGGAGAGGGGGCTAGCATAGTCCTGAGGGCTCCACAAGCCCTCACAGTGCGCCCTAGGGGGGTGCCCCTGGCTTATGGGCCCCACGAGACTCCTCCAACCCTAATTATTTCTCTATAAATTCCCAAATATTCCCAAATGACCAGAAGCGTCCACCCAAATACTTTTCCGCCACTGTAACCTTCTGTTCCCTTGAGATTCCATCTTGGGCCTTTTCCGGCACCCTGCCGGAGGTGAGTTCGATCACGGAGGGCTTTTACATCAACTTTATTGACCTTCTAATGAAGTGTGAGTAGTTACCACAGACCTACGAGTCCATAGCTAGTAGCTAGATGGCTTCTTTTCTCTCTTTGATCTTCAACACAATGTTCTCCTCGATGTTCTTGGAGTTCTATCCGATGTAATATTATTTTGCGGTGTGTTTGTCGAGATCTGATGAATTGTGGATTTACGATCAGATTATCTATGAATATTATTTGAATCTTCTCTAAATTCTTATATGCATGATTTGATATCTTGGTATTTCTCTCCGAATTATCGGTTTGGTTTGGCCAACTAGATTGGTTTTTCTTGCAATGGGATAGGTGCTTAGTTTTGTGTTCAATCTTGTGGTGTTCTGACCTAGTGACAAAGTAGGGGTAGCGAGGCACGTACTGTATTGTTGCCATCATGGGAAAAAAGATGGGGTTTTCATCATATTGCTTGAGTTTATCCCTCTACATCATGTCATCTTACTTAAGGCGTTACTCCATTCTTATGAACTTAATACTCTAGATGCATGCTTAATAGCGGTCGATGTGTGGAGTAATAATAGTAGATGCAGGCAGGAGTGGGTCTACTTGACACAGACTTGATGCCTATATTCATAATCATTGCTTTGGATATCGTCATAACTTTGCGCTTTTCTATCAATTGCTCGACAGTATTTTGTTCACCCACCGTATGCTTTCTTTCAAGAGAGAAGCCTCTAGTGAAAACTATGGCCCTCGGGTCTATTTTCCATCTTATATTTTTAGATCTATAAACTCAAAAACCCAAAAATAGAATGCTGCAATTTATTTACTTTTCTTTTGTTTTATGTTTTGGTAATCTTTTATATCTATCTCTATCAGATCTCATCCATGCAAGTGACCGTGAAGGGATTGACAACCCCATTATAGCGTTGGGTGCAAGTGTTTGATTGTTTGTGCAGGTGCATAGATTGGAGACTTGCGTGTACGTCCTACTAGATTGATACCTTGGTTCTGAAACTGAGGGAAGTACTTATCTCTACTTTGCGACATCACACTTTCCTCTTCAAGGGAAAAAACCAACACACGTTCAAGAAGTAGCATGAAGAATTTCTGGCGCCGTTGCCGGGGAGGTACTATATCAAGCCTACGAAGTACCCTGTCACAGCCTAGCTAGTTCATGCATTAGAGTGTTGCATCATGTCTATCCTTTCATCAGAAACTTGAAATGGGGATGTCAGAACCCCCAGCCCCCTCTGAAACCAACTAGGGTTTACTAAAAACTTTTTCAATGAACCTGAAATGCCCTTCTAAAATGTCCATCATTTTTGTCTTGGTTCAGAACCTCTGCAAAAGTGTTGCACAATTTTCTAGGTCATCTTAGGGTCTTTGAATTAAATGATAAGTATTTGAATTTGGGCATTTAAAATTATATAAAATATTTCAAATGCTCAAATATTCCTAAACTGAAATGTTTCATGTTGGAAATATTCCAACTTTGGACCAGGAGCAGTTTGGTGATTTTAGGAGTTGCCTAGGTATTTTTAATAATTCAACAAACTTACAGAATAAAAAAAACAGAAGAACAGAAAGGAAAAAACTTACCTGGCGCCGCAACCCGGCCCACCTGCCGGCCCAGCCCAGCGCCGCGCCAGTGAGCTGCTTGCCGGCCAGGCAGGCAGGCAGGTGCTCGACGGCGAGCACCACATGGGTGCCATGCACCTGCTCGCCGCCTCGCCGCTCCACTCGCCCGGCTAACGTCGTGGATCGACCCCTCTCTCTCCCCCGAACCCCCCAGACGCCCCCTCTCCTCTCCAGCTCCTCCCCCTCGCGCTCCCCAGCCATGGCCGACGCCACCGCCGCCGCTCCATCGTCGTAGCCGCGCTCCCCGCCGCCCATGCTCCGTCTCGTGGTGTCCAGGAGCTCCGCCGCCGTCCACTTCGTCGAGCTAACCGAGCCCCGCGTGCTCGTGAGGCCCGAGTCCACCGCACCGACCTCGCCCGAGTTCGCCATCGTCGGAGATCCCTTTCAACGCCGTCGCCGCATCAGCTCGTCCCCGACCCCGCCGGTGGCCTCTACGGGTGCTCTGTGAGCCTAGCTACCCCTCCTACCCTTCCTCTCTCGCCCCCGAGCCGTGTAGCCACCGCACGAAGATCACCCGCACGCACCGCCGCGGATCTCGTCGCCGACGTGCTCCCGGCCATCCTCCGGCCACCTCACGGTGTCCAACGCACTCACCACGCTGCGTTGAGTCCAACCGTGCACTTCCCTCACTTCACCGCACACCCTAGCGCCGAGTTCGCCTTCACCCGAACTCCGGTGACCGCCTAGGTCGTCGCCGGCGCCAACTCCGGCCACCCCGACCCCAACTGACTCCACCAAGAGCCGCGGCTCGTCCTCAGCTCCACTCCGATGCCCTCCGCGACCCATTTGGTGGCCGGAATGGCCAAAACCACTTCCGCCGCCGCGTCGGGCTCGCCGGGGGCTAAACGCCGGTGCAGCCGTTTTGACTTTGACCACGGGTGGGCCCTGGTTGACTCTGTTGAGTCAATGACAGGTGGGGCCCCCTTCTGTTAATTATCCAGATTAGTTTAAACTAAATTAAATTAGTTAATTACCCATTGACACCCTGGACCCACTGGTCAGTTTGACCTGGACCGGGTCTGTTGACTTACTGAGGTCAGCATGACCTCATGCTGACGCAGTAATCCTTTTCTGGAATTAAAATAAATCTAAAATGATTTATAAATTCCAGAAATTGTTGCAAACTTCAAAAATTCATATCAATTCAACCGTAGCTCCAAATCAAACAAATTATATATGAAAAATGATCAAAAAAAATCCAATCTATCCATCTGTACTAGTTTCATGCATGTTTAAACAAAATAACTTGAGGTTTAGTGCAGAACAAGATAAAACACTTTAAAGGGCCATTTATGAGTTTGAAATTTGAATCTTTGGTTCAAATTGATTCAAACCCATCTAGTTTTAGTTGCATTAGCCCAACACACTCATATTGCCATGTTTCATGCATGCATCGTATTGTCGCACATTGTTTGGTGATGGTTGTGTATCGGTGTTCTTTGCGGCAGGTTCTGCCTCCGAGGAGTATCGTGATTACCCTAGGGAAGAACCGTATCCGTGCATCGATCCATCAGGCAAGCAACCAACCATTTGATCATATCAATACAATCACATGTTCTTGCTCTTGCTCTCTTTTACTGCATTAAGACAACGCGTTTTAAACTGCTGTGTGCTACGGTAGTTGAACCCATTTCCTCTGCATGACCTGTCATTGCCACAGTAATTAGATGAAACCCACTAGCATGTGTAGGAATTGATTGAGCCATATGTATGTGTTGTTCCTACCTTGCTATGCCTGCTATGCTTAGAGTCGTGTCAGGTCTGGTTCATCTGGGTGATGGGCTAGAGTGAAATGATCATGTCGGTAATGAGAGTGATGTGGTGAACACGATTTGGTAAAGGTATCGATGAGAGGCCATGTAGGAGTACATGGTGGGTTGTTTCATTGAAGCCGACCTTAAGAACTGAGATCTGTATGCGTGATTTAAGATTCAGCTACTACCATGCATTGGGCCCTGAAATATGACCCCGCTCGACTTCTTATTCACCCTACTCCTCTGTCCAGGAGTTGCAAGTAGTTTCTGGTGTTTGTAGCTTACTGGAGGCCGTGGACAGTGCTGACCCGCGGGGTGGGCTGTGATGCGGTAGGTACGTGGCACGGTGTACCGAATACCCGTTAGGTATCTCGGGAACCCTGTACACATCGTTCGGGGCCGTATGGGAAACCTCGGCCGGACTCCCTGCGGATGGAACCTGGATAGGCGATAAACCTGGACTAGAGACTTAGGTGTTTAGGTAGTTCGTGGTCTACACCCACGTCGGCTTTCGCTTGAAGTCTGCCGAGCACATGTCGTGTGCAGACGCTAAGTGGTGGAAACATGTATGAAGAAGTACACCCCTGCAGGGTTAACATGATCTATTCGAATAGCCGCGTCCGCGGTAAAGGACTACTTGGTTGCTTATACAGTTCATAGACAAGTGAATGGATACTACTAAAAATCTCAAGATAAGCGTGAGTGCCGAGGATGTCTCTTCCGTAGGATGACGGAGGTGGATCCTCGGTGGTGTATTGAAGTGGTGAGTAGTGGACTCGTGTGCGCAAAACCATTTCAAGTTGGAGTCTCGTAGGATAGCTTAGCCAAGAGTCAAAGCTGGCTTGCTGCCATAACTCCACCAACCCTTCTTCATAATGTGCATGTATGTAGGATCTGACGTAAGTCTTGCTGGGTACCTTTGTACTCATGTTGCTATAATTTACATTTTACAGAAGGCGCTGCAACCCCTTCTGACGGGTTCTTCGTAGACATTGACATCGACGAGTAGACTAAGGCCCAGGTGGTAATCCTGAGCTTGTGAAGGTCCACGTAGTATAGCTAGGCTTTCCAAGCCTCTTTTATTTTGCTAGTTGTCAGTACTCAGACAAGTTACTTCCGCTGCTGGTTTGTATGACTGTATGACTTGAATGTGGGTCGTGTGACCCGTACTTGTATGTATGTTATGTATGGCTCTCTGAGCCTTTAAATAAAGTACTTGTGTCGTAGAGTCATGTTGTGATGCCTTGTTGTATTTGCACATATCGAGCATATTGTGTGTATGATTGAAATGCTTGGTATGTGTGGGATCTGACTATCTAGTTGTTTATCTTTAGTAGCCTTTCTTACCGGGAAATGTATCCTAGTGTTTCCATTGAGCCATGGTAGCTTGCTACTGCTCCGAAACACTTAGGCTGGCCGGCATGTGTCCTTCTTCATTCCTGTGTCTGTCCCTTCGGGGAAATGTCACGCATTGAGTACTGGAGCCCTGTTAGCCCGCTACAGCCCGGTTTACCGGAGTCCTGCTAGCCCAGTGCTTCAGCCCGGACCCACTTGCTGATGACCGACACGATCGATGCTGGGTCATGGATGCCTGTCCCTGTAAGTCTGTGCCACTTTGGGTTTACGACTAGTCATGTCAGCCCGGGCTCCTTATCATATGGATGCTAGCGACATCATCATATACGTGAGCCAAAAGGCGCAAACGGTCCCGGGCAAAGGTAAGGCGACACCCGTGGGAATACCGTGCGTGAGGCCGCAAAGTGATATGAGGTGTTACAGGCTAGATCGATGTGACATTGAGTCGGGGTCCTGACAGCGTTGGTATTAGAGCCGGACTGCCTGTAGGTTCTCCAAGCCAAACTGGTCGATGTTGAGTCTAGAAATGCTTTAGTTATATGTAGGGGAATTGATTGTGGGATGGTACGTAAGGCTCTTTTTACTTCTTTACCTCATGGCATTCTGATCTGAGTCAGTCCATTCTTCTACCGGGGATTAAGGATTAGGATCTTCTCTCTCTATCAGGTTCACGTGTTACGAATCAGTAGTACCTTATAGGTTTGATGACTACAAGCCTAGTTCAGTTCTACTACCTTGTTATGCTGATAAGTTGGACCCAGAACCTTGATATGATATTGTTGAGTGTCTATGCAATTTTTGATAAATGTCTCAAACCCTTCTTGAGCATTTACAGCCGTTATGCAACGGAGGAAGTTTCTACTGATGCCAAGAAGCAGGCAAGGTTCCATAAGGGGCTTAGTCCTGAGCTTCGCCGCGACCTCCGTCTGCATGAGTGCACATCTTTTCAGAAGCTTGTTAACAAGGCCATCAGTGCTGAGACTGGTCAGACTGATTATGAAGCAACACGCAAGCATGGCCGTGACTCGGGTTCCTCATCCGGTGCTGGTCCTCAGAAGCGCCGCGTGTGGGTGCCTAACACTGCCCTGCCACCCAGGTTTACACCGAGGCCATCCTTCCAGGCGCCTCGCCCAGCTCAGCCATATGCACCAGCCAAGCCCTATGGTGGTCCAACCAACAATGCTCCCCCACGTACCAGTTCCGTGACTTGTTTCAAGTGTGGGGAATCAGGCCACTATATGCGCGAGTGTCCCCAAACCAACCCCAACCAGACAGCAAAAACTGTTGGCTGTGGCAAGCCGACGGGGAAAGTGTTCTACGCCAAGCCGGCCACCACTACTCGTGGCCATGTTAATTGTGTTTCTGCGGAAGAGGCTCAAGAAGATCCCAACGTCGTTCTCGGTGCGCTCCTTGTTAATTGCCACCTGGCATCTGTTCTTTTCGATACATGAGCATCTCATTCATTTATATCCGAGAGCTATGCTCGTCTGCATAACACCACATTCTGTGAGATGCCCACCTCTATGGTAATTCAAACTCCGGGATTCAAATGGCAAACTTCTAGAGTAAGCCATGGAAATGAAATTCAAGTCAACAAACTTGTTTTTCTCGCATCTTTGATAGCCCTCAAATCTTCGGATATTAATATCATCTTGGGTATGGACTGGATGTCAGCGCATCATGCCAAAATTGATTGCTTCTCTAGGACTGTTCAACTCACCCATCCTTCAGGGAAGATAGTCAATGTCTTGACCCAAATAGCCAAGCGACAGTTATATTCTCTTAACGCCAGCCCTTTGCCAGACCTTGAGGACGTTCCGGTAGTCCGTGACTTTCCGGATGTCTTCCCAGAGGAATTGCCAGGTGTTCCACCTGATAGAGATGTCGAATTCGTGATAGATCTCATTCCAGGAACTGTCCCGATTTCCAGAAGACCCTACAAGATGGCACCTTTTGAACTAGCCGAGCTTAAGAAACAACTCGATGAGTCCTTGAAAAAGGGTTTCATCCGACCTAGTTCATCTCCTTGGGCTTGCCCCGTCCTCTTCGTCAAGAAGAAGGATGGTACGGACCGGATGGTTGTAGATTATCGACCTGTCAACTTGGTCACAATTAAGAACAAGTATCCGCTCCCCAGGATCAACGACCTGTATGATCAGCTCACTGGATCCTCAGTCTTCTCTAAAATGGATTTGAGGTTGGGCTACCATCAAATCAAAATCAGAAACGGGGACATTTCGAAAACGGCCTTTGTTACTCGTTATGGCCAATATGAGTACACTGTCATGTCCTTTGGTTTAACCAACGCTCTAGCCACCTTCTCTCGGTTGATGAACTCAATCTTCATGGAGTATTTGGATAAATTCATCGTGGTTTACCTCGATGATATACTCATCTACTCCAAGAACGAGGAAGAATATGCCGAACACCTAAGGCTAGTGTTGAATAAACTTCGAGAGCATCGCCTTTATGCCAAATTTTCTAAATGTGAATTCTGGTTGTCAGAAGTGACCTATCTTGGACATGTAATTTCTGGTAAAGGCATTGCTGTTAACCCTGAGCGAGTTCAAGCCGTCCTTAATTGGACTCCACCTGAATCGGTCAAGCAAGTTCGGAGTTTCCTTGGCCTAGCGAGCTATTGCCGTCGCTTTGTCGAGAATTTCTCCAAAGTTGCCAAACCTCTAACTGAACTCCTCAAGAAAGATAAAAAGTTCGAGTGGACCCCACAATGTGAGCACAGTTTCCAGGAACTGAAGAGACATTTAACCTCTGCTCCTGTACTGGTACCACCGGATTTTTCCAAGGATTTTGTTATCTACTTCGACGCCTCGCGACAAGGACTAGGCTGTATTCTCATGCAAGATCGACACGTAATTGCTTATGCTTCACGGCAATTACACCCACATGAGGAAAACTACCCCACTCATGATCTAGAGCTTGCAGCTGTAGTCCATGCACTCAAAACATGGCGACATTACCTTCTCAGTAATTGTTGCGAAATCTACAGTGATCACCAAAGTCTGAAGTATATATTCACCCAACCGGATTTAAATCTCAGGCAAAGACGTTGGGTCGAGTTGATCACAAATTTCGACTTAGGAATACCTTACACCCCAGGGAGAGCCAACGTCATGGCTGATGCGCTAAGTCGTAAATCTTATTGTAACAACCTGATGTTACAACAAATTCAACCGCTTCTCCATGAGGAATTTCGGAAGCTTAACCTTCACATTGTTCCTCAAGGATTTCTTTCCACCTTGGTGGCGAAACCTACTCTTACGGATCAAATCATCGCTGCCCAAAAGCGAGATAAGGGAATATCTAAGATCAAGGAGAACATTGCTAGCGGAGGTGCTAGATGTTTCTCCACAAATGATCATGGTGTTGTGTACTTTGAGAACCATTTAGTGGTTCCCAAGAACCAGCATCTACGGCAGTTGATCCTTAAGGAGGCTCATGAATCTCCTCTCACCATTCATCCCGGTAGTACCAAGATGTATCAGGACCTACGCCAGAGGTTCTGGTGGACTAGGATGAAGAGAGAAATTGCTCAGTATATTGCTAATTGCGACGTCTGCCATCGTGTAAAAGCAGAGCATCAACGGCCTGCTGGCACCCTTCAACCCCTAGCTATTCCTGAATGGAAATGGGATAAAATTGGTATGGACTTCATTACCGGTTTTCCCAGGACCAAGAGAGGGAATAACGCTATCTTCGTCGTTATCGACCGTCTTTCCAAAGTGGCCCATTTCTTACTTGTTCGTGAAAGTATAACTGCTAGTCAGTTAGCAGACTTGTACATCTCCCGGATAGTGTCTCTCCATGGTGTTCCTTTGGAAATTAACTCGGATCGAGGAAGTCTTTTCACCTCTCGATTTTGGGAAAGTTTCCAAAATGCTATGGGAACCTGCCTTTCTTTTAGTACCGCTTTCCACCCTCAATCAAGTGGTCAAGTGGAGCGCGTCAACCAGATTCTAGAAGACATGCTTCGAGCTTCTGTTATCTCATTCGGAATGGAGTGGGAGAAATGCCTTCCATTTGCCGAATTTGCTTATAACAACATCTATCAATCCAGCTTGGGCAAAGCCCCTTTTGAAGTTCTCTATGGATGGAGGTGTCGAACGCCTCTTAACTGGTCAGAAACTAGGGAAAGACAATTCTTTGGCCCGGATATGATTCAGGAAGCAGAAGAGCAAGTTCGCATCATTCGTGAAAAGTTGAAAACAGCCCAATCTCGTCAAAAGAGTCAATATGACCGAAAACATAAGGCTATGATTTTTGAGGTTGACGAGAAGGCTTACCTTCGGGTTACTCCTCTGAAGGGAACCCATCGCTTCGGTATCAAGGGCAAATTGGCTCCTCGTTACATTGGACCCTTTCGCATTCTCGCAAAACGAGGAGAAGTTGCCTATCAATTGGAACTACCTCCGCATCTCTCCAGAGTCCACGACATCTTCCACGTTTCTCAACTCAGGCGTTGCTTCTCAGATCCTATCCGTGGAGTAGACCACGAAAGCTTGATCTCCAAGATAATCTCACGTATCGAGAGTACCCCGTTCGTATCCTCGATCAAGCTGAGCGTACCACTCGACGTCATAATATCAAGTTTCTCAAGGTTCAATGGTCGCACCATTCTGGAATGAAGCAACTTGGGAAAGGGAGGATCGTCTTCGACTCGAGTATCCCGCCTTCTTCCCGGAGGAACCCAAATCTCGGGACAAGATTCTTTTGAGTGGGGGTGAGTTGTCACACCCTAGCTAGTTCATGCATTAGAGTGTTGCATCATGTCTATCCTTTCATCAGAAACTTGAAATGGGGATGTCAGAACCCCCAACCCCCTCTGAAACCAACTAGGGTTTACTGAAAACTTTTTCAATGAACCTGAAATGCCCTTCTAGAATGTCCATCATTTTTGTCTTGGTTCAGAACCTCTGCCAAAAGTGTTGCACATTTTCTAGGTCATCTTAGGGTCTTTGAATTAAATGATAAGTATTTGAATTTGGGCATTTAAAATTATATAAAATATTTCAAATGCTCAAATATTCCTAAACTGAAATGTTTCATGTTGGAAATATTCCAACTTTGGACCAGGAGCAGTTTGGTGATTTTAGGAGTTGCCTAGGTATTTTTAATAATTCAACAAACTTACAGAATAAAAAAAAATAGAAGAACAGAAAGGAAA
Source organism: Triticum dicoccoides (assembly GCF_002162155.2). NCBI lineage: Eukaryota > Viridiplantae > Streptophyta > Magnoliopsida > Poales > Poaceae > Triticum > Triticum dicoccoides. Next base: position 236,512,963 of record NC_041393.1, read on the forward strand.
AACTTACCTGGCGCCGCAACCCGGCCCACCTGCCGGCCCAGCCCAGCGCCACGCCAGCGAGCTGCTTGCCGGCCAGGCAGGCAGGCAGGTGCTCGACGGCGAGCACTGCATGGGTGCCACGCACCTGCTCGCCGCCTCGCCGCTCCACTCGCCCGGCTAACGTCGTGGATCGACCCCTCTCTCTCCCCCGAACCCCCCAGACGCCCCCTCTCCTCTCTAGCTCCTCCCCCTCGCGCTCCCCAGCCATGGCCGACGCCACTGCCGCCGCTCCATCGTCGTAGCCGCGCTCCCCGCCGCCCGTGCTCCGTCTCGTGGTGTCCAGGAGCTCCGCCGCCGTCCACTTCATCGAGCTAACCGAGCCCCGCGTGCTCGTGAGGCCCGAGTCCACCGCACCGACCTCGCCCTAGTTCGCCGTCGCCGGAGATCCCTTTCAACGCCGTCGCCGCATCAGCTCGTCCCCGACCCCGCCGGTGGCCTCTACGGGTGCTCTGTGAGCCTAGCTACCCCTCCTACCCTTCCTCTCTCGCCCCCAAGCCATGTAGCCACCGCACGAATATCACCCGCACGCACCGCCGCGGATCTCGTCGCCGACGTGCTCCCGGCCATCCTCCGGCCACCTCACGGTGTCCAACGCACTCACCACGCTGCGTTGAGTCCAACCGTGCACTTCCCGCACCTCACCGCACACCCTAGCCCTGAGTTCGCCTTCACCCGAACTCCGGTGACCGCCTAGGTCGTCGCCGGCGCCAACTCCGGCCACCCCGACCCCAACTGACTCCACCAAGAGCCGCGGCTCGTCCTCAGCTCCACTCTGATGCCCTCCGCGACCCATTTGGTGGCCGGAATGGCCAAAACCACTTCCGCCGCCACGTCGGGCTCGCCGGCGGCTAAACGCCGGTGCAGCCATTTTGACTTTGACCACGGGTGGGCCCTGGTTGACTCTGTTGAGGCAATGACAGGTGGGGCCCCCTTCTGTTAATTATCCAGATTAGTTTAAACTAAATTAAATTAGTTAATTACCCACTGACACCCTGGACCCACTGGTCAGTTTGACCTGGACCGGGTCTATTGACTTACTGAGGTCAGCATGACCTCATGCTGACACAGTAATCCTTTTATGGAATTAAAATAAATCTAAAATGATTTATAAATTCCAGAAATTGTTGCAAACTTCAAAAATTCATATCAATTCAACCGTAGCTCCAAATCAAACAAATTATATATGAAAAATGATCAGAAAAATCCAATCTATCCATCTGTACTAGTTTCATGCATGTTTAAACAAACTAACTTGAGGTTTAGTGCAGAACAAGATAAAACACTTTAAAGGGCCATTTATGAGTTTGAAATTTGAATCTTTGGTTCAAATTGATTCAAACCCATCTGGTTTTAGTTGCATTAGCCCAACACACTCATATTGCCATGTTTCATGCATGCATCATATTGTCGCACATTGTTTGGTGATGGTTGTGTATCGGTGTTCTTTGCGGCAGGTTCTGCCTCCGAGGAGTACCGTGATTACCCTAGTGAAGAACCGTATCCGTGCATCGATCCATCAGGCAAGCAACCAACCATTTGATCATATCGATACAATCCCATGTTCTCGCTCTTGCTCTCTTTTACTGCATTAAGACAACGCGTTTTAAACTGCTGTGTGCTACGGTAGTTGAACCCATTTCCTCTGCATGACCTGTCATTGCCACAGTAATTAGATGAAACCCACTAGCATGTGTAGGAATTGATTGAGCCATATGTATGTGTTGTTCCTACCTTGCTATGCTTGCTATGCTTAGAGTCGTGTCAGGTCTGGTTCATCTGGGTGATGGGCTAGAGTGAAATGATCATGTCGGTAATGAGAGTGATGTGGTGAACACGATTTGGTAAAGGTATCGATGAGAGGCCATGTAGGAGTACATGGTGGGTTGTTTCATTGAAGCCGACCTTAAGAACTGAGATCTGTATGCGTGACTTAAGATTCAGCTACTACCATGCATTGGGCCCTGAAATATGACCCCGCTCGACTTCTTATTCACCCTAGTCCTCTGTCCAGGAGTTGCAAGTAGTTTCTGGTGTTTGTAGCTTACTGGAGGCCGTGGACAGCGCTGACCCGCGGGGTGGGCTGTAATGCGGTAGGTACGTGCCACGGTGTACCGAATACCCGTTAGGTATCTCGGGAACCCTGTACACATCGTTCGGGGCCGTATGGGAAACCTCGGCCGGACTCCCTGCGGATGGAACCTGGATAGGCGATAAACCTGGACTAGAGACTTAGGTGTTTCGGTAGGTCATGGTCTACACCCACGTCGGCTTTCGCTTGAAGTCTGCCGAGCACATGTCGTGTGCAGACACTAAGTGGTGGAAACATGTATGAAGAAGTACACCCCTGCAGGGTTAACATGATCTATTCGAATAGCCGCGTCCGCGGTAAAGGACTACTTGGTTGCTTATACAGTTCATAGACAAGTGAATGGATACTACTAAAAAATCTCAAGATAAGCGTGAGTGCCGAGGATGGCTCTTCCGTAGGATGACGGAGGTGGATCCTCGGTGGTGTATTGAAGTGGTGAGTAGTGGACTCGTGTGCGCAAAACCATTTCAAGTTGGAGTCTCGTAGGATAGCTTAGCCAAGAGTCAAAGATGGCTTGCTGCAATAACTCCACCAACCCTTCTTGATAATGTGCATGTATGTAGGATCTGACGTAAGTCTTGCTGGGTACCTTTGTACTCATGTTTCTATAATTTACATTTTACAGAAGGCGCTGCAACCCCTTCTGACGGGTTCTTCGTAGATGTTGACATCGACGAGTAGACTAAGGCCCAGGTGGTAATCCTGAGCTTGTGAAGGTCCACGTAGTATAGCTAGGCTTTCCAAGCCTCTTTTATTTTGCTAGTTGTCTGTACTCAGACAAGTTACTTCCGCTGCTGGTTTGTATGACTGTATGACTTGAATGTGGGTCGTGTGACCCGTACTTGTATGTATGTTATGTATGGCTCTCTGAGCATTTAAATAAAGTACTTGTGTCGTGGAGTCATGTTGTGATGCCTTGTTGTATTTGCACATATCGAGCATATTGTGTGTATGATTGAAATGCTTGGTATGTGTGGGATCTGACTATCTAGTTGTTTATCTTTAGTAGCCTCTCTTACCGGGAAATGTCTCCTAGTGTTTCCATTGAGCCATGGTAGCTTGCTACTGCTCCGGAACACTTAGGCTGGCCGGCATGTGTCCTTCTTCGTTCCTGTGTCTGTCCCTTCGGGGAAATGTCACGCATTGAGTACCGGAGCCCTGTTAGCCCGCTATAGCCCGGTTTACCGGAGTCCTGCTAGCCCAGTGCTACAGCCCGGACCCACTTGTTGATGACCGACACGATCGATGCTGGGTCATGGATGCCTGTTCCTGTAAGTCTGTGCCACTTTGGGTTTACGACTAGTCATGTCAGCCCGGGCTCCTTATCATATGGATGCTAGCAACATCATCATATACGTGAGCCAAAAGGCGCAAACGGTCCCGGGCAAAGGTAAGGCGACACCCGTGGGAATACCGTGCGTGAGGCCGCAAAGTGATATGAGGTGTTACAGGCTAGATTGAGGTGACATTGAGTCGGGGTCCTGACATACCCACCATAAACTCTCATCTCTTGCATGATGTCGCTTGAAGCTACGTCGGTATTTCCCCAAAGAGCAAGGGATGATGCAGCACAGCGGCAGTAGATATTTCCCTCAGATATGAAACCAAGGTTATCGAACCAGTAGGAGAACCAAGCAACACAACATAAACAACCCCTGCACACAAATAACAACACCTCGCAACCCACATGTTAAAGGGGTTGTCAATCCCTTTCGGGGTACGGTGCCTCAAGATAGGCAAAGGACGTGAGGTAAATTTGTAGATAGGGTAAATAGATCGCGGAACAACTAAATTGCAGCAAGGTATTTTTGTATTTTTGGTATAATAGATCTGAAAATAAATGCAAGAGAAAATAGATCACAAGGAAAATATGATGAAAAGAGACCCGGGGGCCGTAGGTTTCACTAGTAGCTTCTCTCGAGAAAAATAGCAAACGGCGGGAAAACAATTATTATTGGGCAATTGATAGAACTTCAAATTATCATGACGATATCCAGGCAATGATCATTATATATGCATCATGTCCAAGATTACTAGACCGACTCATGCCTGCATCTACTACTATTACTCCACACATCGACCGCTATCCAGCATGCATCTAGTGTATTAAGTTCATGAGAAAATGGAGTAATGCAATAAGAACGATGACATGATGTACACAAGATCTGTTTATCTATTGTGGCAAACACTACAAAAAATTCACTTCCGTGATGATACGTGTTTGTCACAGTAGGTCACATTTTCTGTCATGCATGTACATCCATGACGATTTTTATGACAAAATTAAGATAGTGATACATGTGCTGTTGTAGAAGTGTTCCATGACATTACCAAAATTATCATCACGGAAGTGTCCACTTCCATGATGATAAATCGCGTGTCACAGAAGTGCTTTCGTCATGGGTGACCGACACGTGGCATCCACCGTAATGGAACGCCGTTAAGCTATCGGGTCCGGTTTTGGATCCGATAACCCGTTAATAGCCTGGACCAATGGGGATTTTCCACGTGTAAAATCATTATTGGCTGGAGGAAACACGTGTCAGCTCCGCGTTGGCACAGGTGTCACTCATCCAATGTGCGAGATGCGCCTATGATATGTTGACACGTGGACCCGCCCAAAAGTGGCCCATAAAGTTTAAATGGGCCGGCCCAACTAAAGTCCCACAAGATTTTGCGGACCATAATGGGCCGACCCAGCTAAAGGCCCACGAGATTTTGCGGGCCATAATGGGCCGGCCCAGCTAAAGGTCCACAAGATTTTGCGGACCATAAGGGGCCGGCCCAGCTAAAGGCCCAAGAGATTTCACGAACCATAATGGCCCGGCCCAACTGAAGGCCCACAAGTTTTGAGGACACTAGTAGGCCGGCCCATTAATAGGCTCGCATGTTTTGGGGCAAATGCCAGCCCATATTAGATCTGGTCCATTAATAGCCTGCCACGTTCCGGGCCTAATAATGGCCCATATGAGATCCGGCCCGTTAAAAGCCTACCATGTTCTGGGCCAAATTACGACCCAGATCAGGTCCGACCCTTTAAGAGGCTTTGGGCTAAATTATGGCCCATATCAGATTCGGCCCGTCAACTGGACGCTATGCTTTTGGGCCCACTTGCTAAAGGTCCATTTCGTAATTCGGCCTGATATTAGTTTCGGCCTATTAAAGGCCCGTTTAACAATTCAGCCCTATATTTATTTCGGCCTATTAAAAGCCCGTCATATAGTTGGGCCTAACTACGGCCCGGTTTGCATCCGGCCTGCTCACAGCCGATAATCTGATTGGGCCAAACAAGGACCGAGACAATTTTGGCCTGTTAAAAGCCCGTGATTTTATTGGCACAATCATGGGCCGGGGTCCATTTCAGGCTGCTGCCGGCCCATGAGCTGTTCGGCACGTTTCAGGCCCAACCTACTTTTCAGCCTCCTAAAAGCCCATTGAGTTTTCTTGCGAAAAGAGGGCCGGCGGTTTACTCGGCCTATTAAAGGCCCGAATCTACTAAAGGGCCAGTTTACATTTAGGCCTGTTAATGAACCAAGATGACGGGGCCCATGATGCGGATCATACATAGTGTTTGCATGACGGCCCGATTATGTACCATAATTTTACGGTTTGGCTGGTTTACTATGAATACAGGATATATACAGTAAAATAACTGCAACATCATGAATAAGAAAAAACCTAGACTATACAATAAAGAAATTACGGCATATTACATCCATTGGGCATCAAAGTTTGCCACTATGATAATAAAGCACAAGCAGACAACAGATTAGATACACTGGGCATCAAAGATCGCCACCAGTGCAAATAAACACGCCGACAATATAATATACAAAACCGATAGCACTTCAATAGAGTTCAAGACAGGTTAGCCCTGCTCGGGAGCTGCAACACAAGTAGCTGAGCAAGCTGATGAGACCGCGCTTGTTTGTCGCTTATATCCTCCTCACTCTAAATAAACAAGAAGACAGATGACATGTTTTTTCATATATGAGTATCAGTGCTGACAATTCATCACATTTCTTATTGACAAATACAGTGACACCGTTTAAAATAGCATTAGACAATATGGTGATGGTACATGAACAACTACCTGTCAATATGAGTACACTGATAAAGGACAACAAGTACTTACAAGAACAATACAGAGCTAAAGAATTTCATTGACATTGTATATATTCTACACTAATGTAACCATTCATATAGATCAGATAATTTGGAGCAAACAATTGATAAGCAAGCTATCATGCATACTGCTGTCACATAATGAACCAGGTATGTATGCAAGTACAGTGATACAGGACAAGAGGTACTAACAAGAGCAAAGCAACATACATCATATTTGCGATATCCTGTCGTTCTTTTCAAACCGGAATTCTTCTTCGAGCAGATTTCCTGCAAAAAAGATCCGTAAGGCACATGCAGAAAAGTAGAAGTTCAAATTGTCATGTGATTTCATAGACAGTACCTCATCCTGGGAACAAGACCAGTGCATAACAAGGTTTTTCCATTCAATGTCTTCTAAATTTAGCACATGAGACTTCACCAGAATTTCATTTATAGACTTCCCATCAAAGTGTGATTTCCTCAGGTAACACCGATACTGCTGCAATGCTTCCTTGAAAAGCACAAGCAAGCTTTGCTCATCATGACTATCCAGATTGGCCCTCGCCTACTTACAACAAGGTAATGTAAATCATTGATGTGTTCAATCAGCAGAAAATAGGAAAATAATAACCATGAATAATAGCACTTACACGTAAGTTGGACAGGAAGATGTGAAAATGGTGTTGTCTTCACTATAATCTTCCCATGATGGGAATATATGCACGTTGTCCCTAACAACATTGAAAGCATTGTCTTTTAAACTGGGAATAACTAGAATGGGTTCCAATCCACAGGAATTGGCCGTCTCTACAGTTGGGATAGGTCTTCGGCCGGTGGACCTGCTGTACTTTTTGCTGGAGTGAATTTTTCTATGGTACGGCTGGTGCTATGGCAACTGAAATCGGTATACCTTTTGCTGGAGTGCAGGTCCTATGTGGTGGGGCTAGTGGTGTGGCCAGTGAAGTATGGGTACAGTCTGCTAGAGTCGGTCCTACGTTTTGTGTCACTGGTTGTACAGCCAATATAAGTGGGGTAATGTCTGATTTCTCCGGCACCACCACGTTTTTCAAGGACTTTGCTGGTGCTCCTTCAGGTTCGGCAATCACCCTCTTCCTTTTTGATGTCTGATGCACAAGAACATCATTTAAGTGGAAAAACATGGTATGATGACAGATGGAATATGTATTGATAATGGATGGGCATGTCATCTCGACATATATGATGAGTAAACTAAGTAGATGGCGGTGCAACAAAGTAGAAGAAATGCAAGACAACATATGCAAGATACGCGCAACCAATAAAACCTTGCCAAATTAGAATAGGCACCTTGATGGGTGAATAGGATAGGCCATCTGCCTTTGACTCCTCGAGGTTAGAATAGTCATTAGGATCATATTATGAACAAGAATCAACAGGTGGGGAGCGTATGAGTTTTGTTGCATCCAGAATGGCACTCAATGCCTTGGTGCCAATTTTGTAAGTCATTGCAGTGTTTAGCTTCAAGAGTGGACTGCTGCTAGTGCGACACAAAGCAGCTACACAGATCATAGTGTAGATATAACGGGAAAACCGTAAGCATCAGTGTAAAGTCAGCAAAGTGGAACTTGCTAGAATATATGTGCTAGTATTGCCGCTACGGCTAGAAAGGCTTTGGATACTAGCTCTCTTCAACTGAAGGTGCGGTACTATTAATATTAGTATAACTCTCAAAGGCGACACAGCTCCCCGCATTTCCTTGCTATTCTTATAGGATTCAAGTGGGCAGGCCACTAGAAATCCTATTCCCATGTTTACAAAATCCTATGAATCAAAGAGGCCCGAAGAGTTCAAAGTGTCCATCACAACCGACAATATAGACCTCTACACTGCAAATGTCCCTGCTCATCTTCACTACAAGGAACATACTGTACTACTATCATACTCCCTCCATTCCAAAATATAAGTCTTTGTAGATATTTCCACTATGGATCACATACAGATGTATCCAGATACATTTTAGAGTGTAGATTCACTCATTTTGTTCCATATGTAGTCCATGGTGGAATCTATACAAAGACTTGTATTTAGGAACAGAGAGAGTACTTATTAAAGAAGAACGGAAGAGGAACATGCTAAAAACGAGCAAGCAGATTTTGGATAATAAAACGTTCGTTGCGCAGTGCCCACACATGATGAACCAGAGCGCATTAAAAATGCAACCCCCCTGCTGTCTCTCTATATGTGGTGCACGTGCTTTTCAAAAGTAAAGTAGGAACATTAGCTGACCAATTAAACATTATATGTTTTAGTAATATCAGCATCATATCAGATTCGTATTTGAGCAACAAGTTTGGAATTATGAGTGGCACGTTGTTTAGCTTCATGGATTCAGGAGCAGTGCTAAGCAGGTACGATGATGGTACTGAATATAAAGGCATGTTTGCATGCAAGTCGCGTGACTTTTTTCATTAGGGTCAGTCGACCATTTCAGGTGGTTGGATGAAGATCCTACGTCTCCTAACCCTTCTTCTGCCTCGTCTCTGATTCTTCCCATACTAAACACCGCACGGGCCGCCGGCCGGACCATCGCCCCCCACCGCCTGTGTTCCTCCGCCACCCCCACCCCCTACCCTCCCCCACCCGCGTCGAGTTTTCTTTGTTTGGCGAGGCCCCACCACCGCCCCCCCACAACCACCGTGCCCACCCGAGCCCCTTCCTTCGCACTGGCGAACTCCGGCGAGCTCTAAAAATCGACCGATCCAATTTTGAAATTTAGTCTGCCGTGATTTAACTAGTGTGGAATATAGAAGGGGAAAACCATAAGCATTGGGAGTATAGTGTTGAGTGTGCCATGGCGAATCTGAAGGTGCAAACCGGACAAAGGCAACTTCGCAGGCAATGTTTGCTTTCAACTAGCAAGTAAGTGATGGACAAGAAATTAGAGTAAAGCAGTGGTGATCTATTTTCTTGTTGCGATAAATAAGTTGAGCAGATATGAAAGAGTACCGCCTCTGGTGCGGCGCCGTGTATGCATCTGCTAAGAATTTGACGGTGATGCGGTAGCGATGGCTATCGACGGCGTGGAAGCAGATCTAGGAGGGTAGACAGTGGCGGCGGGGCGCGGTGGATGAGACGGTCGTAGGAGCAGTGCCGGCAAGGCGGACGATGGCGGGGATGAAGCGAGAGGAGGGGATGCAAGGATCCCAGTCTGAATCCGTGGATGAGTGAGGTCGATCTCTTGTAATGGACGGCGGCGTCGGGGTATCAGCTCCGACATGGTGGAGGAGGACGGCGGTGGATGGGGTGGCGGATGGAGGAGGCTGGGATGGAGAGGGTGTTTTGGCGCCCACGGAGTATGAATGGGGAAATGGAGGTAGAGAGGAAGGGGGTGAGGGAGTCCGGGATTAAGGGGTCCTCGGACAGCCGGACTATATCCTTTGGCTGGACTGTTGGACTATGAAGATACAAGATTGAAGACTTCGTCCCGTGTCCGGATGGGACTCTCCTTTGTGTCGAAGGCAAGCTTGGCAATTCGGATATGTAGATTTCCTTCTCTATAACCGACTCTGTGTAACCCTAGCCCCCTTCGGTGTCTATATAAACCGGAGGGTTTAGTCCGTAGGACAACAACAATCATAATCATAGGCTAGCTTCTAGGGTTTAGCCTCTACGATCTTGTGGTAGATCAACTCTTGTAATACTCATATCATCAAGATTAATCAAGCAGGAAGTAGGGTGTTACCTCCATCGAGAGGGCCCGAACCTGGGTAAAACATCGTGTCCCCTGCCTCCTGTTACCATTAGCCTTAAACGCACAGTTCGGGACCCCCTACCCGAGTTCCGCCGGTTTTGACACCGACATTGGTGCTTTCATTGAGAGTTCCAATGTGCCGTCCCTATAAGGCTTGATGGCTCGCCTTGTTATCAAGGACAACATCACCTCTGGAGGAACCCTAGCTGTAGGCCAGACTCTCCGGCTGGGCAGTTTCATCATGGCCGCCCGTTCGGCTTCTACGCCGACGACGACTTCTCAGGTCATCAAGAACAGCCTCCACGTCAGCTCGGAATTCACCGAGCAGATGGATCCAATGGAGCTATCCTCCCTAAACGAGCTCTTGGATCGCATCGCCGCCTTGGGAGTCGCTACAGACTATGATCGGATCGGGCTTAAACCCAATCAAAGGGAGATTAACTCTTCGCCGGTCACCCATCAGATAGCGGTGGTGGAGGAGCAAAACAGCGATTCTTCCTCTATGTTGAGGACGAACTATGTCCAGATTCCCGAGCTCTCGGAGCCGGACACCCGTCTACGTGATGACATGGCCCAGGCTCCGAACTTAGAATCGAGCGACAGGCCACAAATATTGGGCGAAATCCTGGAGCCCGAGCTGCCTAGCTCGGGAGCTCCTTTGCCCCTGGGTCTCAGATTGGATCGGGATTTGGACTGTCGTCTACCCACCCACCCAGACACAAGTGATCTTTCCCACATTAGACAAGAGCCCCAAGAGACAGTACATCACTTCTGGTCCAGATTCCTCCTTGTAATGAGCAAGGTTCAGGACTGTCACGAGAAAGACACAATCTCATTCTTTTGCAAAAATTGCACGGATAAAGGAATTCTCAACGCCATAAGTCGCCGTGACATAACACACTTCACCGACTTGGCGGCCATAGTACAGAAGTACTATGCGATGGAAAGCGCCTGGAAAACCCAAACAAAATTCTGTGATCCTCCGGCTCTAACTAAACCACTCGTCCAAACTAAAAGGGTGCACTCTCGCAAGTCACCCAATACAATCACAAAGAAGCCAAAGCCCTCTACAGGGCGTGGAACCGTACTGGAGGGATGGGTCAACAAGCCATGCAACATTCACAGCACACCGGAAATTATACCAACACACAACCTTAGAGCATGTTGGATACTCCGGCAGGTGGCCAAGAGCGGCGAGGACCTCCTCATCAATAATACCGCAGAGCACCATCCCATGGAGAATAACAATACAGTAGTGACAGTCTTCGAGACTTTCGCCTCAAACAATAGGTGTAAGCGAGCACTCCGCAGCCTCGCCGAAGTCTGCCACGTCGTAGCAATAAATCCGTGGAACAATACAGCCATAACCTTCAATGCCAGTGATGAAGCTCAATTCCGAACAGTCCGAGCACCAGCCGCTTTGGTCCTTAGTCCAATTGTGGACGGCTTTTGGCTTACTAAAGTTCTCATGGATGGCGGCAGCGGATTAAACCTCATCTATGAGGAAACTCTTAACAAAATGGAAATAGATAAGAGCCGCATTGAGGAAAGCAGTATGACCTTCAGAGGAATCATCCCTAGTCGAGAGGCACGATGCGCAGGAAAAATTACACTGGATGTGGTATTTGACACTCCGGAGAATTATAGGTCCGAAGAAATGACATTCCAAGTGGCCCTGTTTAGCAGCGGATACCACGCCCTTTTAGGGCGGGATGCATTCACAAGCTTCCAAGCTATACCCCATTATGGGTACATGAAGCTCAAGATGCCTGGGCCCAATGGAATCATCACTCTAGCCAGTGATCCGGACATAGCATTCCGTGCCAAAAATAAAACCGCCACACTAGCCCTGGAGGCATTATCCGAAGCCCTCGCGGCCGAAGAGTTAACTCCGATGCGCTCCACAGTGGACAGGGACGACGTGATACTCGACAAACGACCCAAGTCCACCACTTTTAAACCAGCAGACGAAATAGTCAAATTCCAGGTCCACCCAACAGACCCTACAAAAACAACATCAATTGGGGCACAGCTAAACCCCACAATAGACGCCGCACTACGAGAGTTCTTGGGCGAGAATTGGGACATCTTTGCTTGGCATCCTTCAGACATGCCAGGTATCCCACGCAGGCTGGCCGAGCATAGCCTAAACATACTAAAGGGATACAAGCCAGTCAAGCAGACTCTTCGGCACTTTTCAGAACCCAAGCGACAAGCCATGGGAGAAGAGCTAGCCAAACTACTCAAGGCCGGATTCATCAGAGAAATAAAACATCCGGACTGGCTAGCAAACCTGGTGATGGTACCATAGAAGGACAAATCCTGGCTCCCATGCGTCGATTTCAAGGACCTGAATAAGGCTTGCCCCAAGGATCCCTCCCCCCCGCATCAATCAAATCATTAACGCTACCGCAGGACACGACTCCTTGTGTTTCTTCGACGCATACTCCAGATACCATCAAATCAAGATGGCGGAGTCCGATCAAGCCGCAACGGCATTTATCACTCCATACGGCCCCTTGTGTTTTAACACCATGCCTTTCGGGCTCAAAAACGCCGGTGCATATGTGGAGACACAGATCGACAAAAGAGTGGAGGCATATGTGGACGATGTGGTCATCAAAACCAGACACGTTGAATCTTTAATAGACGAGTTGAGGCTTACAATCTCCGAACATATGACATCAAGCTCAACCTGGAAAAATGCGTTTTCGGCGTTCCTGCCGGAAAGCTCTTGGGCTTTATCATTTCCAATAGAGGAATCAAAGCAAATCCGGCTAAAATTCGAGCTCTGTCACAGTTGGATAGCCCAACAGACCTCAAGCAAATCTAGAAATTAACTGGATGCGTGGCAGCCTTAAGCCGCATTATCTCCCGATTGGGAGAAAAGGCACTACCTCTTTATCTCCTTCTTCGACGCACCGAACACTTCGAGTGGACGGATGCGGCTACGGCCGTACTAGAAGAAATAAAAGCCCTCTTGGCCACCAATCCAATCCTGGCCGCGCCAAATGTTGGCGAACCCATGCTGCTATATATAGCTGGAACACACCAGGTTGTAAGCACAGTGCTCATCGTCGAACGAGAGACAGACGGACATAAGTTCCCGCTTCAAAAGCCGGTATACTATGTATCCACTGTCCTCACTCAATGCAAGTCACGGTACCCACATTATCAAAAGATAGCATACGCGGTCTTCATGGCATCCCGAAAACTATGAAACTACTTTCAAGAGTGTTCAATCACGGTGGCCTCCGAAGTACCACTCAATGACATAATAAATAACCGCAATGCCACGGGCCGGATTGCTAAATGGGCCATCGAGCTCCTCCCATTCGACATAACATACAAACCACAACGAGCCTTTAAGTCGCAAGTACTGGCTGACTTTGTCGCCGAATGGACAGAAGCCGAACTCCCTAAAGAGTACGGCGCGTACTCCAATTGGATCATGCACTTTGACGGCTCTAAGATGTTGGCTGGTCTAGGGGCAGGCGTTGTCCTCACATCCCCCACCAGAGATACAGTCCAATACGTACTCCAGATACTATACACAGATTCCAACAACGCAGCCGAATACGAGGCCCTGTTGCATGGTAGCCGGATGGCAGTCTCCATGGGCATTCAACGCCAAGAAGTGTGTGGGGATTCAAACCTCGCAATATCTCAAATAAATGGAGACTTCGACACCAAGGACCCAAAATGGTGGCCTACCGCAATGCCGTCCTAAAAATATCAGCTCGGTTCGAGGGGCTCGAATTCCACCATGTGGTCCGAGAAAACAACCAAGCAACGGATATCCTCGCTTGCATCGGCGCTAAGCGCGACCCCGTCCCACCTAATATCTTTTTGGAAAGGCTGTTCAAGCCATCCGTGGCATGGTAAGGGGAGACCAGCAATACCAGTCCGGATCCGAACACAACCCCAGATCCCGAACAATCTGACGTAATCGGAGGCTCCGCCACCGAAATGACACCTTCAGCCCACGTGATTATGGCTGTCATCGCCCCGTGGACAGAACCCTTCTTAGCCTACTTAAATAGGCAAGAACTCTCTGAGGACCAAAATGAGGCTCGCTGCATAGTGCAACATTCTAAAGCCTACAAGGTCCACGAGGGAGAGCTTTATAAGAAAAGCATGACTGGAGTGGTCCAAAGGTGCATCTCCGAAGAGATAGGGCGGCAGCTCTTGGCCAAAATTCATGCCAGACTCGGCGGCCACCATGCTGCAGCTCGGGCGCTCATAAGCAAGGCCTTCCGCACAGGTTTCTACTGGCCGACAGCCCGGGCAGACGCACAGGAGCTTGTCCAACATTGCGCCGGTTGCCAGCTTTTTGCAAATCAAAGCCATATGCCACCTACCAGTCTCCAAAAAATCCCCATAACTTGGCCCTTTGTGGTCTGGGGGGGCTTGATATGGTTGGACCCTTAAAGGAGGAAGCCACAAGAAGAAATACTTGTTGGTTGTGGCGGATAAATTCACCAAATGGATAGAAGCTAAACTAGTTAAAACGGCCGAGTCCGGTCCAGTGATAGACTTCATATCCGAGGTCGTACACCGTTACGGTGTCCCCCACAGCATCATCACCAACAATGGCTCAAACTTCACAACGACGAGGTGAAAACTTGGTGCATCAAAATGGGCATAAAGCTCAACTATGGATACGTCTATCACCTATAAACAAATGGTCAAGTCAAACGAGCGAATGGTCTTATTATGAGCGGCATTAAGCCCAGGCTAGTGTGATCCTTGAAGGAATCAAATACGCACTGGGTCGAGGAGCTCAACTCTGTACTATGGGGGCTGTGGACCACGCCAAATCGCACAACCAGATACACACCATTTTTTATAGTGTATGGCGCAGAGGTAGTGCTACCCTGCGATATCATCCATGACTCACCTCGCGTGCGCATGTATGAAGAGAGAGAAGCCGAGCTGGATCGGCAGGACGGCTTAGATGCCCTGGAGGAGGAGCGTGACGTCGCAAAGGCCTGTTCCGCATTTTATCAACAACAGGCTCGAAGGTATCAAAGCAGAGAAGTATGGGCCAAAACTTACAACATTGGCGAACTCGTTCTACGCCTACTAGAGAATAAAAAGGACAAGCTCAAGCCCAAATGGGAAGGTCCCTTCATCATTGATAAATTTCTCACCGGAGGAGCGTACCGTCTGTGTGATGCATCCGATAATCGACTCGAGCCGAACCCATGGAACGCGGCCAGACTTCGAAGATTCTATGCCTAGTGCCAAACTCTGTGTTTGTATCCTTACCTCCGTCTTCCTTTTTAAATTATACCCTCTCTCTCTCTCCTTTTTATATATCTATAGCCTTAAAAGCTTCAAGTATGCTTTGACCACACACTCCTGCTGCGCTATGCGCTCTCAATATACCTGGGGCTTCTTATACAGAAGCTTAACATAATTGTCTTCTGGGCTTTATGGCCACCACATATGCGTCACTTCTCCATATGTGCCTTTTTTCACCACTATATGCATCGATATGACTTAAGTTTTGCCAAGCCGGGTTGCCTGACTCTTGTGTTTATGCCCTACGTTCTCGTTAATTCGGCTAGGGCATAAGGGGAGCACCTCTGGGATTGTTACTGCTGGGTCAGCCGGATGTGTACCTCAGACTGGGTGAAGCTGAAAGCTAGCGTTCTTAAGGGAATATACGGTCGGTGAACAAAACATGTCTTTTACCTATTACAAAATATGCCCCCAGATGCTTACATCTTGCATCATTTTTTGCAGTTCGGACATGCACATTAATGCATGCACACCCAGGGAAAGGAACCCTTAATGGAACTATTCTCCCTGGAAGATGTTTCTTACTACCCATGTAATATAACATAGCTAGTTGGGTACTTGTCTGTTCAAGCACTTATGACCCCTACGCCTGGTTTCCACGCGTGCCCCGGTTTTCATAGAACTGAGCGGGTATTCGGATACACTTCGGACTATCGGGTCCAGAGGTTGAAGCGAAAAGGTCCGCCAAGACAAATGATTTACAATCTGGCTAGGGACAAAATGCTTCCTCCGAAGTACAAAGTTACTTAGACTAACTATATTCTTCTTCTATACCATCCAACAGGCTGTCTAGCCTATAGTCCTATTGGGAATACTTAGCGGCTAATGCTACCTTGTCATATACCAGACTTACAGGGATCTCTTTCCCATTTGACCCTACAGGTCCTACCTCAGCCATATGGTTCGGGTCAGCCTTGGTGTATCGCGTCTTCACCATGGCCCAGGCTTCCCTTGCACCTTGCCGGCAGGCTGATATCTTCCACAATCAGAAGTGCCACCGCGCTCCCATGAGGATCTCCACAAGCTCCCCCATGCCTCCTGGCAGGGAGGCGGACGGCCACAAGGCCTGGGCAAGGCCCTGCATCACCTGCCGAACTTGTTCGTGCAGTTGTGAGAACTCCTACAGAACATCGCCCACAGATCCAGGCATCTCCTCTTCGGGACGACCTGCCAACATACCTACAAACATAGTTTTGTTAGCACGCTTCTTCGCCAAACTTTATAATAGTTCATTAGAGCACTTACTAAATATGCTGCGTCGAAGCCTCTTATTCTCCTTCACGGAGTCAGCAAGTTGGGCCCGAACATCCTTTAATTCGACGCCCAGTAGGGTGTTCGCGTCCTGGAGATTATTTTTCTCCTGTATAACCTTCGTAAGCACACGCTCGCCAGCCTTCAGCTGTCGTTGAGCATACTGCTCATGCTCCGATACGATCTCTGGATTACCTCCGGGATTGTTTGCAGAATCTATTGTTAGATTTGCACGCATGCCAAATAATAACTGGTATATGTAAATACATTCTTTTCGATCAAGACAAGTATTACCAGATGTGACCTTCTTGGACTCCTCCATTCCGGCGACTACGGCCCGTAGCTGGGCTTTGCACTCCTCTAGCTCTTTAGACAACTGAGTATTCTTCTCTGTCAGAACCTATGCACATGAGGATTCTTAAATCAGTTGTGCCAACTGTTTTAAGTCTCAGGGGCTACTAATATACAAACTTATCAAATTTTCTTACTCGTATATCCTTTATGTATTGGTCTGTGGCTCTGGCGAGGCCATCATGGGCAGCCTGGATGTACGCTTCCCCTAAGTTGAAGGCATTGAACGCCTCTTCAGAGAAATTAGGGTCGCGTAGTGCGGCCCGTCGGTGCCTATGATTCATGGCACTCTCCACTTCGGAGTTTGTAGCGGAGAATCTATCCGCATCCTCTGTAGGAAGATCGTCCGGCATTTTCCCCACGTTGACCTCCACCCTTGAGTCTGGCCTTGGAGTCCGGCTAGTGGAGGCGTGTCCGGCAGGCTCTCCGGATATAGTTCGGCGAGCGCTTTTTCTGCCAGGA
This sequence comes from Triticum dicoccoides, assembly GCF_002162155.2. Taxonomy (NCBI): domain Eukaryota; kingdom Viridiplantae; phylum Streptophyta; class Magnoliopsida; order Poales; family Poaceae; genus Triticum; species Triticum dicoccoides. Next base: position 236,530,299 of record NC_041393.1, read on the forward strand.
GACAAAGGGCATTGTTATATTTTAATGATGATAATTTTGTGGCAGGTTTTTTAAACATACCTCTGCAACCACGTCTCGGTCCTGGTCGCCTTCCTTTTAAGCCTACCCGGCTTCGGTGCCCCTTGTTGACGAGTCACCGCGGGTTTGGCATGGCGTCCCGATGGTCTTCCCTGTAAAATGCAATACATGTGTGGTGGGTAAGGCGCAAAGAGGGATTCCTTTTTGGAAGTTGGGACTCCGGTCTTACTTACATGTGATACAGGGAGTAGGCCAGGATAATCGGCTATGATGGCCACCAACGCACCATCGCAGCTTAACTGATAAAATGTCCTGTCGACGAGCTCCACAAATGTGTCCGGATCTTCTTTGAGTCCAGGGTCGAGGGCCCGGTTGGGGTCCTCTGGCTGTGGAGACGGGCTGTGAACCTCCCTCATAGCTCTTCGCAATTCCTGCTACGAACTGACAAAGTTAACATTTGTGCTAAAAAATGCAAGGAAGACTGGAATAAAAGATGGCAGCTCACCCAGCTTGGGGGGTTGTACATGGAGAATCCATCCCGTGGCTTGATACGGGTGAACTCCTCTTCTTCTCCTTTGTACAAATCGGTTAATATTTTCGTCAGAGCGGCGGTGGAGTCCAGGCCTTTGCGGCCGCAGCGGGTGGCGTCGTCTTCTCCATTGTAGTGCCACATGGGTTTCCCCCGATATTGAAGTGGCTGCACTCAACACATTATACATATGGACATTACCTCAATTATTGTCAGTCCTGATTTGGCCAGTGTCTTTGTTCTGTCCATCAGGAAAAGGATCTCTCTGTTATCTTCCTCCTGGGGGCTCCGGGGCGCCAGCTGTGTCGTTTCTTTGATGGGGCATTTACAAACTCGGGAAGGCCCTCCCGAATAGGGTCCATAAGAGGGACGTCCTCCACATAGAACCACTCCGAAGACCAGTCTTCAGATGTCTTCTTCGGGGTACCGGACAGGTATCCGGTCCCGGCGATGCGCCATATTTCGGCTCCGCCCACTTGATACACCGACCCCTCCTGAGTGCGGGGTACAAGGCAGAATAGCCTCTTCCACAGCTCGAAAGGAGCTTCACAACCTAGAAAAAGCTCGCAGAAGGCGATGTAGCCCGCGATATGCAGTATGGAGGCTTGGGTAAAATTATGCAGTCGGAGGCCGTAGAACTCCAGTAGCCCGCGGAGGAAAGGATGGATTGGAAATCCGAGTCCCCTCAGCAAATAGGGGACAAAGCATACTCGCTCCCCCTTGGATGGGTTTGGAGAACTGTCCTCTTGCTCCCCGCCATTATAAGTGGCTAGTCCAGCTCGGATGGGGACCATGTATGCAGGCGGGAGGAACCCTTTGGTCTGCAACTCTACTAGTCAGCTATGGGGGACAGAACATTTCTCCCAATCGCCTGGCCTAGTGCTACGGGAGCGAGAGGAGGAGCTGCGATGACCGGCCATGATGGAATGGATTTTTTTGGGTGTGCTCTGATGGATACTCGCTGGGAGGAGGTGGTGTGATTTGGATCTCAGGATCCTCAACTCGTTAAATAGACGATTTACCTGCGTGGTCAGGGTGGCAAATGAAAAAATTCCCCGACTTCTCGCCTCCGCTCAACACGTGGAGATAGACATTAATTGAAGTGCAGAAGCCGAGGAGTGCAACACTGATGGGGAGCCGGACACTGCTCGTTACGACAGATACTCTGAAGAGTTTTGGTGAAGAACCCGCCTTGCAATGCCAAAGATAATCTGGACGCCGGACTCATCGTCATTGAAGCCTGGTTCAGGGGCTACTGAGGGAGTCCGGGATTAAGGGGTCCTCGGACAGCCGGACTATATCCTTTGGCTGGACTGTTGGACTATGAAGATACAAGATCAAAGACTTCGTCCCATGTCCGGATGGGACTCTCCTTTGCGTGGAAGGCAAGCTTGGAAATTCGGATATGTAGATTTCCTTCTCCATAACCGACTCTATGTAACCCTAGTCCCCTCCGATGTCTATATAAACCGAAGGGTTTACACCGTAGGACAGCAACAATCATAATCATAGGCTAGCTTCTAGGGTTTAGCCTCTACGATCTCGTGGTAGATCAACTCTTGTAATACTCATATCATCAAGATCAATCAAGAAGGAAGTAGGGTGTTACCTCCATCGAGAGGGCCCGGACCTGGGTAAAACATCGTGTCCCCTGCCTCCTGTTACCATTAGCCTTAGACGCACAGTTCGGGACCCCCTACCCGAGATCCGCCGATTTTGACACCAACAGGGGGGAACCATGTCTTCAGGGGCGCTTGTCTCAAATGCAAGGAAATTTACAAACTTAGCCCCCATTTCAAATTTCCTACATCATAGCAATATTAGTCGGTTGAGGATAGGACAGTAATCTCGCACACCAAGTATTTGCCGACGAGAGTTTGTTTTTGGTGCCCACCATGTATGAATCGGGTAGAGAGTCGATTTCGGACGAGGAGACACTGTGTTTTGGCGCCCACCGTGTATGAATCCGGGTGAGAGGTAGTTATGTCACATTTGAGTGAAATTACAAACCTACCCCTATCAAAACCTATAGAAATCGAGCAGATAGGGTTTGCGTGGCAGGGGTAGGCAGTAGTGATTTCCATCTCGCAGATTTTGGTTTCGGGCGGTTACTGCGACTTTCGCCGCTTCGTTCAAATTTTGCAGAGTGCACGTTTACCGTGCCAACTCAATTCGAATCCCATTTGTATTCTATCTTTTTCGGAAGCATCCATTTTCGAATGGAATAAAATTCTATATACATCATTTTTTATATATACTTTCAAAAGCACAACAAAGAATTCTGCTCCTTTATATGTATAATATGATTTACAAATACAATGATCTCAAAATCATAAGGTTGAGTTCAAAAAATTTAGACCAAGTTATGTTCTACTAAAATGTATGGATCAGTAATATCTACATATTAAATAACATAGATGCACGTGAATTCATATGAGTATGCATGTTTGATAGATCAATTTTGGTTCGGGTATGGATTACATGTATCATCATCTCGAATTCAAATATTTGAATCCCTTTTATGTTCACTCCTTTCACGCCCACTCTCGCATGCATGCTCCTTCATGTAGCTATCACTCTCTTTTCTCCAGCTCACCCGCACGCTCACTTCATGTTTCTCCTATCCTCGCAAACATGGTCTCTCGATGTCTCCCTTGAGAAGTGTCACACTCTCCCTATCATTATACATTACACGGTTTTCATTATCTCTCATGTCTCTACCATTCTCTGGTATCACTAAGTACCTAAGCTTTCTTTTTCACCGCCACACACAGTCTCCACTCGTCTTTCACTTTGTCTTTCTCTCTATGGGATTCTCGCACACACCCTATATGTCTCTAGATATGATCATACCACTAAAATTACTCTCTCTCTCCTGTAGACACAACATTTGTTGCGGTCTCCTTTCCGTCTCCATCCCAGACTGACATTATTTATTTGTTTACCGATCAGACAAACTCCCCCCCCCTCTCTCTCTCTCTCTCACACACAACTCCTGCTTCCACTCGCCTTCCCGACTATAGTCTCTCTCTCTCACACACACAAAACTCTTGCTTTCGCACCCCGACTCGTATTTCTCTCACAAACATTTATCGACTAGCCTCTACATAGGTTTATACACCCGCACACTCGTGCTTCCACTTTCGCATACATGTCTTTCTCCCGCTCCTTGTATCTATGTAGATTTTTCTTCCCTTCTTGAGACATGCCCTCTCGATTGTGCACACACACTATCGCCTCATTTTAAGCTGATACCTCTCACACACACACTCTTTGTGTCTTTGTCACACATGCACTCCGTCCTCCTCCTCTCTTCCTCTCTCTCACACACACATGGGCTTTTTGCAACAACTAGCAAGATATCCATGCATTGCACAGAACATCAAGATGCATCTGTATGAGTAGTTTATCTTGTGAGAGAAAAGGATGAACGAGGGAAGGCCTTGTTTGCAAATGTGGAGAGGGGTGTGGTATCTTTTTGCAAAATTTCCATAGTTTCCTTCCTATCTGTCAGATATAGATCAAACGACTTATATTGCAGGATGGCAGGCACACGATCATCACCGACTATGCTTTTTATAAGAGTAGGGATAAAAACAGAGTCGATGATGATGGTGGGCCTGCCATCCTACAATATAGGCCATCCGATTTATATCTAACAGATATGAAGGAAACTATGGCAATTTATCGGTACTCCTCTCCACATTTGCAGATAAGGCCTTCCCCCGTTCATCCTTTTCTCTCACAGGATCTTGATGTTCCGTGCAACGCATGGGCATCTTGCTAGTAAGAGTAGAAATTATACATATACCACTTCTCGAATCTTGAAACCAACAACATTCCTCCCTTATCTCATCAAAACCGCCAAAGGAATATATTTTGAGTGAAACATAACATATTGTTAGTGATATACGTATTTCAAAACTAGACTCTTTTTTCTACCAAATCGGTGAATATGTATTAATCTACTTTGATTGTGTGGCAACACATTGGCACATTGCTAGTAGTTATTACCACTATATGATTTTTTGGACACCAAACAAACGATGGAGTACATATACAAAGAGAAGAGGCGCACACATGTAGTCGGTCTCTTGCTGTCTCTCATACATGAGAGTTACATAAAGGCACCATTAAAAAATAAACCCTAAAACCCTAGGTGCATGATTGCTGCATGCGCGGGTACTGGGTACGTGGTGGAGCGCACCTTTGTAGGAATAGTCAGCTCGCGTGATAATTTGATCCGTAGGAGTTGATTCTCGGGACCACAGGTGAACGACTTGGAGGCGGTGGCTCGCCAGTTGCCACAGATCGAGTAGCCACATTTAAAATATCATTTTTTAGCGGGGTTAAGAGTTCCGATTTTCAATGGTGTGTTATAAGCACTAAGTAGTTTTTATAACGATTGGTATGGAGCGAAAATGGAATTCATAACTACTACTACATACCTCCTTGGCATATGGTTGTGTGGGTTTATGTTGCGAGATGTTGAACCTGGTAGTTCTAGGGCAAATACTATGGTTTAGATGTTGGTTTTCAGTAATGAAAATCGGAAGGGAGAAACCCTTCTTTGATAAAAAAAACTACTACCTCCGTTCTGGTTTACTAGTCCCCGTCGTATTTCGGGTCAAAGTTTGTCCACGAATTTTACTTGTAAAATGTGAATGTAAAACGAGATTTTGTTATACCCAAACAAAAAAGGACTGGAGCGAGTGATTGCTCTGACACGGATGCGACCTCTCATAGCGCAGGCATTGAACCGGCGCGTCGGCCAAGAGGGCCCCACTTGCTGCAGGCCCGGCTGAACACGCCTCCTCACCGCATGCAACCGACTTCAGACTGCCCCGCCTGCCTTCACTGAATCCGTGCATGTGTCGGCAACACGTCCTTCCGCGAGCCGACTGGCATTTTAGAACACAAAAAATGACCAAAATATAATTAATTACGCATGGTCTTGACTTGTTGTGCTCGCACTGGTAGCAGGAACTAGAGGTTTTTCTTTATTTATAATTCTCCTCACATTTTTTTGGCTTTGAAGTGAATCATGGTTGTGGACATTATCTATGAATGTGCAGATATATGTGAACATGAGCTTGATGTGGAAGTTGAACTTGGAATGTCGGGCTTGCGCGTGAACTATACCATGTCCAATGCTTCGTCGGTTATTGTTTGGAAAGTAATTGCTGTTATTACATGACCCGAAAAAAACATTTTGTGCCACATCAGTAGATGCACGGACATCACAACAGGCATGCTGACTGGATTAACCTTTGAACCTAGCTATTATCAAGGAAATTTTGTATTGACAACAGTTTATATAGCAGGAGACGCCTAGCCTGCTTTGCCTCTGCTAGCTTATTCCTGGCTTCTTCCATCTCTTCTTGGCTTGGGTGAAGAGAGCATCGGATTGCTCTTTTCGCTTCTTCAAGAACTCAGCTACATTCTCAGGGGCTGCTGCACACTTTCTTTCAGCCTTTACTAGAACCACGAGGACAACGAACAACTGACGACTCCACCTGGCCTGTGTGTAATCCAGCATCATCTGGGAATTTGCACCTTGTGTCTAATCCAGCATCATTAGGGAACTGGCACCTTGTGTGTAATCCAGCCTCATTTTGGAAACATGATCTCTAGGTTGACCATACTTCCCTCCTCGTAGGAACTGCATCCTGACATGAAGTTACTTCTTTTTTAGATCAATACTCAAAGCAACCCAGATCCATTTAGTAGAAGCCAGATAAACAGGACCCGGAGAAGTGAATTCAAAAGGAAAAAAATATAAAAATAGACTACAAGGTGAGAACACCCACTTCCTACATCAAGCTAAAAAAGAAAGCATTAGGATGATTAAGACTCTTCTTATTACACATCAAAGAACACGAGGTTAAGAGAAACAGAAACTACAACATATACACATCGAAGAACACGAGGCTAAACAAAAGTAATTGAAAGGGTGTTACTTACCAAATCTCATTTTATAGGTTCGGTGCAGCTCCTCTTTAACTTGCCACGCTCCTTGAAGATGTCCCCAATATCCCGTGTTTGGTCTTCATTGCTCCTCTGCATGTTCGCACTCGTGGTTTTAAAATCTCAACATGGCAAGAAAATATACTACTAGTAATACTCACGCATCTTGTGGGCAACATTACAACACTTGTCTGCCATGTTAGAGCATCTCCAACAGAATCGCAACGCGCGGCGCTTTAAAAAAGCGTTTACAGTGCTGAGATCAAGAAGTAGAGATAGAGAGTAGAGACTAGAGAGTAGAGGATAGTTCTCAGCATAGATAGATAAAAATAGATAATTCAACTACTCCTCGTCGTCCGACTCCTCCTCGCTGATGTCCTCCTCCGACGTCTGACTATAGGCGTGAAGATACCGATCGTCATTGGATTCCCAGGGCGACGCTGCTCCTAGCCTCATGTTGAATTGAGCCTACGCTTGTCCTCGCAATAGGTAGCTCGCTCGCCCTCATCTTCTCCTTCTCCGCCCTCCTTTGCGCGTAGAACTCGCCTTGTTGATGATGTCCTGCGGGAAGCATTGGCGCCACAACGCCATGGCTTCCTCGTCCATCTCGGTGATGCCGAGACGGTGCTCCCTCCTCCGGTTGTCGCGACGATCCTCGTTGGTGATAAGCCACGGCAGAGGCGCGAGCTCCTGCGCCCACTCCCGCGTTGGCACATTGGGGAAGTTCAATGTTCTATGAGGCCACCGGAGGCGCCACGTCGCCATGTCTTATGCACGGGCAGCCTTGCTGGCAGTGTCAAAATTGCCGAGGCTGAGGCGCATCCCGCGGAACAAGATCTCGGCAGAGAAGCCGCCGGAGGGGCGCGCACGGACGCCGCAGTATCCCCAAGTTTCCTGGCAACGCGGCGGCAGCGAGGCAAGAAAGAGCGGGGAGAGAGCGGTGGCGAGGCACGGAGTGGGGAGAGAGCGGTGGCAAGGCATAGAGTGGTGGGAGGGCATTGGATTTTATAAAGCACGCCAGACGCCGCACGCCAAAACTGGCGCATGCCCGGCCGCTTTTTCCTGCGCGCGCGCGCCTTTCCCGACGTCCCTGCTATCTCTACTCTCTTCTCTACTGTTATATTTATTTTATATTTAATATTTATCTCTACTCTCTACTTTTTTTCTCTACTCTTATAAAAACAGAGTTGGTGATGATGGTGTGCCTGCCATCCTGCAATATAAGCCGTCCGATTTATATCTGACAGATAGGAAGGAAACAATGGCAATTTTGCAAAAAGATACCCACACCCCTCTCCAGATTTGCAAATAAGGCCTTCCCTCGTTCATCCGTTTCTACCACAAGATAAACTACTCATACAAATGCATCTTGATGCGTGCAATGCATGGGCATCTTGCTAGTTCTAAAAAACTTTCCATCATTTGCCACACTACTGGTTGCAGATGAAGAACCTACCCAAGCACAGCGTGATACAAGAGCGACGCACAATTACAAGCTGATATTCTGTTGGACAATGGAGGCTATAACCAATTACTTTTACGGGAACAATAGCAACCAGGAAATTTGAAGGGTAGGTATGAAAAAAATTGGATCTACACATGTACTGCTAAGTGATTCAATACACACATTACCAATCGAGGAGGAGAACGATGGTCGCGGCAGCCTTTGTGCATCATGGTCGGCAATGGGAGTCAGTTCATTATCCACGACAGTGGAGCTTTTGCGCTTGGCATCTGCTTCCAGGAAGTAGATCCGAGACCGTGGAAGAAGGTGCCAGGGAAAAGGCTCTGTGTACGACGACGACGGTGGAACGGCTCCAGTGCGGCGTACGAGGTCATCGATGAGGCAGATGCGCTATGGTGGACGAGTGCGCTGATGTAGAAGGGGAGGAGCACGAAGGCTGTGGTATCATGGAGAAGTCTATTTTGCGGTGGGGATAGAAAACAGGGAGTATTCAGGTGTACTACTCTGGGTGCCGGGGTGGGGTTGGCTAGGTAGGGTGAACCTGAAGTTACGAAAACAGCCCCCTACCAAGCGTCATCCACAGGCCTATTCCAAAGGCTATGATGCTAACTTCCCACTGCTCGAATCGGGGTCGCGGGAGATTTTCCCGCCGACCTCAAAAATTTTGTGACACGGAACGCCTCGTGTGGCGTGCTGAGTGACTCGGCTAAGCAACTACCGAGTAGTACTAGTAACTACTAGTACTCCCTCTATTTTTATTAACTCTGCATATTAGGTTTGACCAAAGTCAAACTTCGTAAAGGTTCACCAAGTTTATAGAAAAATATAAACATTTACCATAACAAATATGTATGATGTGAAAGTACATTCAATAATGAATCTAATGGTATTTATTTGTTATTCTATATGTTAATATTTTTTGTTATAAACTTTCTGAGAGTTTACAAAACTTGACTTTGACCAATGCTAATACGCGGACTTCAATAAAAACGGAGGGAGTACACATTTGTTTTCTTAGTTTGTAGTGAATTAATCATTTGTTGTAATTGTGAAATAAATATATTAGGCTACTGACTTCGGATGTAATGGTTTATACAATTCAATAGTTACAATCATTGTCGAATTCCAAGATGTATAAGAGGTCTATAGTACTTCACAACATGCTCAAACTCACATAATCCCAGTCAAATGATAATCTAAATGCATTTCATAGTTATTACTTTGTAGGATGCAACAAAACCAACCATAACTCTACATCATGCATTATAAAAGCAACATTTTGAACATATCCCAATGTGTGCATGAAACGTGTAGAGAGAGCTTGCGAAGATGGAGCAGGTAGGGTGGGAAAGATTGTATGTATGTCGACGAGAGAGTAGGAGACAAACCTAACGACACACACACACACACACACACAGAGAGAGAGAGAGAGAGAGAGAGAGAGAGAGAGAGAGAAAGAGAGAGGAAGAAGTTAGGTCTGTGAGAAAGATGGAGACATGTAATATACATGAGATGCGTGTGCATCCAGATTCTGTACACGTGGAAGGAAAAGAGACAATAGGTTTGATGAGAGAGCTAGAAAAACATGGACGAGAGGGGAGGGATCTCGTGGGTTGAGTGATTGATAATTTTGTGCGGGGAGAGAGGGATTGGTAATTTTGTGCTGGAGAGAGAGGGTGGGGGGAGGAGTCAGTCAGCCGTCGTCAAATCATCCTGCTTCCGAATGGCCCCACATTCTCTAGCGCAGTGTGGTCGCCGTCTTCGATCTCCTCGATGCCCTCTTTAAAGATTAAGGTGTTGTGCATGTTGGGGTGCAGAGAAGCACAAGCGAGAGTGGTCTCCATATAACCTTGGATGGGGATGAATTGTGTGCTCGGGGGAGGGTGTGTGTGTGTGTGTGTGTCAGATATTAAGAGAAAACAAACCTATGGAGAGAAATGTGTGTGTATGTGACGGAAAGCTACATGCTAAACATGGTATTCACGAAGAGATTGTGCGTGCGAGATAGAGAGCAATGTGCGGGCCTTGAGGTGGGCAGGGGCCGGGTGAGGGTGTCAAAATGTGCACGTTGATGCATGTGTTACATACGAGCGTGCGAGGGACAGACGGATTGAGAGAAATGGTTGTTGTGTTACGGATGCTCCTCTCTCTCACTCACTCTCTCTCTCTCTCTTACACACACACACACAAGTAAAATAGAAGACTGTTCTCTCATGTATACACAACATATTGGCATCTGTCTATGTCTAACTCATGCATGATCATTTGCACATTCACACCTCTCTATGTCTCTATCACACGCACACCATCTCCACATTGCCCTTCCGCCACAACACACATATGGACACATACACACGTTCTCTCTCAGTCACCAACACAAAATCAGTATTAAAAAAACTAGGGCGCACCTAAAACGTCCAAATCCAAATAAACACAAACTGGAGCGAAATTCAAATATATGGAAATATTGTAGCGTCAAGAACTTTTCCAGGGAACAAAAGTTGAGTAATATTCGGGGATTGTTTTCACACACACAAAAAGGTTCGGTGGATGTCCTTCGAGCGTGACACGATGACGCACCATTCGATCGACCACGCGGCCGCGGTTCATGCGCTTGCACAGGATTCCATATCATGGTTGTGCTAACTAATATAAGCGCTGTCTCAGTCTAATGTTTACGTGTACTAGTACAGTTTTCTTATAAGTTTGACCAACCCTATATAAAACTAAACTAAGCTCCCATACGCGCACTCATCAATATGCCGCCGCCGCCGTTGTGCATGCCGGCGCCTGCCTGCTCCGGCCAACAATTTCTCGCACATCACCGCCGTGTCGCCGCCATCCCTATGCCATGAAGCCGAAGGCTCGCCCGCTCATGTCGTCTGTAGTCCCTCCTAGCGATGCCGCCGCGCTGCCAAGCATGCGAGCAGCTGGTGGAGCCGCGTCTATGCACGCAACGTACGAAGAGGAGGACGAGCGCGTGCTCCAGCATGCCGGCGAGGAGGAACTAGCGTGTCATTGTCGTCTCCGCCCGCACGGAGGAGGCACGCATGGTGGCTGTCGCGGCAGAAACCGGTTGCACCCGCACTGAGCCCGCAAACCGGGTAAGGACGTGGAATCTACCTTCGAGACCTTGAATGGCACGTGGATCCTGCAATTTGAAGGAGAAATTTGGGCCAGTCAACTCTTGTGAGCCGTTGGATGCAACATGGATGGCTAGAAGGGCTTCTCCAACCTCCGAAACTGATGCACGGTTCATCTTCTCAGCCTGCCACACGCCTAACCGCCTGATGCCACCGCCCCGCCCTCCCTTGAACCGCCTGCCACCGCCATGCTCCCCCCACCCCCGCAACCCGTTTAACCCCGGGCACGATCCATTTTTTCCGGTGAACTGCATTCCACACCCAACACTCATAAGATAGATCATGGGCACCCTGCCACCCCAGTATAGATACTGGGGTAGCTTCTTTGTCGTCTTCATCCTTTGCTCCGTCTAACTTCTTTCACATATTGACTAACCCAAATTATACTACTAGTACGAACGTATTAAGTACAGTAGGAACACGAAGAGACGAGCAGTAGTACCATTTGCAAGAAGAACAGTAGTAAGACATAGTACTAGTACTATTGTATGTACTAAAGAGTTCAAATAACGAGAAAGAACATAAAGTTCAAATAACGAGAAAGAACATAAACATAGTTCTGCTGGGGCTTAGCACAACACACCCCTGAAAATAAACTAAGCAACTAGTCCGCTTGACACTGCAGTAGAACCAGCATGAGCGACGACACTGCCACCTTACTCGGAGTCCAAGTCCACGTCCTCGACTTTGTCCTCGTCCCTCTTCCTCTTCCTCTTTGCTGACACTTTTTTGCTTGAACCGGACACTGGGCTCTGCTTCTTCATCAAACCCTTGTAGATATTTAAACAAAGGTAGGCATCCATTGCTCTGTACAGGATGTGATCTTCATCTAATATCTTCGACTCCCATGCATGATGAAACTCGTGGCGAGGTTTCTTCAGTTTAGCGAACGAAGGATCAATCATGGCTGCTGCCAGGGTCAGCATTGAAGGCTGAGAGGAGGACACCAGGCTTGCCTTATGGAGATCGAAGGGTTGGCCTACAATGAGGCCTATCCGACCTAGGACATCCCTGTCGTTCCCAAAGTCTATAGTAACGAATTTCACTCTTTCATCCTTGAGGTAGTTCTTAAAATCCTGGCACTCAACATCGGCATGGCATATGTGGTAGACCAAACACACATTATGTACGCAAACCTGGATCACGGTGGGCTTCTTCTTCTTTGCCACCTTTAGAATCTTCTCTCTTTCCAGGACTGTGGTGTACTCAACATCTAGCCCAGCGACCCACTCATCCTTTGAACTGTTGAACATGCGTAGGAAGCGAGCAAGGCATGCTTTCACCGTCGCGGATCCAGGTGTGTAGATGACAATGAACTCATCGCCGGTGATGGCTCTAACCTGGTACTCAGCGGCGACCATGGAGATTTGGGAGGCCATGGATTTTGGAGGAGGGTTAGGAGAAGTTGAACTGGTGTAATGTGAAAGGACGGGACGACTGGGAGCGAACTGTTGTAAGGTACTATACTAGTAGAAGACAGGAACGAGTAGGGCGTGCGAATGGCGTGGGGTTGTTGGCTTGCCCGGTGGATGAACGGATGCAAGCCCCCAAAGAGTTCTCGAGTACTACGCGGGACCCACTAGATGTCATGTCTACTAGACCCATATCGTAGGCCTGATGGTATAGCTTCTGCCTGTTCGCACGCCATGCCGGTGCGTGGATGTAACTTCACTTAATTCCGTCAACCATCGTGCCTCCCACAACCTTCGCCTCCCTCGCGTGGTCACGCCCTTTGAGACTTTGACCGGCTATAAATGAGCAATTTTTTGCCTACTCCGCATGCATGATACTCCCTCTGGTCCTTTTTACTTCCGTCAACCGTTTGCAAAGTGTTTGACCAAATTTATACTAAAAATATCAATATCTACAATACTGATTATAATGAGTATAAGAACTACATTTTATAATGAGTATAAAAATATTGATTTGACATTGTGAATGTTGATACATTTTTCTATAAGTTTGTTCAAAGTAGAGGTACATTGACTTCAGACAAAACTTAAATGCACAATGCAGAGTAGTTCCTCCATCCAGGTGTGTGCCATGTCCTATCTTGTCATCACAACAAGGTTAGCTATTAGAGTACTACCACCTCCCTTCTAGTTTAAAGGGCTCGATTCAAAAATTTCACCCACTCTTAGCAAGATAGAGGCGGTGGAATAGTTTTTGTAGTCTGCAAAAGTACTCAACTAATGCTGTCATTCTTCACAAAAAATGTGTTTACCAATGCATGCATGAACACTACTACCCCCGTCTAGGTGAATAAGTCATTTGCATAGTTCTAGGTCAACAATTTAACTATCTAAATATGTATTATATGTGACAAGAAATGTATATTTAGAAACTACATCCGTGTAGAAATCGAGTGATATACTTTTAATGACATATAACACATATTTAATTCCTCAAATCGATGACCTAGGACTACGTGAATGACTTATTCACCTAGACAGAGGTAGTAGTTACTCTAACCCCCTCTCTTCTTTAATTATTTGCCACATCAGCATGTTTGCTATTCCCGTGTGGATGATACCAGCTAAGATACCACCATTATGGCCAGCCTTAATCATCGCATGCAACAATTTAGTGCACCTTGAAATATGAACATGTGTGGGACGTGTATGTTTTTAATGACTTGAGACTATACCTAGCCCGACATGCAAGATATAGACTTATTATGCACCGTTCCCCATACCTGCAGGAAGCCCGTTCGTCTCCAAATCTTTTCCTCTCCATGTGTGGAAACAATATGCCTGCCAGACTCTCCTTCTCCCTCCGGCAGTCCCACCACTCCACCCCGTGTGGAAAAAATCTGCATGCATGACTCTCCTCCCCCCGCGCTCGTCCAATCCGTTGTGACCAACAATATTTCCACCCCTTCACTCCCCCGTAATTTAGTCCAACAAATATGCCCACATAGCTGTTACCTTAATCATGCAACATATCTTACGGGACGCTGCTTCAGTTAATTAACTGCAGGTGCATTGGGTCACCGACATATGGGCCCAACAGGGGTCTGGCCCACATGTCAGCGACGCAAATGGACCAGCAGTTAAGTCAGTGGAGCTCAGTCCATATCTTACATAGGTGTGCCATTGCTCGCTATAAATACTGCGCCTCCCACGGCATTTGGAAGAATGCTCACATTCATCGCTATCTCCTCCTCCTCCCTCTCACGTCGACCACCATGGCATCGCCCCTCCCAAGCCCTAGGCGCCCCTCGCTGCACCGCACGGACAGTCATGCGTCGCTGTTCCATTCCTCGCCACCACTAGTCGAGGAGGATGCATTGGCGTTCCACTCCTCGCTGTGACGCGTCGAGGTGGACGCATCAGCGTTCCCAATCTTGCCAGCATGCGCGTCGGAGGACGCGTCGGCTCGCCACTACAAGGAGAACGCCGCACCGCCCGTCCAGCCCCCCAGCCTTGAGGAGCTTTGGAAAGAAATGGATGTCACCATGTGGGAGGCTTTGCTGCCGGCAGAGCGCGCCAAAATAGAGGCAGATAAGTAGGCCGAGGAAGAGAAGCGTGCCACGGGGCAAGCTGCCTGGCAGGTCTATGTCGCGTCCGAGAGAGTCAGGCAATTGGCTCTTTGACAGAAGGCTTGTGTAAGGGCCGTGAGGGTGGCGGAGGACGCCTGTGCCAAAGCCCTTAGTGCAGTCAGGCCCAAGCGCCTCATCTACGCTTGGCGGTACATGGACCGGGTGCACGCTTCCAGTAAGGAGGAGTACCTGTTAGCGCCGGATCACCACACCGGTGAGATCGCGCTCGCCCACCGGCAAGCCGCCAATCAGCACCTCGCGAGTTGCGAGGCTGAGGAAGAGGCGTTGTCTCGGCGCGCTGGGAAACGGCCATGCACCAGGGCACTCGTGGTGCGCCGCAAGCGCTTATGAGAGCATCACGGCTTTTAGTAGGAGTATAATTTAGTTTCGTAAGGTCATCTCATTAGTTTTGGGACGCAAATGATAAATCCCGAACATTCGGGAATTATTAGCATCCTTAATTAAGTATGTAAGAGGGAAAGTTTGGAAACCTTGTGTATCCGTATGCATTTTGTAAGTACGTGCATATAGCACAAAACTATATACTATCGCACTACACGTCTCTCTCTATATATGCTTGCAGACTATGCTACTCCCTCCGTCCAGGTGAATAAGTCATCTTTGGTTGTGCACCGTGACCAAGAAGGAGGGAAGACTTTATACACCTAGATGGAGGGAGCACTACTATTACTTATGTACGTGCAAATGCATGTTTTAACATTACAATGCAGTTTTTGTAAAAGTAGAAAAACAGCACTAGTCAAGCTTGTGAAACGATTCAATGAAAAATAAATGCAAAAATGCTCGTTTGAATGTTTACTTTTAGCTTTCTTCTCTGTGGTTATTTCTCTGCCGTACTTTGTACGGAGTATCTCACTGGTCGGAAAGGCATGCAAATTCCCAAACCGCTTCCTACACCCTGTATCGAATTTTTTGCCTAACAAGTTGTGTCGTGCAATTGGAATTCCAACTTGAGTACTACTACTAGTAGGAGTACCAGGGGCCAGTTTGTTTAGGCTTCTAGATTAGTAATCCCATCACTACTAGCTTCGTCCTGGTTTAATAGTCCCCATTGTAATCTGTGTCAAATTTTGATCATAAATTTAACTAATGAAATGTTTGTGCACGTCACATGCACTAACATTTTATCAGTTAGATCTTTGGTCAAAATTTACCACAAATTACAATGGTGACGAATAAACTAGGACGGAGGTACTAGTAGTAGTTTAGAAGCCCAAATAAATGAGTGAGGCGCCTTAATGTTACTCTTCACTGTGACTAGTCTTATGGGAAAAGCTGGGGAAGAGACGGCTTATTTTTTAAGCTGCCAAAAGAACTGGCCCTAGGAGTAGTAGATAGGGATACTAGGAGTAGTAGCTAGGGATCGAGTGTGCAAGATGAACCGGAGAAAGTAAATGCAGAGAGATGAAATGCAAAAAAGGCGAGGGATGTGATGGTTGCTTGTCCAATTATTTTACCAGGCCACTTATTACTGGCAGTGGTTGGGTTTTGTGATATGACGGCTTTACTGCTGCGCCACGAGTGGGGTGAGACTCCTGTGCAGCGCCACCCTCTACACTTGTACTACATTGGTCGTGGTTTATTAGTCCCCCATTGAATTTGACTGAAGAGTTAACTAACAAAATGTTAGTGCATGTCAACAAAAACTATATCGCTGGATTTGTATTTGAACATAGTTTTCAATGATATAATTTTAGGTGACATGCATCAGCATTTATCGTACTATATATAATGTTAGTTCAATTTTGGTCATACTAATTTATAGTAAGGTGCCCGTGCGTTGCACGGAAAAGTGAAACGCATTGATTGGGGAGTTGTTATTTTGACAAAAGCATATGTGGGGGTCATCTCATGTGTAACGGGTATCGATAGGTTTCTTCGGATATTATTTCATCTCTAGAGCTCACAAACATCTAGGTGAAATAGATAAAAAGGTATCTTTTGCAAACAAAAGCGTTCAACTGTTCAACCTGCATCCAAAACTTGTGAAGAAATAACACTTATTGTGCTTTGCAAGAAATGATCTTTAAGAATTAGTTTTTTAGTATCGATTGTTATACATGTTGGCTACAGATGACATGGCACTTTCTAATAGTCAATAGTTGGCTATACAATTAAGTATTAACCATGCTCTTATACACCTAGACGGAGGGATTAAATCAAGATGACTTGGAAGGGGGCAGAGGAGATGTAAGAAATGGTTCATGGTAAGTCTTTCACCATTACTGTAGCAAAAATTCATACATGGAGGATTCTGGACTAAACCATAAACCAATACACTTTTATTCATGCGCGATACTCCAATAGAGCAAGATCATGCATGGAAGTCTCCACATGCTTAGGCAGCGGATTACATTGAGCGAAGACTACTGATCAACATTTAACTTGGTAATGCATATGTCCAGGTGAACCTCCTTGGAGTCCCCATGCACCACGTTGGGGGGGGGGGTAAATCATACCATGCGTCTTCCATGTCCACATCGGCGGGAAGGTCCCAGCTCTGCAGAGTCCTAGTCAGTTTGATGTAGCCGGTGTCGCCGCCCACGTACCTCTGAGGGTAGTAACAATGAGCACACACCCGTACATGGGCCTCGTGTCAGTGTCAGCGGTAGCGGCGTCGCCCCTGACGCACACTACAGAGACAGGGTGGCGGCCTGTGCGGGCCTCGCTGGTGCCCATGATCAAGAGGAAGACATTGCCGTCCTCCTCCGAGACTAGCAGGCGGCGGTGATCCTCCAGCGACTCCGGCACGGTGAACGGGTAGCACGTCTCATACTTGATGTTATCCGCTAAGGGACACTAGTGACCGCTGCACGCATCCATGAGGTGATGCACGATGTCCGCCGGCGAGCCCCAAAACGGCATCGGGCACTCATAGTAGTAGACGAAGGGCTCCTTGGAGGCATCGACTAGGTCGTCCATGAAACGGGAGTGGCTGTATGGGACGTTGCGCCAGTTGAATATATGAGCAAGTTACTATGAGATTTAATCTGAATAAGCACAAAATAAATCATGATGGCTATAACAGAGATTAAACTAATCATGTGGACTACCATAGTAGATGAACAGATAGAATCTAGGATACAGAGTAGAAACATGAATTCTACCATGATTTTGAACATGAAGGACAGAAAGACATATGGTGCAACAGGAGCAGCACCGTTGGCGTTGAGGTTGTTGCCCATGTCGTTGAGGAAGAGGTTGCTGAGGTCGGGGAAGAAGTCGTCAATGGTGAAGTCGTGGCTGCCTGCAGTCGCGAGAGTGCGCTCCCCAAATTTCAACAGCGCCCGCCAAATGGAGTGCGGGAGGGAGTGGCTGTAGGGGACGTTGCGGCCGCCAAATGGAGTGCAATAGTAGCACACGAAGCAGTAGATGGTGCTCCTCCCTAATTCTCTATCTCTACTCTTATCTCTATCTCTACTACTCTTCTTTGTTTTTTTATAACAAATCGAATAGTACTGCGCTGTTCGCTGGACGCTGATACGTCTACAACGTATCTATAATTTTTTATTGTTCCATCCTATTATATGACGTGTTTTGGATGTTTATGGGCTTTATTTGACACATTTATATCATTTTTGAGAATAACCTACTAACCAGAGGCCCAGCCCGTATTGCTGTTTTTTGCCTATTTCAGTATTTCGAAGAAAAGGAATATCAAACGGAGTCCAAATGCAATGAAACCTTCGGCAGCGTGATTTTTGGAACGAACGTGATCCAGAGGACTTGGAGTGCAAGTCAAGAAGCAGCCGAGGTGGCCATGAGGGTGGAGGGCGTGCCCACCCCTATAGGGCACGCCCCCCTATCTCGTGGGCCCCTCGGGCAGCCACCGACCTACTTCTTCCTCCTATATATACCCACGTACCCCGAGAACATCAGAACAAGCTACAAAAACCTAGTTCAACCGTCATAATCTTCTGTATCCGCGACATCCCATCTTGGAGCCTTCGTCGGCGCTCCGCCGGAGGGGGAATCGACCAATGAGGGCTTCTACATCAACACCATAGCCCCTCCGATGAGTTGTGAGTAGTTTACCACAAACCTTCGGGTCCATAGTTATTAGCTAGATGGCTTCTTCTCTCTTTTTGGATCTCAATACCATGTTCTCCTCGATCTTCTTGGAGATCTATTCGATGTAACTCTTTTTGCAGTGTGTTTGTCGAGATCCGATGAATTGTGGGTTTATGATCAAGTTTATCTATGAGAAATATTTGAATCTCCTCTGAATCCTTTTATGTATGATTGCAAGTCTCTTCGAATTATCAGTTTGGTTTGGCCTACTAGATTGATCTTTCTTGCAATGGAGAAGTGCTTAGCTTTGGGTTCAATCTTGCGGTGTCCTTTCCCAGTGACAACAGGGGCAGCAAGGCACGTATTGTATTGTTGCCATCGAGGATAAAAAGATGGGGTTTATATCATATTGCATGAGTTTATCCCTCTACATCATGTCATCTTTCTTAATGCGTTACTCTGTTCTTATGAACTTAATACTCTAGATGCATGCTGGATAGCGGTCGATGTGTGGAGGAATAGTAGTAGATGCAGGCAGGAGTCGGTCTACTTGTCACAGACGTGATGCCTATATACAAGATCATGCCTAGATAATCTCATAATTATTCGCTTTTCTATCAATTGCTCAACAGTAATTTGTTCACCCACCGTAATACTTATGCTATCTTGAGAGAAGCCACTAGTGAAACCTATGGCCCCCGGGTCTATCGTTTATCATATAAGCTTTCAATCTACTATTATTTGCATCTTTACTTTTCCAATCTATATCACAAAATACCAAAAATATATTTATCTTATCATACTATCTCTATCAGATCTCACTTTCGCAAGTGGCCGTGAAGGGATTGACAACCCCTTTATTGCATTGGTTGCGAGTTCTTTGTTTGTTTGTGTAGGTGCGTGGGACTTTTGAGGAGCCTCCTACTGGATTGATACCTTGGTTCTCAAAAACTGAGGGAAATACTTACGCTACTATTGCTGCACCACCCTTTCCTCTTCAAGGAAAACCAACGCAAGCTCAAGACGTAGCAAGAAGGATTTCTGGTGCCATTGCCGGGGAGGTCTTCGCTCAAGTCAAGACATACCAAGTACCCATCACAAACTCATCTCCCTCGCATTTACATTATTTGCCATTTGCCTCTCATTTTCCTTTCCCCCACTTCACCCTTGCCGTTTTATTCGCCCTCTCTTTCCCAATGTCCTCTCCTCTCTCTTTTGCTTGCCGTTTTCTATTTGCTTGTGTGCTGGATTACTTGTCGCCATGGCGCAAGATAATACCAAATTGTGTGATTTCTCCAATACCAATAATAGTTATTTCCTTAGTACTCCGATTGCTCCTCTTAATGATGTTGAGTCTTGTGAAATCAATACTGCTTTGCTGAATCTTGTTATGAAAGATCAATTCGCCGGCCTTCCTAGTGAAGATGCCGCTACTCATCTAAACAACTTTGTTGATTTGTCTGATATGCAAAAGAAGAAATATACGGATAATGATATTGTTAAATTGAAGTTATTGCCGTTTTCACTTAGAGATCGTGCTAAAGTTTGGTTTTCGTCTTTGCCTAAAAATAGTATTGATTCTTGGAATAAGTGCAAAGATGCTTTTATCTCTAAATATTTTCCTCCCGCTAAGATCATCACTCTTAGGAACGATATTATGAATTTTAAACAACTTGATCATGAGCATGTTACCCAATCTTGGGAAAGAATGAAATTTATGATTCGCAATTGCCCTACTCATGGTTTGAATTTATGGATGATCATACAAAATTTTTATGCCGGTTTGAACTTTGCTTCTAGAAATCTTTTAGATTCGGCCGCGAGAGGCACATTCATGGAAATCACATCAGGAGATGCTACAAAACTTCTTGATAATATTATGGCTAATTATTCTCAATGGCATACCGAAAGATCTTCTAGTAAAAAGGTGCATGCTATAGAAGAAATTAATGTTTTGAGTGGAAAGATGGATGAATTTATGAAATTATTTGCTACTAAGAGCGCTCCTCTTGATCCCAATGATATGCCTTTGTCTACTTTGATTGAGAATAATAATGAATCTATGGATGTGAATTTTGTTGGTAGGAATAGTTTCGGAAACAATGCTTATAGAGGAAACTTTAATCCTAGACCGTTCCCTAGTAATTCCTCTCATAATTATGGAAATCCCTACAATAATTCTTATGGTAATTTTAATAAGATGCCCTCTTATTTTGAGAATAGTGTGAAAGAATATATGATCTCTTAACAGAATTTTAATGCCTTGCTTGAAGAAAAATTGCTCAAAGTTGATGATTTGGCTAGGAACGTTGATAGACTTTCGCTTGATGTTGATTCTCTTAAACTTAGATCTACTCCTCCTAAGCATGATATCAATGAGTCTCTCAAATCCATGAGAATTTCTATTGATGAGTGCAAAGAAAGAACCGCTAGACTGCGTGCTAAGAAAGATTGTTTTATAAAAGCGTGTTCTTCTAGTTTCAATGAAAATAATGATGAAGATCTTAAGGTTATTGATGTGTACCCTATTAAATCTTTCTTTTGCAATATGAATCTTGATAATAATGGGACTGGAGATGAGTCAACTTTAGTTAAAAGGCATCCCAATAATTCGGAGTTTTTAGATCTTGATGCTAAATTTGGTAAAAGTGGGATTGGAGAGGTCAAGACTTTAAATAGCATCGAACCCACTATCTCGGATTTCAAGGAATTTGATTATGATAATTGTTCTTTAGAAGGTTGTATTTCCTTGTTACAATCCGTTGTGAATTCTCCTCATGCTTATAGTCAAAATAAAGCTTTTACCAAACATATCGTTGATGCGTTGATGCAATCTTTTGAAGAAAAACTTAATTTGGAAGTTTCTGTACCTAGAAAACTTAATGATGAGTGGGAACCTACTATAAAGATTAAAATTAAAGATCATGAGTGTTATGCTTTATGTGATTTGGGTGCTAGTGTTTCCACAATTCCGAAAACTTTATGTGATATTCTAGGTTTCCATGATCTTGATGATTGCTCTTTAGATTTGCACCTTGCGGATTCCACCATTAAAAAGCCAATGGGAAGGATCAATGATGTTATCATCATTGCAACTTGAAATTTGGTGCCCGTAGATTTTATCGTTTCTTATATAGATTGCAATCTTTCTTGCCCTATTATTCTTGGTAGACCTTTCCTTAGAACGATTGGCGCGATTACGGATATGAAGGAAGGGAATAATAGATTCCAATTTCCATTAAGGAAAGGCATGGAGCACTTTCCAAGAAAGAAAATTAAATTACCTTATGAATCTATCATGCGGGCTACTTATGAATCGAGTGCCAAATATGGCACTACTTAGATTTATCCTCGTTTTTATGCCTAGCTAGGGGCGTTAAACGATAGCGCTAGTTGGGAGGCAACCCAATTTTATTTGTGTTTTTTTTTGTTTCTGTTTAGTAATAAATTTTGCATCTACTTTCTGTTTAGATGTGTTTTTATGTTTTAATTAGTGTTTGTGCCAAGTAGAACCTATAGGATAACCTATGGTGATAGTTAATTTGATTCTGCTGAAAAACAGAAACTTTGTGCGCACAAAATTAGTTTTGTTAAATCACAGAAACGTGGTTTTGCGTTGATTTTTTTGCTGTAGATTAATAGACAAATTTTCCAGGACTTCCTATTTTGGTAGGATTTTTAGAGTTCCATAAGTATTCATGGGTTACAGATTGCTACAGATTGTTCTATTTTTCGTGTGTTGATTGCTTATTTTGATGCATCTATGGCTAGTATTAAGTGGTATGAACCATAGAGAACTTGAAATACAGTAGGTTTAACACCAATATAAATAAAGAATTAGTTCATTACAGTACCTTATGTGGTGGTTTTGCTTTCTTTCACTAACGGAGCTTATGAGATTTCCTGTTGAGTTTTGTGTTGTGAAGTTTTCAAGTTTTGGGTAAAGATTTGATGGACTATGGAATAAGGAGTGGCAAGAGCCTAAGCTTGGGGATGCCCATGGTACCCCAAGATATTCGAGAATAGCCAAAAGCCTAAGCTTGGGGATGCCCCCGAAAGGCATCCCCTCTTTCGTCTTTGTTCATTGGTAACTTTACTTGGAGCTATATTTTTATTCGCCACATGATATGTGTTTTGCTTGGAGCGTCGTGTATGATATTAGTATTTTCTTTTTAGTTTTCCACAATCATCCTTGCTGCACACACCTTTTGGGAGAAGCCCACTTGATTAGACTTTATTAGAATACTCTGTGTGCTTCATTTATATCTTTTGAGCTTGATAGTTTTTGCTCTAGTTCTTCAGTTATATCTTTTAGAGCACGACAGTGGCTTAATTTTGTAGAAATTGCTAGTCTCTCATGCTTCACTTATATTATTTTGAGAGTCTCTTATAACAGCATGGTATTTGCTATGGTTATAAAATTGGTCCTAGAATGGTAGGTATCCAAGTCGGGTATAATAAAAACTATCATACAAAGTGAATTGGATGCTATGATCAATTTGATACTTGATAGGTGTTTTGAGATATGGAGGTAGTGATATTAAAGTCATGCTAGTTGGGTGATTATGAATTTAAAGAATGCTTGTGTTGAAGTTTGTGATTCCCGTAGCATGCACATATGGTGAACCGTTTTGTGATGAAGTTGGAGCACAATTTTATTTATTGATTGTCTTCCTTATGAGTGGCGGTCGGGGACGAGCGATGGTCTTTTCCTACCAATCTATCACCCTAGGAGCATGTGCGTAATACTTTGTTTGTGATGACTTGTAGATTTTTGCAATAAGTATATGAGTTCTTTTGACTAATGTTGAGTCCATGGATTATACGCACTCTCACCCTTCCACCATTGCTAGCTTCTCTTGTGTCGCGCAACTTTCGCCAGTACCATACACCCACCATATACCTTCCTCAAAACAGCCACCAAACCTACCTATTATGGCATTTCCATAGCCATTCCGAGATATATTGCCATGCAACTTTCCACTGTTCCGTTTATGACATGCATCATCATTGTCATATTGCTCTTTGCATGATCTTGTAGTTGACATCGTATTTGTGGCAAGGCCACCTTCATAATTTTAATACATGTCGCTCTTGATTCATTGCATATCCCGGTACACCGCCGGAGGCATTCATATAGAGTCATTCTTGTTATAAGTATTGAGTTGTAATTCTTGAGTTGTAAGTAAATAAAAGTGTGATGATCTTCATTATTAGAGCATTGTCCAAGTGAGAAAAGGATGATGGAGACTATGATTCCCCCACAAGTCGGGATGAGACTTCGGACTAAAGAAAAAAAAAGGAGAAAGGCCAAAAAGAAAAAAAAGGAAGGCCCAAAAAAGAGAAAAGAAAAAAATATAAAAAAATGAGAGAAAAAGAGAGAAGGGACAATGCTACTATCCTTTTTACCACACTTGTGCTTCAAAGTAGCACCATGATCTTCATGATAGAGAGTCTCCTATGTTGTCACTTTCATATACTAGTGGGAAGTTTTCATTATAGAACTTGGCTTGTATATTCCGATGATGGGCTTCCTCAAAATGCCCTAGGTCTTCGTGAGAAAGCGAGTTGGATGCACACCCACTTAGTTTCTTTTGTTGAGCTTTCATACATTTATAGCTCTAGTGCATCCGTTGCATGGCAATCCCTACTCACTCACATTGATATCTATTAATGGGCATCTCCATAGCCCGTTGATACGCCTAGTTGATGTGAGACTATCTTCTCCTTTTTTGTGTTCTCCACAACCACCATTCTATTCCACATATAGTGCTATATCCATGGCTCACGCTCATGTATTGCGTGAAAGTTGAAAAAGTTTGAGATTACTAAAGTATGAAACAATTGCTTGGCTTGTCATCGGGGTTGTGCATGATTAAATACTTTGTGTGATGAAGATATAGCAATAGCCAGACTATATGATTTTGTAGAGATAACTTTCTTTAGCCATGTTATTTTCAGAAGACATGATTGCTTGATTAGTATGCTTGAAGTATTACTATTTATTATGTCAATATGAACTTTTATTTTGAATCATTTGGATCTGAACATTCATGCCATAATAAAGAAAATTACATTGAGAATTATGCTAGGTAGCATTTCACATCAAAAATTCTGTTTTTATCATTTACCTACTCGAGGACGAGCAGGAATGAAGCTTGGGGTTGCTTGATACGTCTCCAATGTATCTATAATTTTTGATTGTTCCATGCTATTATATTACCTATTTTGGATGTTTATGGGCTTTATTTTACACATTTATATAATTTTTGGGACTAACCTACTAACCGGAGGCCCAACCCATATTGCTGTTTTTTGCCTATTTCAGTATTTCGAAGAAAAGGAATATCAAACGGAGTCCAAATGCAATGAAACCTTCGGCAGTGTGATTTTTGGAACGAACGTGATCTAGAGGACTTGGAGTGCAAGTCAAGAAGCAGCCGAGGTGGCCACGAGGGTGGAGGGCGCACCCACCCCTGTAGGGCGCGCCCCCCTATCTCATGGGCCCCTCGGGCGGCCACCGATCTACTTCTTCCTCCTATATACACCCACGTACCCCGAGAACATTAGAACAAGCCACGAAAACCTAGTTCCACCGCCGTAACCTTCTGTATCCGCGAGATCCCATCTTGGAGCCTTTGCCGGCGCTCACCGGAGGGCGAATCGACCATGGAGGGCTTGTACATCAATACCATAGCCCCTCCGATGAGTTGTGAGTAGTTTACCATAGACCTTCGGGTCCATAGTTATTACATAGATGGCTTCTTCTCTCTTTTTGGATCTCAATACCATGTTCTTCTTGATCTTCTTGGAGATCTATTCGATGTAACTCTTTTTGCGGTGTGTTTGTCGAGATCCGATGAATTGTGGGTTTATGATCAAGTTTATCTATGAGGAATATTTGAATCTCCTCTGAATTATTTTATATATGATTGAGTTATCTTTGCAAGTCTCTTCGAATTATCAATTTGGTTTGGCCTACTAGATTGATCTTTCTTGCAATGGGAGAAGTGCTTAGCTTTGGGTTCAATCTTGAGGTGTCCTTTCCTAGTGACAGCAGGGGTAGCAAGGCATGTATTGTATTGTTGCCATCGAGGATAAAAAGATGGGGTTTATATCATATTGCATGAGTTTATCCCTCTACATCATGTCATCTTTCTTAATGCGTTACTCTATTCTTATGAACTTAATACTCTAGATGCATGCTGGATAGCGGTCGATGTGTGGAGTAATAGTAGTAGATGCAGGCAGGAGTCGATCTACTTGTCGCAGACGTGATGCCTATATACATGATCATGCCTAGATAATCTCATAATTATTCGCTTTTCTATCAATTGCTCGACAGTAATTTTTTCACCCACCATAATACTTATGCTATCTTGAGAGAAGCCACTAGTGAAACCTATGGCCCCCGGGTCTATCTTTTATCATATAAGCTTTGAATGTACTTTTATTTGCATCTTTACTTTTCCAATCTATATCATAAAATACCAAAAAAATATTTATCTTATCATACTATCACTATCAGATCTCACTTGCGCTAGTGGTCGTGAAGGTATTGACAACCCCTTTATTGCGTTGGTTGCGAGTTCTTTGTTTGTTTGTGTAGGTGCGTGGGACTTTTGAGGAGCCTCCTACTGGATTGATACCTTGGTTCTCAAAAACTGAGGGAAATACTTACGCTACTATTGCTGCATGACCCTTTCCTCTTCAAGGAAAACCAACGCAAGCTCAAGACATAGCACACGCCCGGCAGAACACGCCTCCTCGCCTCCATCATCACCAACTAAGTCTTTTATAGGAGTAGGAGTAGAGAAAAACCGAGTTGGTGATGATGGTGTGCCGTGCAATGCACGGACATCTTGCTATTTTTTTGCATATAGTTCCAAACACCACGTAGACATGGTCTTTGACCATTTTACAGCTATGTTAGTATCATTGTTAGTGGTCAGCCGGTTCAAGTTATAGCCCCGGATGTTTTAACCTTTTTTTAGTAATGATATCTGGCGATTGTTCGGCACGAGCTCATTCCTAGCGAATCCCACGTAACCGTCAGATTTCCATCCAGCGGTGGACTGTTCTTAAGCCATAGTATTTGACAAAACCTCCACCCTTACACACGTACTGTAATTGCGTCGTGGGCATTTGCAACTGCCATGTCTCCCAGCGAACATTTGCTGGGGATTGGAGTTAGCACCGATGGCAGTTCGTAGTCGTTCCACGCTCGGGCATTGAAGTTTTTCACTATTTTAGATTAGAATATACAACTCCTCCTGTGCTAGTAGTAGAGCAGAGTCCTACTCCACTACTACTCTACTCAAGCAAGTTGTCTGGAATCGATATGACGCTACGCTGCTGGTATGTGTCTCGTATGTCAAGCGGCGTGTTGTAGTCATCATCACCTGTCCACTTCCCACAACACATATTCGCTTCTCCATCTTTGTCCGCACATAATCTCATCCAATCTTCCATCCCCACTAAGGGGCCTTCTCCCCCCCTCGTCCGAAACCCAAGCACTAACAACGGTAGAATCGAGCAGCATCCACCGACAGAGCGGCTGGAATTTGCTCCCCATAGAGGTAATCAAGCTCATTGTTTCGCGTGTGGACAATCTCAGCACCATGCCGCTCGCCACGTTCTCGTCGGGGTTGTACCATTTACTCAAAGCCCTCAGGCCGGAGCTTTTTAAGCCAGCTCCTTGCTTGCTAATGCCGCCTGATCTTTAGAAACAGCATGCCACGCAGCATAACGATCATAGGGTGGCGAGCATCAACCCCCTTGACTGCGATCCAATCCCCGTCACCCTCAACTACATTAATAGTATGTACTGGGTCGGCATGAACACGTCTTGGATGGTGCTCATCGA
The DNA here is from genome assembly GCF_002162155.2 of Triticum dicoccoides. Lineage (NCBI taxonomy): Eukaryota > Viridiplantae > Streptophyta > Magnoliopsida > Poales > Poaceae > Triticum > Triticum dicoccoides. The sequence goes on from NC_041393.1 coordinate 236,557,860, forward strand.
CGGTCGCGGCAGCTGGATGCTCCTGGAGGTTTACACCCGGCGATTGATCCCCCTTCCTTCGATTAACACTACACTGCTTTGGCACCGCGGCCAAGAATACTCGGAATCTTAAAGTAGCCAACATGATACCAAGTTTGATTTGCTCAAGGTTATAATCTGCCAAGTGCCCACAAGATCTATGAATTATAAAGACTTCAGGCTAATTGCGTTCTTCAACCGCGGTCTAGCCTATCTGACAGGTCACTACGGTAAGTGGATAAATCTACACGTCCATCGCAGGATCATACATCCTCCATGGTTCTCTGATGCCATTGAATGCAAGGGCTTCATTTACGCTGTCGACTCCTTCTATGGCTGGACGTATTGCTGGCCTACTCCTGTCATCGCTACAAACGGCTGTTACAACAGTATGTTACTTTCCTACGATATCATGATGGCTTGCTTATATTACTGTCAAGATTTACTGAAAAAATATTCATGCTCATAACATGCTGTTCTTAAGATTGACTACATTAAGAGCCCTTTTTATTTGACTCCAACTTGATATGATGTTGTTAGGTCGCCTGGTGTCCCTACCCTTCCTAATCCCAGAACCTTTCAAAGAAAAGCGGCATGGCAGTTGCAGGTGGTTCCTAGCTCGATCATACGATGGCGAACGATTGATGATGGTTCGCACGTACCGGTCGTGTTGTTTCGTGGAATACAATCACAGTCACTGCAAGGTCTTTGAGCAGGATCCCAGCTTCTTTGGGCCTTCAGGAATTTTTGACTGGAGGCTGGTAAGTAGCCTTGGTACACGCTCTCTGTTTGTCGGACTGAATTATCCGATTAACCAGGAGATAACCAATGGCAAGGATCATGATGGCAGCACGGTTTCATTCATCAGGCAAAACTGTGTGTACACAGCGTACCATGCGTCTCTGCATGCACCATACCCTGATATGTGCCGCCACACTCTGCAGCCCAAAGTAGGAGAGAGGGTTGCAAGTATCAGACTTCGACCTGCTGGTTGAAGTTTCCCCCGTCAGGCACCCATCTGGCTCAAACCGTTAGCCAATCTCCACAGCTTAATAAATAGTAACATCTAGCTGAGCCAGTTAGTTAGATGCGTACACTTGGTGTAGTAGGATCTTTATTTAGTTTGATGCATACACTTGTTCTTTTTTGGTAGCCCTTTTGTAATGATGGATGATGTTTGGTTTGGAAGAGAGAGTTGCGTCTTTACTCTTCTGGCCTGCTTACTGCTTCTGTTGCACCCCCAACCCTAGTTGCTGCTGCTGCTGCTGTTTTCAATGGACAGTCAGTAGTATATTTCGTCTGTTGGTAGAACAAATGTGTTGTTAGAACAACAAACACAATATTTTGCAAGTCGTTGCACGGTCCGATCCTTTAGTGCCCCGTACCGTACATAGCGCATACTATTTTTCGTACGGAACACAATTTCCACATGTTGATAACATGCAGCCCACTGATGAAGGCCCAATAGAGGAGCCCGTAATTAACTAGAAGGGAGGCTCTCACATGAATCCGGCCCAGGTACATGCTCATGGTCCCCTAAACATAAATAAGTAATTAAATAAATAAAGCTAAATGCTCATGCACCAGTTCTTTAAATTCATGATTTAAGAGGAGGATATTAATTCCTATGATAATGTCATTACATTCAGTCGATATTATTCTTAGGCAAAGATAGCGACCATTCTTCTTTCTCCCAGCATTTTCTTCCTGCAACAAGCGGACGCATGCAAATCGTAGTCAACATCGTAAATAGTTCTGGTCCATCTTTAATTTTCAATAAGAATGTCCAACCCAGCCCAGCACATTGGTGACAACACTTTATCCTCCGCCTTTGTGCGCTCGCCGCGGTGCCGCCATCCGACCCTGTCAACATAGTTTTTTTGAAACGGTCCCTGTCAACATAGTGAATTGGAAGAGGACTGTAGTTGTGAGTGTGATAGTATGGACCCACCAGGTCCACTCTCGAACACAAGCAAGCGCCTCTTTTATTACTCAGATGCACCCCTCATTTTTTACTCTAATCCACCCTGCTGATATCTGGGACCCACATCATTTTCAACGTATAGTCAATTAACGACAGAATTGCACAACTTTTTTTAGTAGTAATTCGGAGGAGCATGCTATAAACTGGGTTGTGCGGTCTCTGTGTCCCGTTTAACAACATGACCAGCCCAGCAGTTTTTTCTTTGGGAAAATAGGTAGCCCGGTATTTCTTTTTGAAGAATACCCAAGCTAGGCCAATTTGTTTTCTCCGACTTACTGGGCTACAAATCTTTCAAGATGAGGAGGGATGCATTCCGGCCTGGCCAAAGAGTATGGTCAGTGTATGTTAAAAGTAATATCAAAGGGGTTGAAAATTCCAAAAAAATTATAGCAAATGGGATATTAGTTTCTTTTTTGGTTTTTGTTCTTCACTGATATTTTATACTCCCTCCGTCCCAAAATTCTTGTCTTAGATTAGTCTAGATACGGATGTATCTAATACGAAAACGTGACTTGATACATCCGTATTTAGACAAATCAAAGACAAGAATTTTGGGATGGAGGGAGTATTTCATTGGATTTAACATGACATAGTACTAATTTATTTTTAAATTTGTTTTAGTATGGCTACTAATTTTTGAATTAAGAATATTTTGTTTGCCAGCAAAAAATTGTGAATTTTCAAAATTTCGCACATATTTAGTTAAATTTTTTAACCCTGGTACTGACCAGAAAATGGGCAGCAATTCTAAAAATGGAAAATGGGCTACATTAAATTCCATATGAATTAGAAAATGAGTAAAAATTATAAAAAAGAATAGCAAATGGGTTGTACACACCATAGATTTCGAGGCTGACTTGTTTACGCAAGGCTTTGTCAGTCAGCACACGATTCTAGCAGCAGTGACTGTTGGATGTCCATCCAACGGTCGACGTGCTTCTTCAATCTCTGATCTTCCTGCTCCAGCCGCCTAAACTAGCGCCGGCGGGACTGCGTGCTCCCTCCTCTTGTGGCCCGCTGTGATTCCGCGCAGGCTTCACCGGCCCACCCTACTCCCTCCGCTGGCCCGGCCGCACGCAATCAACTGCCTCCTTATTACGCGAAAAAATGATTCCTCCCACTGACATCTGGGGCGCACCGGTTGGGAGGCTAGCCTGTGGGCCTACTAAGTTGACGCGTACGCAGGTCTTGTCAACTTAGTCAACAAACGATTCTAGCAGCACTAACCATTGGATTTGAATTGAACGGTCATGTTGCTTCTTTGATCGGTGCTCTTCTTGCACCAGCAGCCCAAACCAGCGCCGGCGAGACCGCCTGCTCCTGCCTCTAGTGGTCAGTTGTGCTGCCATTGAGGCCTCACTGCCCCTACTACTCCCACCGCTAGCCAGGCCCTGCGGCGATGGCAGCCTCCACAGCTGAACCAGTGAACCCTCGTACTCCTCTCCGCGTGGGCATCCACTGTCGCGTCGTCCCCTTCCTAGGCCTCGCCGTCGTCCACCTCCCTGGTGCTCTCGGTGCGCCGTGGTTAAAGTGGTCAAGGAACAACTTCCATCGAACGTGGACTATACGTGAAGAGGCTGACAGCTGGGTCCACGGCCACGCACAAGGAAATGCCTCCTTATTACACGCAAAATAATGATTCCTCCAGCTGACATCTGGGACCCACCAGAAGGGCCTCTGTATTTCGCGAAAAAAACGTTCCCCCTGCTGACAGGTCGGACCCACAAGCTATATCTTCGCACACAAGGAAGTGCCTCCTTATTACGCACAAAAAAATGAATACTCCCCCTACTAGCCGGGACCCAGCATAGTGGGATGCTGACTTGTGGGCCTACTAAGTTGACAGGGACGGAGGGCTTTGTCAACTTAGTCAATATGAACGATTCTAGCTCCAGTGACCGTACGATATCCATCCAACGGTCGTAGTGCTTCTTCAACCTCTAGTCTTCTTGCTCCAGCCGCCCAAAGCAGCGCCGGTCGTGCCGCCTGCTCCTGCCTCCCGTGGCCGGCTGTGCTGCCGCGGAGGCCTCACCTCCCCTACTACTCCCACCGCTGGCCAGGCCATCCCTCCACTCACCCACACCCCCTGTTATTCTGCGGCGATGGTAGCCTCATATCGAAGCCGAACCTGTGAACCCTCGTACTCCTCTCCGCGTGGGCATCCACTGCCGCGTCTTCCCTAGCTCCGCATCGTCCCCTTCCTAGGCCTCGCCATCGTCCACCGCCCTGGTGCTCTCAGCGCAGCGTGGTCAACGTGGTTAAGGAACGACTTCCATCGGAAGAGCAATGTACATGGAGAGGCTGCCAGCTGGGTCCATGGCCGCAGAAAGGAAGTGCCTCCTTATTACGCGGAAAATAATGATTCCTCCACCTGACAGTAGGGACCCACCGGACGGGACACCGTATTTCATGAAAAAAACGTTTCCCCCTGACTGCTGGGACCTACCAACTATATCTTCGCACCTAAGGAAGTGCGTCCATATTACGGGCAAAAAAAATGATTCGCCCCCTAACTGCTGGGACCCACCAGCTACACCTTCGCATGCAAGGAAGTGCCTGACAGTTGGGACCCACCTGCTCGAAGCATACGTAGCGTTGTCATTCTAGTCGCGAACGTGTACGTACATACTGGTCGATGTAGAGGCGCGCACGTGTCATAGTATAGGCGCGCACGTAGTATGTACACGTAAGTACAGTGGCCAGGGTGCAAGAAAGAAAATATGGCCACGTACGTACATACGGGCGGGGTCTCAAACGCCTACTCACACATACATACGGCCAGGGCTCGTGTACATGGCTGGGTGAAAACGGAGAAACTGCATCGTCGTCGTGTTCAAGGGGAGGCAACAGAACGCCTCATGTTCATCGGGAGGCAACGGAACGAGGGGAACCAACCGGCTTGGAGGGAACAGCCGATGGAAACGAGGCCTGGCGTACCGCAGAACGGAGGAAACGGCCTTGTGTTCCACCGGCCATGTTCGAAATAGGATCATGTTCATCGGGAGGGGTCTGGCGTACCACAAAATGGAGGAAACGGACCTCTGTTGGGCCTCCTATGGTCGAAACGGGGTCCTGTTGATCGGGAGGGGTGTGGCATACCGCAAAACGGAGGAAACGAACTTGTGCTGGAGCGCTATGGTCGAAACGGGGGTCCTGTTCATCGGGAGGGGTGTGGCGTACCGCAAAACGAGACTCCACGGGATATTGTTCATCTCCACCGTCGACCTCCTCCAGCCTCCACGGGCTACTGTTCATCCACCGTCGACCTCCTCCAGCCTCCATCTGTGACTGTTCATCCACGGGCTCTTGTTCATCCAGCCTCCACCGCGTGCTACTCCATCGGCTACTATTCAACCAGCCCTCTCCATGGGGTCTGGTTCAACCACCCCTCCATGGGCTACTGTTCATCCAGCCCTCCACCGATTACTGTTCAACCAGCCCTCAATGGGGTCGTCCTGTTCATCCAACCCTCCTCGGAGTCCTATTCATCCATCCCCAACTGGCTCGATCGGGGTCCTTTTCATCCAGAGGCAACACCACGGGGTCCTGTTCATCCACCCCCACCGGGAGCTATTCATCCAAACCCCCCAGCAACGCTCACTGTTCATCCAGAGGGAGCATCGATCGGCTTCAGTTAGCAGCAGTAGCGTAGGAATCGCTCGATCGCTCGGGTTCTGTAACACGTAGCCTGCAGTGCAATCGCTCGGGTTTAGTTAGGCGACGCCTCGCTCGGGTTCAGTTAGAGCCCAATACCTCGCACCCACGCGCATACGTGTACGAGAGAAATGTGCATCGCTCGGCCCCCGACCACCCACCGTAACCGGGAACTCCCGAAAATTTTCCTCGCCCTCGCTTCTACCACGGTTTTTTCCGTCATAGACGACCCAAAGAATGTCATGCAGCTGCGTCTCCGGCCCGCCGAGGACAAAAAGCCCATTTTCTGTCATGATTTTTGTCATAGAAGTAGGATCCCACCACGTCTATGATGATACCGGGTTTTGTCACAATTATCGTCATAGAAGTGTCATAAGTATGACAGGAAAAAAATTCGTTCGGCCCAAAATGTCACGGATGTGTCTTTTTTTTGTAGTGAGATATGGATCCCATCTTTTTATCCTCAGTAGCAATGATCCATACGTGTCGGTTCCCTTTCTGTCACTGGGGTCAAGCACCGTAAGATCGAACCCACCACTGGGCACCTCTTCCCATTGCAAGATAAATAGATCAAGTTGGCCAAACAAAACCCAAATATTGGAGAATAAATATGAGGCTATAAGAAATCATGCATATAAGAGATCAAAGAAGACTCAAATAACTTTCATGGATAAAAACATAGACATGATCATAAACTCAAAGTTCATCGGTTCCCAACAAACACACCGCTAAAAGACTTACATCATATGGATCTCAAAGAGACCATTGTATTGATAATCAAGAGAGAGAGAGAGAGAGAGAGAGAGAGGAAGTCATCTAGCTACTAACTATGGACCTGTAGGTCTACAAATAACTACGCACGCATCATCGGAGAGGCACCAATGGGAGTGGTGAACCACTCCGTAATGGTGTATAGATTGGATCTCGTGGTTCTGGACTCTGCGGCGGCTGGATGAATATTTCGTCGCCTCCCTTAGGGTTTCTGGAATATTGGGGTATTTATAGAGCAAAGAGGCGGTCCAGGGGGCACCCGAGGTGGGCACAACCCACCAGGGCATGCCTGGGCCTCCTGACATGCCCTGGTGGGTTGTCCCCTCCTCGAGACTCCCCCCAGGTGCAACCAGGGCTCAACTTCTTCCTTCTGGTCCATAAAAAATCATCGTGAAGTGGTGTGGCATTTGGACTCCGTCTGATATTGATTTCCTGCGATGTAAAAAACATGCAAAAAACAGCAAATGGCACTTGGCACTATGTCAATAGGTTAGTACCAAAAAATGATATAAAATGACTATAAAATGATTGTAAAACATCCAAGAATGATAATATAACAGCATGGAACAATAAAAAATTATAGATACGTTGGAGATGTACCAGCATCCCCAAGCTTAATTCCTGCTCGTCCTCGAGTAGGTAAATGATAAAAACAAATTTTTTGATGTGGAATGCTGCCTAACATGTTCATCACATTCTTTTCTTTATAGCATGGACATATGGACTTTTATATGATTCAAAGCAATAGTCTAGTTTTGACATGAATACTTTAATACTCAAGCATACCAACAAGCAACCATGTCTTTCAAAATATCAACACTAAAGCAAGTTATACCTAGCCCATCATGCTCAATCATTGATCCATTCATGAAACACACTCGAATATTAGCTAAACCCAATGCTCAAATACGATCATAGTGCCCCTTTGTTGGTGCTTTATAAGATAAGATGGAGACTCAAATTCAAAATAAAAATTGCATAAGTAAAAGAAAGGCCCTTCGCGGAGGGAAGTAGTGATTTGTAGAGGTGCCAGAGCTCAAAGCTTAAATTGAGAGATAAAATTATTTTTGAGAGGCATACTTTTCCTACCAACGAAAACGAGTTGGAGCATCCCAACACTTTCCATGCTAGATACATCATAGGTGGTTACCAAACAGAAAATAAAGTGTATTCCTTTTTCCACCATAACTTTCACTTTCCATGGCTAGCCGTATCCACGGGTTCCTTCCATACCACCACTTTCCAAGGAATTTATTATTTGACAACTTAAAGTAAATTCATTTTTTCTTTCAGGACTGGGCATCCCTAGTACCTTTGTCGTACTCTCGTGCAATGACAAGTGAATAAACACATCTAGCGTGGAAAATATTGGCTACCCATTACCGCCTCGCGAGTAGTAGAGCACACAAAAGAGAAATTTATTTTGAACATTAGAGATGGCACATGCAAATTTCCTTAGAACGACATGGAAGTACCGTGTATAAGTAGGTATAGTGGACTCATATGGCAAAACTGGTTTAAAGGGTTTTGGATGCACAAGTAGTGATCATACTTAGTGCAGAATGAAGGCTAGCAAAAAGATTGAGAAGCGACCAACCAAAAAGAGAAAAATCTCGTACCCAAGCATTAAGCATAAGTAACAGCAAATAATGCACCATAAGTAGGATATAAATATCATTGCACAACTATTGACTTTTGTTCTTGCATAGGGAATCACAAACCTTAACATCAATATTCTTACTAAAGCACAATTACTCATCAACATGACTCACATATCATATCGTCATATATCAAAAACATTACTAAGACAAGTTTATTTTGTCCAATGATCTTCATGAAAGTTTTTATTATACCCTCCTTGGATATCTATCACTTTGGAACTATTTTCATATGTTGCTTTTGATAAGCTCAAACAAATATAAGTGAAGATCATGAGCATAATTTTTTTATCTCAAATTAATCTAAGTGAAGCAAGAGAGAATTTCTTCAAAATTTACTAACTCCTAAATATATCTAAGTGAAGCATGAGAGCATTTCTTCAAAATTAACAAAGCACACCGTGCTCAAAAAGATATAAGTGAAGTACTAGAGCAAGTCCATGGCTCTAAAAAAAATTAAGTGAAGCATAGGAGCAACCATAGCATAATTTTTGGCTCTCTAAAAAGGGTGTGTCCAGCAAGGATTCGACACTTAAAACACAAAGCAAAAAAAGCAAAGACTCAAATCATACACGACGCTCCAAGCAAAACTCATATCATGTGATGAATAAAAATATAGTTTCAAGTAAAATACCGATGGTCGTTAGAAGAAAGCGGGGATGCCACTCGGGGGCATCCCCAAGCTTAGTTGCTTGCTACTTCTTTGAATATTATCTTGGGGTGCCTCTAGCATCCCCAAGCTCAGCCTTTTGCTTATCCTTATTCCTTCGTCCATCGTAAGATAAGCCAAAACTTGAAAACTTCAATCACACAAAACTCAAACAAAACCTTCGTGAGATCCGTTAGTATAAGAAACCAAACCACTACTATAAGTACTATAGAAAACCTATTCTTATTTTGTTTTTGCATTACATCTACTGTATCCCAATTTTCTATGGCAAAAACTCATTAAAAAACCATAGAATCATCAAAACAAGGACACAACACAAAGAAAACAGAATCTGTCAAAAACAGAACAATCTGTAGCAATCTGAAAGTTTAGAATACTTCTGTAACTCCACAAATTATGAAATAAATTGGTGGACATGAGGAATTTGTCTATTAATCCTATGAAAAAATAATCGACTTAAAAGCACTCTTCTGTAAAACATGACAACGAATCTCATGAGTGCAAAAGTTTCTGTTTTTCAGCAAGATCAAATAAACTTTCACCCAAGTCTTCCCAAAGGCATTGCTTGGCACAAACACTAACTAAAACACCAAAAACACAATCATAACAGTATCATAATTGTGCTAACACTCATGAACATAAAGCAAAAAGGAAAATTAAATTTTATTCATTGGGTTGCCTCCCAACAAGCGGTATCGTTTTACGCCCCTAGCTAGGCATAACGCGTAGGATCTAAGTTCTGTCATCTTTGGTGCTAGATCCATAAGATGCCCTCATGATTGATTCATATGGTGTCTTAATTCTTGTTCTAGGAAAGAGTTCCATACCCTTCCTCAAAGGAAATAGGAACTTAATATTTCCTTCTTTCATATCAATCACGACACCAATAGTACGCAAAAAGGGTCTACCAAGAATAATTGGACAAGACAGATTGCAGTCAATATCAAGAAGGATAAAATCTATGGGCATATATTTCCTATTTGCAAGAATAAGAACATCATTAATCCATCCCATAGGTTTTTAATTGTAGAATCCACTAAGTGCAAATTTAAAGAGAATTCTTCAATATCTGTAACACCAAGCACATCACATAAAGACTTCGGAATTGTAGAAACACTAGAACCCAAGTCACATAAAGCAAAATACTCATAATTTTTGATCTTTACTTTGATAGTAGGTTCCCATTCTCATGCAAGTTTCTAGGAATTGAAACTTCTAATTCCAATTTTTCTTCAAAAGATTTCATCATGGCATCAATAATATGTTTAGTAAAAGCTTTATTTTGTTCACAAGCATGGGGTGAATTTATCATGGATTGCAACAAAGAAATACAATCAACCAAGGAGCAACTATCATAATTAAAGTCTTTGTAATCCAAAATAGTGGGCACATCACTAGTTAAAGTCTTGACCTCTTCAAACCCACTTTTATCAATTTTTTCAACAAGATTTTCACCCTCCGAAATATTGGGACGCCTACTACCTAAAGTTGAATCTTCTCTAGTCCCTTTTGCATCACTCTTAATTTTACTAAACAAGGAATCAGTAGAGGAAACACCAATCATTTTAAGATCTTCATAACTTTTGCGAAAGAAATCACTAGAAAATGTTTTTTCTAAAAATTCTCTTTTAGCTCTAAGCATAGCGGTTCTTTTCTTAATTTCATCCATAGGAACATAAAGAGCTTTAATTGATTCATCTACTTTAGGCACAAAAAAATTCATTTTGATATTTTCCACATCATGAGCAATTCTATCAACACTTCTAGACAAATCATCAATCTTATTCAACTTTTCTTCTATGGAACTGTTGAAAACCTTTTGTGTGTTGATAAATTCTTTAATAGTATTCTCAAGATCAGAGGTATTCCTATTATTATTGTAATATTGATTTCAGGAATTACCATAATTATTAGAGGAATTACTAGGAAAAGGCCAAGGAATTAAATTACCTCTATAAGCATTGTTGTTGAAATTATTGCGAGAAATAAAATTCACATCTATGGCATCACTATTTTGCTCAATCAAAGTAGACAAAGGCATATCACTAAAATCAATAGGAGCACTTTTACTAGCAACCAATTTCATAAGAGCATCAACTTTTTTCACTCAAAGAAGAGATTTCTTCAACCGAATTAACTTTTTTACTAGTAGGAGCCCTTTCATTATGCCTTTGTGAATAATTTGCCATAATATTATCAAGCAATTTGGTGGCTTCACCCAAGGTAATTTCCATAAAACTACCACCCGCGGCGGAATCTAAAAGATTACGAGAAACAAAATGCAACCCCACATAAATTCTTTGTATGGTCATCCAAAGATTTAACCCATGAGTTGGGCAATTCCTTAGCATCATTTTCATCCTTTCCCAAGATTGTGCAACATGCTCATGTTCAGGTTGCTTCAAATTCATGATCTGGGTTCTAAGGGAAATAATTTTTGTGGGAGGAAAATACTTAGTGATAAAAGTATCTTTGCACTTATTCCAAGGATCGATACTATTGCAAGGCAAAGAAGAGAACCAAATTTTTGCAGAATCACACAAAGGAAATGGAAATAATTTAATCTTGACCACATCATTGTCCACACCTTTTTTATTTTGCATATCACGTAATTCCACGAAGGTATTAAGAAGGGATGTGGCATCCTCATTAGGAGTACCGAAAAATTGGTCTTTCATAATAAGATTCAGCAAAACAGTATTAATATCACAAGTCTCCGCACTAGTGGCGGGATGAGCAAGCGGAGTGCCATAAAATCATTTTTGTTGGTATTTGAGAAGTCACATAGTTTGGTGTTCTCCTGAGTCATGATGACCACACAACAAGTTTGCACTCAAAAACAGGTCTGGCAAGAAAACGACGAACGGAAAAAGACAGGCGAATAAAGCGGCAAAATTTTGTGAAGTGGGGGAGAAGAAAACGAGAGGCAAATGGCGAATAATGTAAATTGCAAGGAGATGAGATTTATGATTAGGAACCTGGTTGATGTTGAAGATCCTACCCGGCAATGGCGCCAGAAATTCCTTTTGATGTCGCTTGAAGCTACGTCGGTATTTCCTCAAAGAGGAAGGAATGATGCATCACTGCGGCGGTAGGTATTTTCCTCAGATATGAAACCAAGGTTATCGAACCAGTAGGAGAACCAAGCAACACAACATAAAAAGCCCCTGCACACAAATAACAACACCTCGCAACCCGACATGTTAAAGGGGTTGTCAATCCCTTTCAGGGTACGGAGCCTCAAGATAGGCAAAGGACGTGAGGTAAATTTGTAGATAGGATAAATAGATCGCGGAACAAATAAATTGCAGCAAGGTATTTTTGTATTTTTGGTTTAATAAATCTGAAAATAAATGCAAGAGAAAATAAATCGCAAGGCAAATATGATGAAAAGAGACCCGGGGGCCGTAGGTTTCACTAGTAGCTTCTCTCGAGAAAAATAGCAAACGGTGGGAAAGAAATTACTATTGGGTAATTGATAGAACTTCAAATAATCATGACGATATCCAGGCAATGATCATTATATAGGCATCACGTCCAAGATTAGTAGACCGACTCCTACCTGCATCTAATACTATTACTCCACACATCGACCGTTATCCAGCATGCATCTAGTGTATTAAGTTCATGAGAAAATGGAGTAATGCAATAAGAATGATGACATGATGTAGACAAGATCCGTTTATCTATTGCGGCAGATCTGGATCCCATCTTTTTATCCTTAGTAGCAACGATACATACTTGTCGGTTCCCTTTCTGTCACTGGGATCAAGCACCGTAAGATCGAACCCACTACCGGGCACCTCTTCCCATTGCAAGATAAATATATCAAGTTGCCCAAACAAAACCCAAATATCGGAGAAGAATTACGAGGCTATAAGCAATCATGCATATAAGAGAACAAAGAAGACTCAAATAACTTTCATGGATAAAAACATAGATCTGATCATAAACTCAAAGTTCATCGGATCCCAACAAACACACCGCCAAAAGACATACATCATATGGATCTCCAAGAGACCATTGTATTGATACTTAAGAGAGAGAGAGGAACCCATCCAGCTACTAACTATGGACCCGTAGGTCTACAAAGAACTACTCACGTATCATCGGAGAGGCACCAATGGAAGTGGTGAAACCCTCCGTGGTGGTGTCTAGATTGGATCTCATGGTTCTCGACTCCATGGTGGCTGGATGAATATTTCGTCGCCTCCCCTAGGGTTTTTCGAATATTGGGGTATTTATGGAGCAAAGATGCGGTCCAGGGGGCACCCGAGGTGGGCACAACCCACCAGGGCGCGCCTGGGCCTCCTGGCGCACCCTGGTGGGTTGTCCCCTCCTCGGGACTCCCCCCTGGTGCAATGAGGGCACAACTTCTTCCTTCTGGTCCATAAAAAATCATCGTGAAGTGGCATTGCATTTGGACTCCATCTGATATTGATTTCCTGCGATGTAAAAAACATGCAGAAAACAACTGGCACTTGGCACTATGTCAATAGGTTAGTGCCAAAAAATGATATAAAATGACTATAAAGTGATTGTAAAACATCCAAGAATGATAATATAATAGCATGGAACAGTCAAAAATTAAAGATACGTTGGAGACGTATCATTGCATTACATTATTTGCCATTTTCCTCTCGTTTTCCTCTCCCCGACTTCTAAAATGATATCAGGAAAATACAAAAAGATTTGCCTTTTTATTCGACCTTCTTTCCTTCATCTTTTCATCTGCTTTTTGTTTGCTCGTGTGCTAGATTGCTTGCTTTGTCACAATGTCTCAAGAAAAGACCAACACTACAGGAATCAGCTTATTTGCCGTCTGCCATGGCAAACGACAAAGGCACCAAAAGCGGATGACAAAGCCCTTTGTCGTCTGCCACCGACGGCAAACCTGCGCGGCAAAGAGGGTCACGGTAAATGGGTTATTTGTCGTCTGCTTCCTCAAAGCGGATGACAAAGGCACTTTGCCGTCCGTGGTGGACGGCAATGAACATGGACGGTAACTAACATGCATTAGCCATGTTAGGTGGCTAACAGCAGCCTTTGTTGTCTACCAGTGGACGACAAACATACCCTCCCCTTTGATGAATGGTCTAGACGGCAAAGTAACCAAATGGTATAGCTCCCAGGTTGCATAGGGTGCTACCATGTGGCCTCTTTGCCGTCGGTGGTAGACGGCAAGAGGCTGCATTGCCTCTTTTTTTTCTCTTTTTTCTTATATCCAAGCAATTTCACAGAAAAATATATGATATATGATATATATATATATATATATATATATATATTTCACAGGCACAACAGACATATGACATATCCAACACACAAGTTTCATCATACATACATAACCAACACATATAGTTCCATCCATACATATTACAATAGTTTCACACTGTTCATCCAACACATAGTTCCATGCATCCATACAAAAAGTTCCACATTGTTCATCGATACAAAAGAAAGGCAGAAAGGGGAAAAAGTACTCCATCCATGCAAGCTTCCGTGAAGTGAATGAGATCTGCAAAATGGGAAACAAGAAAGTTAGAAGAAGAAGAATAGAAGAAGAAGAAGAAGAAGAAGAAGAAGAAGAAGAAGAAGAAGAAGAAGAAGAAGAAGAAGAAGAAAGTGAAGAAGTAAGCATACCTAGGTAAAATGGAGCTAACCTAGCTAATTATGCCATTTTTAGTGAACTAAGCATATTATGCCATTTTTTATATAAAGCAGCTTAGTATAGGTCATTATTGAGC
>NC_041393.1:236572931-236576541 GCF_002162155.2 Triticum dicoccoides
CCATACATATTACAATAGTTTCACACTGTTCATCCAACACATAGTTCCATGCATCCATACAAAAAGTTCCACATTGTTCATCGATACAAAAGAAAGGCAGAAAGGGGAAAAAGTACTCCATCCATGCAAGCTTCCGTGAAGTGAATGAGATCTGCAAAATGGGAAACAAGAAAGTTAGAAGAAGAAGACTAGAAGAAGAAGAAGAAGAAGAAGAAGAAGAAGAAGAAGAAGAAGAAGAAGAAGAAGAAGAAGAAGAAAGTGAAGAAGTAAGCATACCTAGGTAAAATGGAGCTAACCTAGCTAATTATGCCATTTTTAGTGAACTAAGCATATTATGCCATTTTTTATATAAAGCAGCTTAGTATAGGTCATTATTGAGCTAACCTAGGTAACTAAGCATATTATAGCTAACTTAGAGCTAACTTAGGTCATTTTGGAGAAGAAGAAGACTAGAAGAAGAAAAAGAAGAAGAATACTAGAAGAAGAAGGGTTTTTACCCTTTTCCTTCTCATTCTTCTTCTTCTTTATTCTTTCTTTTTCTTCTCTTTCTTCTTCTATTCTTTCTTTTTCTCCTCTTCCTTGTTTTTCTTCTTCTTATTCCTTATTTGTGTCATTTTAGAGCTTACATAGGTAATTATGCCATTTTTAGCTAACTAAGTTTATTATCTCAATTTGGAGGAAAAAAAGCTAAGTGTAGGTCATTTTTATGCTAACATAAGTAATTCTACCATTTTTTACATAAGTAAGCTAAGTGTATGCCATTATTGAGCAAACCTAGGTAACTAAGCATATTAGAGATAACTTAGCATATTAGAGCTAACTTAGGTCATTTTGGAGGAAACAAAGCCAAGTATAGATCATTTTGGAGCTAAGTAAGCTAATTATGTCATTATGGAGGAAGATAAGCTAAGTCTAAGCATTTTGGAGGAAATAAAGCTAAGTATAGGTCTTCATGCATTTGGTAAGCACAACACTAGAGAAAACTTACCGTCATCACGGAGGTGAAGCAACGGCATGGCTCGTGCCGGTACCACCACCTGGAGAAGGATTGTGTGATGCTTTTCTGGAGGCACGCTGCACCAAAGATCATTTGCAATGTCTCGTTAGCATGAAGACACTCAAATGTTAATACTAGTAACTAATGACCATTCAAATTAAGCTCACTGTGGTCCCTGGAGCAATCTCTGGCATTGGCAGAGGGGTCTGACCGGCCTTCTGGCACACAGACTGCACATTTAGTTTTCATGGGTCGGACATACAAGTTAGTAATGAAAAGAACATTCAGTGAATGATTTGGCTAATATGCAGAATAAACTTTCCACGAGGAGCTCATACATGGCCCGGTTCTGCATGTCATTCCGTGCCAGTCCTCCTCCATCAACCTTGCAGTCCTCTCCTCCAACTCCCGCCGCTTCTCCTCCGCCTCCTGGTCCCTCTCCGCCAGAAGCGCCTGGGTTCTATCTCTCTCACTTTGAAGAGCAGCCTGCAACACCACTCCTTGTTAGCATTGATGATTAAAATGCTTGAAAGTAATATGTGTCTGTATAACTAACCTGGAAGGCAAGCTCGATTGGCCGTGGACGAGGCCTTATCTCAGGATTTGAGCTTGTTTGGCGCGCCTTGATCTCCGGGAGAGTGCGCGGACAACGGATAAGTCCATCTCCCATGGCTATCGATCCATGAGACCTCCCGCCACCAGATATCATCACCAGCTCCGGATCAAACGGCCCGCTCGGGTTAAAGTCCTCCCGTTTCCTCGCCTTCCCCTCATCTCTGTACTTCACAAGCTTGTTGTGGGACGAGATGTTGGTGAAGTTCTCTGGATGATCGGGGTCAGACGCAGAGAATGCCTTGGCCTTCTTGAACGGGGCAGTATGGACCATGGCATAGAGGTCGAACACCTCTGGCACCGGTGCCATATTATATCCCTCCTAAAAGAGAGGAACAAAGTATTAGTAATTAAAGGGCTCAAGCTAGCATGACGGAATGAATTGCATGAATCATGAAGCAAACCACATACCCAGTTCTGCCCATATTGATGTAGGTTGGCGCTTCCTTGATGGTGTGGCACACCTGTCATTTGGGCACGCTTGTCCTTGGCAGCTTTGTGGACAGCCCGCCATGCGTTTGAGCATCACTCATCCACCTAAGCCTGCCAACAATCCATCTTATCCGCACACCATCTCGGGGGCACCCAAGTCAGTAAAGAGAATCTTGAGCGCTACACCTACGAATCAAATAAACGAAACT
The DNA here is from genome assembly GCF_002162155.2 of Triticum dicoccoides. NCBI lineage: Eukaryota > Viridiplantae > Streptophyta > Magnoliopsida > Poales > Poaceae > Triticum > Triticum dicoccoides. The sequence continues at coordinate 236,575,182 of NC_041393.1, forward strand.
AAGAGCAAGGCCTTAAGAATATAGGAAATTACTGTCATGTACTCCTCCTTCTTCAGAAACTTTCTGCGCCACTTTTCTTGGGCTTCCGAACACTACGCGAGGCGAAGTAGTCTCGAACAGCCTGCACCCGAGCCTCGTGCCGTAAGTTTGTAGTAGGCTCCTGCATTCGGCATTGATAACCCATGCACAAGCCTCCTCATATCCCTCCTCACACCTATAGAAGGTCTACAATCAAACGAGACAACATTGATTAGTACAGTAACTAAGCTTATTCGAAGATTTTTAATTGTGTATGGAGAAATTACCCAAAATGTTCTGATCACCATGTCGGCCCTCGTGTGGCACAAGACACCGTCGATCATCTCCTTAGGCGGGGTCGGGGCAGCCAAGTAGTGCTCCCAGGTCAATCCTAGCTCTGGAATCTGACCCTCACCAGGCAACGTGGCCCACCCCGGGAGGTTTTGCCGGCAAATCACACTAAGGACTTGGGCCCGCAGACATCATGAGGGTGGTCCCAACCCCTGAGAGTACACTATAAAAAAAAAGACACATCCATGACATTTTGGGCCGAACGAATTTTTTTTCTGTCATACATATGACACTTCTATGATGATAATTGTGACAAAACCCGGTATCATCATAGATGTGATGGGCTCCTACTTCTATGACAAAAAATCATGACAGAAAATGGGCTTTTCGTCCTGGGCGGGCCGGAGACGCAGCTGCATGAAATTCTTTGGGCCATCCATGACGGAAAAAACCATGGTAGAAGCGAGGGGGAGGAAAATTTCGGGGAGTTGCCGGTTACGGTGGGAGGTCGGGGGCCGAGCGATGCGCGTTTCTCTCGTATGTACGCGCGTGTGTGCGAGGCGTTGGCTCTAACTGAAGCCGAGCGAGGCATTGGGCTCTAACTGAACCCGAGCGAGTGCACTGCAGGCTACGCGTTACTGAACCCGAGGGATCGATCGATGGCTGTTAAATGAACCCGATGGAGCGATTCCTTCGCTACTCCTGCTAACTGAAGCCGATCGATGCTGCCTCTGGGATGAACAGTGAGCGTTGTGGGGGGGTTTGGATGAACAGTGAGCGGTGACGTTGCCTCTGGATGAACAGGAACCCGTGGTGTGGAGGGCTGGATGAACAGTAGACGGTGAAGGGGTGGCCGTGGAGGGGTGGTTGAACAGGACCCCGTGGTGTGGAGGGCTGGATGAATAGTAGACGGTGGAGGGGTGCCCGTGGAGGGATGGTTGAATAGTAGCCGGTGGAGTAGCGTGCGGTGGAGGCTGGATGAACAGGAGGCTGGAGGAGGTCGACGGTAGCCCATGGAGGCTAGAGGAGGTCGACGGTGGAGATGAACAGT
>NC_041393.1:236576849-236598430 GCF_002162155.2 Triticum dicoccoides
GTCCGTTTCGTCCGTTTTGTGGTATGCCACACCCCTCCTAATGAACATGACCCCTGTTTCGACCGTAGCGCTCCAACACAAGTCCGTTTCGTCCGTTTTGCGGTACGCCACACCCCTCCCGATCAATAGGACCCCCGTTTCGACCGTAGGAGGTCCGTTTCCTCCGTTCTGCGGTACGCCAAGCCTCGTTTCCATCGCCTGTTCCGTCCAAGCCGGTTGGCTCCCACGCATTCCGTTGCCTCCCGATGAACACGACACATTCCGTTGCCTCCCCATGAACACGACGCATTCCGTTGCCTCCCCATGAACACGACGCATTCCGTTGCCTCCCCATGAACACGACGCATTCCGTTGCCTCCCCATGAACACGAGCCCTCGCCGTACGTATGCGCGACTAGGCGTTCGAGACCCCACCCGTATGTACACATACGTGGCCGTATTTTCTTTCTTGCACCCTGGCCGTTGTACGTACGTGTACATGCTACGTGCGCGCCTCTACTACGACACATACGCGCCTCTACTACGACATGTGCGCGCCTCTACATCGACCAGTATATATGTACGTACAAGTTCGCGACCAGAATGACAACACTACGTATGCTTCGACCAGGTGGGTCCTGACTGTCAGGCAGTTCCTTGCGTGTGAAAATGTAGCTGGTGGGTCCCAACAGTCAGAGGGGCGAATCGTTTTTTTGGCCGGACGCACTTCCTTTGCGTGTGAAGATGTAGCTGGTGGGTCCCAGCAGTCAGGGGGGCGAATCGTTTTTTTTTTGCCCGGACGCACTTCCTTGCGTGCGAAGATGTAGCTGTTGGGTCCCAGCAGTCAGGGGGGCGAATCTTTTTTTCCTGGACGCACTTCCTTGCATGCGAAGATGCAGCTGGTGGGTCCCAGCAGTCAGGGGGAAACTTTTTTTCGCGAAATACGGTGGCCCGTCCGGTGGGTCCCTACTGTCAGGTGGAGGAATCATTATTTTCCGCGTAATAAGGTGGCACTTCCTTGCTGCGGCCGTGGACCCAGCTGTCAGCCTCTCCACGTACAGTCCACGTCCGATGGAAGTCGTTCCTTGACCATGTTGACCATGCCGCGCCAAGAGCACCACGGCAGTGGACGACGGCGAGGCCTAGGATGGGGACGACTTGGAGCCGGGGAAGACGCAGCAGTGGATGCCCACGCAAAGAGGAGTACGAGGGTTCACTGGTTCGGCTGCGGTGTGAGGCTTCTGTCGCCGTAGATTAACAGGGGTGTGGGTGAGTAGAGGGATGGCCTGGCCAGCGGTGGGAGTAGTAGGGGGCGATGAGGCCTCCGCGGCATCACAGTCGGCCACGGGAGGCAGGAGCATGCGGCACGACCGGCGCTGGTTTGGGCGGCTGGAGCAAGAAGACCAGAGGTTGAAGAAGCACTACAACCGTTGGATGAACATCGTACGGTAACAGGAGCTAGAACCATTCATATTGACTAAGTTGACAAAGCCCTCCGTCCCCGTCAACTTGTTAGGCCCACAAGTCAGCCTCCCAGTATGCGTAATAAGGAGGCACTTCCTTGCGTGCGAAGATAGCTGGTGGGTCCGACAAGTCAGCGGGGGGCATGTTTTTTTTGCGAAATACAGAGGCCCTTCCGGTGGGTCCCAGATGTCAGGTGGAGGAAGAATTATTTTGCGCGTAATAAGGAGGCATTTCCTTGTGTGCGGCCGTGGACCCAGCTGTCAGCCTCTCAACGCACAGCCTACTTCCGATGGTGTCATTCATTGACCATGTTGACCACGCCGCGCCGAGCGCATCCAAGGTGGTGGACGACGACGAGGCCCCGGACAGCAACGAGCCGGAGATGGGAAGACGCGGGAGTAGAGTCGCAGATGGAGAGGTGTACGAGGGTTAACTGGTTCTAGTGCGGTGTGGTTTGGCAGTCGGTGGAGAAGAACAGGAAGTGTGGAGGGTTGGAGGGATGGCCTGGCCAACGGTGGAGTAGCACTTCATAGTGAAGCGTGCTAAGCAGAGCTGCTAGAAGCAGGAGGCGGGAGGTGGTCCCAGCGGTGCTGGAGGAAGAAGACGAGAGATTGAAGATGGATGCCGACCGTTGGATGTAAATCCAACGGCTAACATGTCAGAATCATTTGTTGACTAAATTTACAATGACTTGCATTGACTTCGACCTATTGGCCCACATTTCAGCCTCCAAAAATGTGGCACGTATTCAACCCATTTTTTCAGAATTTACAGTCTTTTTTTGCGCGGTAGAATTTACAGTCAATTTGATCTTTTTTTTGAATTACAGCCATTAGCTGGGCTGGGTGAACAATTAATGTAGCTTTCATGCGGCCCATTTATTTTATTTCCTAAAAAATTACAGGCCATTTGCACTTTATCTAGATACACGATTTTGTTGGGCTGATTCTAATTATAATGTTGGGTTGGGCCAGCAATGTTATCAAAAAATAAAAAAGGGCTGAGCATTTTGTTATAAATATATTTAAATAATAAGTGATATTATTACATTCGTCCTTAAATCTTACCAAGCTTTTGTACACAATCACTAGGATTTTCGTGCCAAAACTATCCCGGATTTTATTTGTTAAGAAATTATTTTTATAAGTTAATAAATGTGGGATATTGTTTTCTTACATATGTAAGTATCTGTTAATTATATGGTGACAATAAAAATAATATATAATAACATATAAAATAATTTAAATATATATAGTAATATATTTAAAAGGGAAACATAAGTTGTACCTGGCGTTCCTATTCTTATATAGAAAAATAGAACAGACCGTTGCGTTTCCTTCAAAAAAATACATAAATTGGGCTGCCAAAAATAAAACCTCGGATGGGAGGTACATAGGCCGGTCGATACATGACGGCCCTAAGAAAATACAAACAGGCCCTCCCATCCGAGGTCGTGGGCTGCGCATGTTAAAAATGAAAGCCTAGACGGGGCAGCCCAAAACCACGTCCAACACTTGCCAAAACTCCGTCCCTCGTTTTCTCTGTGTTTCGCACACTCAACATTGTGTGGGCATTTTGACTGTGCATCATATGAAGATGTGCTATGCATGAATGTTGATCAGCATGATGTTAACTGGCTGGTAGTTCCATTTTCGACCACGAATAAAACTTCCAACATGATGTTAACCCTGTTTGAAAAGGCCGTGTTAATATAAATGATGTGCCTCTGAAAGTTGCAGTTTCTTATCTGAAACTGAACTTGCAGTTTCTTATCTAAAACTGAAACTTGCAGTTTCTTCTCATCTACACTTTTATACTCCTATGAAACTACATTTTTAAGTGCTAAAAATAGATCTCTAGAATTCATAAATTCTTCATATGCTCAATACTGCAAATCTGAAATTCAAAAGACATTCATATCTGAAAGTACTCTCAAAATACACAACACAAAACACAATTCACAACTTGCAAATACTGACAACCCTAAGCTCCTCCTGACAATTCACAACCTGCCCGACTATTGGGCTGGGGGGGCAGTACCCTCCTATTCCTCGGCGGCAGACAGCCGCCCCATGAGACAATGTGAACGGTGAGGGAGACGATGGCGGGGAAGCGTCGTCGGGCCAACTGCTTTTCTCCTCTTGGAGTTGGGTTCGGTCGACGAAGACTCCACTGGCTCGCTCTGGCAGGACACCCTAAAAAACGGCACCCTGTAGATGCTCGATCCTTCAATCTCTGGTGGATGCTCCATCTGGGATCGATACTCCCACCACCGCTCCGTCACGATCGTATTTGGTGAATATGTTTGCTCCATGGCCTAGAGGAGCAGCTCTATGTACTCCGGCGCGACTCCCTCCGGGAGTATCACCGCCTTTTCGCTCTGTTGCAGATAGTTGGCCATGGATGTCGCCGTCTCCGCTAGTTGGTCCTTGTTGTCAAACCAAGACTGTATCTCCAACATCCTAGCTAGCTTCATAGGGGCGCCGTCTACGATCCTCACGTATCGGTTGTACTCCTCCATCGATCTACTTCTCCACAACACCTTCACTCGCCGGTGGTGGCTTTTGAATGGAAGAGGAGAGGAGCGGCGCTGGTTTTGGATTAGAATGGGAGAGGAGCGACGCTGGTTTTGGACTGGAACAGGAGAGGAGGGGCGGTGGTTTTGAAATGGAAGAGGAGAGGAGCGGCGCTGTATTTAGATTGGAACAGGAGAGGAGCGGCGGTGGATTTAGATTGGAACAGGAGAAGAGCGGAAGAGCGGCGCTGGTCTTGGAAGTATTTTTTTGTTGTTTTGCGTATTTTGGGTCAAAGTTTGACCACATACTGTATGTGACAAGCAAAATGTGAATGCATGTCACCAAAAATTGTATGGTTTGGTTCGTATCTGAATGTACTTTCAAATTATATCATTTTTGCAACATATAACATATATTTTATGTGTGAAAATCATGGTCAATTATGATCCAGAATAAAAGGGAGACTAGTTAATGTGGGGTCGCTTTCTTAATTGAAGGGTAAATTGATTTTGATTTTGATCCAGTCACAGCGCGCCGGCCCTCTCGCCCAATCCTAAATCGCTGCCGCACGGTCCTCTCCCTCTTCTCCATTGCAAAACCACCTCCTCTCCTCTCGATCATCTCCATTCCAAAACCACCGTCTCGCCTCTCCCTCTTCTGATCTTCTCCATTGCAAAACCAGCTCCTCTCAGCTCCATCATCTCCATTCCAAAACCACCGTCTCGCCTCTCCCTCTTCTGATATTCGCCATTGCAAAACCACCTCCTCTCCTCTCCATCATCTCCATTGCAAAACCACCTCCTCTCCTCTCCATCATCTCCATTCCAAAACCACCGTCTCGCCTCTCCCCTCTTCTGATCTTCTCTCCATTGCAAAACCACCTCCTTTCCTCTCCATCATCTCCATTACAAAACCACCTCCTCTCCTCTCCCTCTTCTCTATTGCAAGACCACCATCTCTCCTCCCATCTTCCAAAGCTAGCACCGGACCACTCAGAACGACATCTATGGAGAGGATGCAGCAGCGAATCAGGCAGATTGCCAGCGGCGACCAGGCAAAGTTAGCCAGGTTGAAGGAGATCCTTAGTTGGTTTGACAATGAGTGGGAGATTTTGAGGACGATGCGGGCCATGTGGCAATGTATGTGAAAGAGCGAGACGACGGCGACGAGGGCATTGATGTACATGTACTCCTCGGCGGCAGTCACGCCGCAGTCCTCCGAGTTCATCGAGTATCTCCTATGGGCGATGGAGCAGACAGATTCACCCGAGGCGATAGTCAGGCGGAGGTGGTGGGCGTACAGGTCGAAGGTCGAGCACCCAGAGGATAATGAATCGATCGAGTATGGTGTGCCGTTCGTGAGGGTGCAGAGCCAGTCGGAGCCACAGGAGTATTCGTTCTCCCACCGCAAGAGGAGGCCGGATGGCGCGACGTCGCTTCCCCGACGTTCTCCACGGTTCCCTCGACGCTCGCCTCATTTCAACAGCGGCTGTAGGGTTTAAGGTAAGCTTCGCACTAACCTAATCTTCCACCTGCTCATGCTTACAATCAGTGTGACAGCTAATGAAAATCATGCTTACAACCAGTCTCCGAGTACTATGCCAATCACCCTAAAATAGCTCTGGACCTTTGGGTCAAATTTGTGACACAGTGTAGAAATAAAGAAAAATAGATTGGTGCTTCTTTCAGAAAAGAGTACTCCCTAGAAAACTGCCAATATAAGCTACTAGTATTTGGTTAGAGGATTCGCTGCCAAGAAAGATCCGTCCACAGAGAGCGCCACACATTCCACTGGTTGTGGTGGATGCCAATGTGTGCATGCAGCATGGTTGGTGTCGGTAATTTTTACTTGGCACACCTCGCACTCTGCATATATGCCGGTTCCATACGTACATTTGTGCAGTTCCACCAAAATGCAGCTGAATAACCCTGTTTGCACAGAAAATGAAAAAGCGTCATTACATTATAGTGGCACTAGTTGATGAAACACACAAAATAAATAGAAGAAAATATTGCGATAGTATCATAGTATGCCATGCTGCGAGGGCGAGATGGGCCCTGCACGCCTCATACGGTACGCCTCATACTAGACATCGTCCCAAGTCTCCCAGATACACCTTCTTCCAGTGATGAACATCAGTGTACAGCAGTAGTACAATGAGGCGCCTTGAGACATTCAAATCTCTATTTTTGTACATATCAACTAAAATTAAGCACCCAGTTTGCAGAAACGCTTAAACATTAACAATGGGACTAGTTGATGACACATACTTTAACAAAGAGAAGCACTTTCTTTATCTACATTGGAAATGAAATGATAGAGATGACACTCTCTCTATTTTAACTGTATTATTACTTCATTTTATCAGTGACACTAGGGTTGAGCAGGTGGCAAACCAGGTGTACCGTGCGTCGCAAGGATGGAGGCCGGGGGTGCTTAGACTGGGATGCTGAAGCTGGCTCTTTCAGTCACCAACATGGATGATTCAAATCATGGGACCTTTTGGTGCAGTTCACCTAAAATGAAGCAATGTCCTGTGAGCTAGCAGCTTCTTCTTCAATTTTTTTTAAGAAAAGGGCTCCAGCCCCGGTTCCATTTCCATCAGAAAACGAAACCCACAGAGCTTCTTCTTCATTAGTTGCACTAAAATTGAGCAACATCAAGGTTGGCTGTGAAGCTCCTGGAATGCTCAACTATAATTTGGATATCATTTGTGCAGTTCAACTAATATTGAGCGTGAAATGTATATCACTGTTTGCACAAAAAAGGTGGAAAGGAGGGTGACTAACAAGTAACAAGTGATGAAACATGCATCAAATGAAAAGAAGCATGTTCCTTATCTGAATGGCAATCCTACAAGGACAGTAGAAATTTCTAAAGTAGTGGCATTGCTAGATATTAGTGTGGGCATCAGGATTAACTATGACAACCGTTAAATACGACATTACTTTGGGCACGGGAGAGTAGGCGGACCAGGACAGTTGCATTTCTAACGAAAAGAACCAACTTATCTTAATGGGAAATTTTAGCAGGACATGTAAAGAAGTGCCATTGATTCATATTACTGGAGGCATTACATTGAAAACAACATTGGTTTAACGTGTCCTTACTTTTAACAGTGCGACTGCTACAATTTACCAGTGGCATTACATAAGAGTGGCTCGGGGCAACAAACATCAGAACAAGATATCTGGTTTGGTCCCATTTTTGTTCGGTATAGCCACCTTATACTGTGTGAGGCTAGCAAATCTAGTGCTGGACTTTACTCTGTTGACTTGTCCCCCAGTCCCCACTTTCTTTCCTTTTTCAACCAATAGATTGGGTTTATATTGAGTTTGTACTGTGTTTCCCTTTATTTCCCTATTAGACCTAGAGACCACTTGGATAGCCAGTCTCTGCTACTTTTCGCCCCCATTATTTCCTCTTTCGACCAAGTCCTAGATTCAGATAACAAATCCTCCCCCACCCCCACCCCCTTTCTTCCTTGTTTGAACCAAGTAGTGCTAGATTCGAGTGCATGAACTAGTTTTACCTCTTAAACATAAAAAACTTAGGTGGTTTTCGAATAGCCGATCGATCCTATCTACAAGGGGGCCTGAGAAATAGTAAAAGTTACAAATGCAGCGATGTCGGGAGCTCGGGAAGTAGAGCAAGGTCGGTTTCAAAGGAAGTTATACCTGATGGTCGCCGGGATGTCGCTAGGTGGGCAGTGGGAGGCCGGATCTGCCCACACTACGGCAGCGAGGAAGAAGGGGTCGGAGGCCCTCCCTCGCCAGCGGTGCTTGGGAGAGAACAGCAAGGCAGGCTGATTGGGACGCGCCCAGCAGTGGGTAAGAGCCATCGCCGAGGACGACCGCGTGAATGTTGCACCTTCTCACCTTTCCCGGCGGAGAGGATCCAGCTGGATCTGTGACCAGCGGTGAGCAGAGAGAGAGAGAGAGAGAGAGAGAGAGAGAGAGAGTGGCCACCGCTGTCGTGTTTAGATCTGGAGAGGCCGAGACGGTGTGAAGAGAGCAACACTAGCAAGCAAGCGCGGAGGCTCCTGCCTATATAGTGGAGTAGTACTTAGTTTTCTTTTGTCCACCGAAGCCGACTTGACCTCGTCAATGACTATCGAGAAGTCTTCATGCACGTGGACCGGAGGTGCAGTTGTCATCATTTTGATCTGAAGCGCCGGATTATAACATATAACACGAAAAAAATGCCACATGACAAGAAATCATAACCTCACTGCCCAAAGGAGACAACATGAATCCCGACGGACAAACTAGATGAGGAACAAAGCTCAAATTAAAGATAAACTCGTAGAAAAGGGGTATGTCGATAGATGTCCTAATTAACATAGCCGGCTTGACCTAGATGGCAGCCGAGTAGTCACTGTTCGTGCATGTGCCCCCAATGACTAGCCCAACTCAGTTGTCGCTGTTTAACCCTCGCAGTGATCCGAAGCACATGACACATAATTTTGCGAGATGACAAGAAACTTTTTTTTTGATTTCTCACCACAACTACAGCCAAGTACAACACAGCCTGCACGATATGTAGACGATAGCCAATCCAGGCATGTCTGCTGGAGCCTGGTCACATGCATGGACGAACTGATCTTCCGTGTCTTGTAGGGATCGTCCAGGCACCAACGTAGTACAACACTTCTCTAGTAGTATCGCTCGTCTCCCTCTTATATTAAGTCACCCGACTTGCGGGGCCGGGGAGTGTGCCTATGGTCGGTTCTCAATTGTCGTCCCACATGTGTGTGCGAACACAATATGACGCGCGTTCCATTCGGAGAGCAGCGTGCCAGACCGACCGACCGTCTGGGGTGCGACGCGAACGCGACGTGCGTGCTGTATACTCCGTACATGTGTGCCGCCATTTTCTAGACGCTTTGCTCCATGCATGGGCGCAATCCATGGATACAAAATTAGTATACTGTATACTATTTAAAAGTCGAGGGCGGGGCTTTTCCTGCCCGGTAGGCGGCGGGACAGTTCCGCCTAGTAGGTTCGACAAAGACGCGAGAAGACGAGGGAGTAGGCTGCTGCAAACGTAGGGCTGTGTGATTTGACAGCGAGTTACTGCTGGATAGGTGGGGCCCCGTGATTTGACTTGCCATTATCATTTTAACTGCGGCGCTACGACCGGCATGAGTCTCCCGATTCTTGACCACCTCCATACATGTGCCTCTCCCAATGCTCCACCATGTAGTAGTAGAGGCTGGCTCTTGCATGAGAGCCCACTTCTCTACATTTTCCTTGCCTCTCTTTCCTCCACAGATGCAAAAATTCCAGGCAAAGCGCACTATTGTACTTACTTGCTCCTACAGGTGCTTAAGCTTGCCACATAGGCATAAAGTCTGATGTGGCAAGTTAATCAAGAAGAGAGAGACTAGTTTGGTGACCCAAGGAAGAAACGGTGCTAAGCGCGTGTACCTAGGTGAAAAGACAATTTTGAGTCTATAGCTAATTAAATGAAGCAAACTTAGCAACACCATTTCATTGGAAGAGGTCACTCCTTGGCAAATGCAATAAATACTAGTACTCCCTGTGTCCCATAATATAAGAACGTTTTTGACACTACACTACTGTCAAAAATGTTCTTATATTATGGGACGGAGGGAGTACGAAGAAAGAGATAGAGAGGAGTAAAAATACACTTATAGCCAACCTTATAGCCAACCTTGTTGTAGTATGAGTGACTAAGTGATGACTATGTATGACATGCCAACATTAGCTAGCCTAACGCACCGTGTTAAATCTCCAAGGGCGCGACCGCGCGAGCGACGCGACGGTCGTGGTAGGCGCGACCATGATACAGGCTACTGGCAGCCCTTGGATCTGAGATCAAACGGTCGCATGCTAAGTTGCTGAAAATTTGCAGAATAACCCTCCAGGATAGATATTCACCCATTGGTCTAGAATCACGCCATGCAACCGTTCGATCTCTGATCCAAGGGCTCTCGGAAGCCCGTATCATGGGAGAATGAAAAGCCACTACCCTGCCGTTCGCACGCTGGCAGTTCGCTCCTACTCGTCCCTGCACGTCCTTTAATACTACGGTGGTTCGCTCCTAGTCATCCCGTCCATTCACTTTACAGCAGTTCCACTAATCCTAACCCACCTCCCAAATCCATGGCATCCCAAATCTCCCCGATCGGCGGTGAGTACAAGGTTAGAACCATCACCGGCGATGAGTTCGACGTCATCTACACCCGTTCTTCCGCGACGGTGAAAGGATGCCTTTCTCGCTTCAAACGCATGTTCGAAGACTCACATGATGAGTGGGTCGCTGGGCTAGATGTTGAGTACACCACAATCGTGGGACGAGAGAAGGATCTAAAGGATGTAGAGAGGAAGAAGCCCGCCGTGATCTAGGTTTGCGTGTATGACTTATGCTTGGTCTACCACATATGCCATGCCGACGTTGAGTGCCAGGATTTTAAGGACTTCCTCGAGAGCAACCTAGTCAAATTTGTTACTATAGACTTTGGTAACAACAAAGAAGTCCTGCGTTGGATAGGCCTCGTTGTAGGCAACACCTTTTGACCTCCAAAAGAATCGGCCGGTGTCCTCTCGTCAGCCTTCAATGCTGACCCTGGCAGGAGCCATGGTTCATCCTTCGTACGGTAAACTGGAGAAACCTCCATACACGTTTCATCGTCATGCATGGCAGCGGAATGTACTATATATAGACCACATCCAGTACGCTGCAATGGATGGCTACCTTTGTTTCAGTATCTACAAGGGTTGGATGAAGAGCAATAGCCAAGTTGGCGGTTCAAGCAAAGAAGTATCGGCCAAGAGGAAGAGGGACAAGGACGAAGTCGAGGACGTGGACGAGGACTCTGAGTAAGGTGGCAGTGTCGTTGCTCATGGTGGTTCTAATGCAGTGTCTACCGGAATAGTTGCAAAGTTTAATTTCACGTGTGCTTAATTTAATTTGAGGGGTGTGTTGTGCTGAGCCCCCAGTAGAACTATGTTATGTTTGTTCTTGTTACTTTAACTCTTCAGTAAGTACATACTAGTATTTCTTACATTTCATCTTTTAGTTGGTATAGTACTGCCACTCGTTTATTCACATTATATACGTACAATATATATGGCCAACATCATATAGCCAGCAGTTTAGTTGTCAAAGAATTTCAGGGTGCTTAGTTTTGTCAAAGAATTCCAGGGTGCTTAGATTTATTTGAGGGGTGGGTTGTGCTGGACACCATTATTGTGACTAGCCTTTTTAATAGTACTATATGCATAATTTGGCGACGAGCGCTCTCTATATGTACCATCTTTTTTTTAAATTCAAGTTTTACTCCATGGAGCAATCCATCGATACTACTGCTGTACAAAAGTATACATTTTTTAAAAGGCTACAGGGCGGGGCAGTCTAGCTTGGTCGGTTTCACGAGAGGCGAGGGCCTTTGTGATTTGACGGCTCATTACTGCTGGAAGGCGGGGCCTTGTGATTTGACTGCTCGTATAAATGCGTCGACGACCTGATCGAGGAGGAGCAAAGAACCGTGTGGTATACTCAAGTTTTCCACTGGAGTAGTACTGCGACGGAGGAGCACGAAACACGGCAGCCCAGTGCCATATGGCAATAAAAAATGAACTAATTTGCTAGCCATCTCATTGTTAGCATTGTTCTATTCATTCCCTCAAAAAACAAAAACCATTGTTCTATTCATGCCTCGTAGAGAACGTGACACGTGCGGCGAAACACCCAAAGCAAAAGATGAAACACAGCAGCAAAAGAAGAAGGAAGATTATCACCCCAAATGATCTAATTCACCGCGGAGTCGTAACTGCTTCTTCATCGCCTCCACGACCTCCATCTCCTTGCGCGTCTCCTCCGCCATCTTCTTCATTCTGTCCATGACGCGGGATTTCTCGATGCGAGCCTTCATCATCTATTCCACGGCCGCATTACGTACCTTGACAGCAGCCGGGTGCTCGATGCGGAGCTTCGCCAACTCCTCGTTCTGTTCCATGACGAGGGCCTGCAGCATCTTCATCGAGGAACTAATATTCTCATGCAGCTTCTTCCAGCCGGTGTTCTTCTCCTTCAACAGGTCGATATCGTTGCAGAGCTTCGCCTTGTCCTCCTCAAGTCGCAGGATTTTGCCGGTCGCCTTCTTCTCCAAGGCAATGCTATTCTTCAACAGCATCACCAAGCCGGCGGTCAACTCCCCCTACTGATTGAGCTCAGCGGGCATGTCATCGAGGCTCTCCTTCAGCAACTCCGTCAAGCCTTGGATGAACTCCTTCTGCTTATTGAGGTGCTTATTGAGCTGATCGGGCATGCTATCAAGGGATAACGACTCCAGCTGCGCCGGCTCGGCATGTTTGCCTTCGCGGCTAGGGCACTCCTGGGAGGCATCACCTGCTCGAGAGAGATCTTTTGAGGTCTCTGCGTGGCGGCGAGCCCTCTTTTTTTTCTGCAGCCTTGGTTACCGCTCCCTTGTTACGAGTAGTTCTCGACCTAGAGCTCTGCTCACCGGCCATGGCAACGACGGACGAAGAAGAAGCACTTATGAGGAGGAAACTTATGAGGAGGAAAGGTAGAATAATTTTCGGTTAGGTAGTTCCCCTTTTTATAACCTAAGTACTAGCACTAGTAGTACTAATACCTGCATAGTGGGAACACGTTCAGGTTTGGTACGTAGTACTAGTAGGTGTGAGCAGGGTTTCGAATGTGATGGGAACAAGGTAAAGATTAATTGATGGTTTTGGTTTCGAGGCCCGAAACGGCTCCCGATGAGTTTAGTGGAACATAAATTTCAAGTAGACTACACTGCTCAAATGCGTAAATACTACCTCCGTCCGCATTTATTGGTCCCCATTGTATCTCGTGCAAAATTTTGACCATAGATTAAACTAACAAAATGTTCATGCATGTCACCAAACATTATATTTTTGAAAACTATGTTCAAATACAAATCCAATGAGATAATTTTTCTTGACATGCATTAACATTTTGTTAGTTAAATCTTTAGTCAAAATTTGGCACAAACTACAAAGGGGACCTATAAACCAGGACGGAGGTAGTATTATGTTACTGTCAAAAATTGGCACAAAATACGAAGGAGACCAATGGAAGTACTACTAGCAACCCACGATTTAACTACTCGCATGCGCACAGTGGAGTAATGATGTCTTTCTTCCGCCCTCACGTCCACTCAATTTGCATGCGCTGTATTAATTGGCCATCAACAAAGTGAACGACTTTACACGCGTCAAATTATCACATGGGGTGGATCTTGGTACAAAATTGCGTCCGCCCGTGTACCCGCGTGTGCGTGCGAGGGAATGAGTGCGTGCGTGGCGTGCGTGCATATCTTTGCTTCGTGCATGTACCGCCAGTATGGCTCAGGGAGGACGAGTGCATTCTTCTGGAACCAGCAGCACGTCACTATGATCAATCCACACAAGGAGGTCGCGAGAACGCCTCCACATGTGCCACATGGCTTCATGAACTGTAAGAGAGACACTGTGTAGTGTGCCATTGGTATTCTAATTTACGTGTTTTGCACATACTCGAAATACTAGTAATTTACACGTGCATTGCACGCATCAGATTCGCCAACCAAATTATGAATAAATACCACACTATAGCATGTAAGCTCTTAGTCATATATGCGTGATGTAGCCCTTCGTTTAATTCTTATAGTTCATCTCATTCAAAATCAAATTAGTTTTTATAAAAAAGCTAAGAACGCGTGAATAGGGAAAACATGGGATTATAGTGGAATGTTGTATTGAATCCTATAGGATTGTACGAGTGTTTGATTGTGCATAGAAAAAACGCAGAATTCTTTCAAAGAGGTTTGAGTGGATGGGATGTTTCCCATGAAATCTAGTGCAAATGAATCATATGGAAAAATTCCTATGGTTTATAATCCTACGAATCAAACAACTAAGATAGGAAAAATTCCTAATGTTTAGAATCCTCCAAAATTCCTTTGAGAATCCTTTGAATCAAAGAAGCCCTTAATCTATTTTATGATTCATGGAATTGTGCGTTGTAAAGCATAAAGTAAAAACAAATAATGGCAATTCAACTAGAAAAAAGTTTTGGCAGTTATGATATGGAAGATTCTATAACAAAAGAGAACCACTGTTGTTTTGAGGTTTGTGCATTATGCTTAAGTTCAACCATGGAGTCTGCTAGATTGTACATGTGGCAAAATCCGGTGGGGGCTAGAAGATGGTGCGAGGGGCCGAGTGGAGGGAGACTATGAAGGAATGCACAAGTGCGAGATCGATATTTAGAGAGAGGGGGCGAACATGTGCGTTGTTGCACGCAGTGGCGGAGCCATGAAAAATAAATGAGCTAGGGGGCCAAGCATTGCTAATCCTTTACGAGGAGGGTCAATTCATGAAATTAAACCTTTTTTAGCAGCAATTGTCTAATGATCACATTCATATTAGCCTCGATATATAGTGATGTTAGGGGGGGGGGGTAGGGCCCTTACTGCCCCTTGTCTTCGCCATTGTGCACGCATCTGAGAGATGAAGCGAAAGGCATGGATGATGAGAGGGGGACATTGGATATATAATTAATGTGGGTGTATTAGCTATTTATGTTAATCCTATATAGTGAGGTATATATTGATCGATGTGGTCGTGGGAGAGGTATAGATTGATCGATGTGGACGTGGGAAAGAGGGTGAGACCTCACTGGATATATCGATTGATCGGTTTGTGTGGAAAACTATGAAAGACCTAGCTATATACACACATACATAGAGGAACATCGATCGTTGCGCATGCACGCGTGAGAGATAAAGAATGCCCGGTATGAGGGAGAGGGGGATGTGTGTGGGTGTGTGCCTTCATGGGAGACCGACATGAAGAAAAAGATTGCATGCGTGCGATAGATAATGCCAACTGGTAGTGTGTGTGCATGCATGCACGAGAGAAAGTTAGTGGTACAATTATAAAGAGAAGACTACTGTGTGGGTGTAAAAGAATAAATGAGGTCATAATCAATGTAAAGTTGAATTCAAATATTTGAATAGGAGATCCTGATGTTTGAGACCCATGCATGCATGAATATAACGGAGATCTGCGTGGTGTGCTTTGGAAACGAGCATGTTGTAATGTATACACATTGAACAAGGTCAGACTGATTTGAATTTGAGATACCGATGGCAGACATTATTTGCCCATGTCGCATCCGTGCATGTAATTGGAGATGATGGGTGGCTTTCGCATCACATATCTATATCTATATCCATATATATATATATATATTATATTATATATTTTTTTATATTGTGAGCGGGTAACTTTAACTTTGAAAGATGGTCGTTGGATGAGGCGAATCCGAAGGTCCAAAGATGGCAAATTTGAGCACATGTATAATCTAGAAGACTCCATGGTTGAACTTAAGCATAATGCACAAACATCAAAACACAAGCACTTCTTATTTGTTCTAGAATCTTCCGTATCATAATTGCCCAAATGTTTTTCTACATGATTTGCCATTATTTGTTTTTACTTTATGTCTTACAATGCACAATTCCATGAATCTTAAAATAGATTAGCTTTCTTATAAAAACTAGATGATTTTGAATGAAATGAACTATAAGAATTAAACAAACATCTACATCATGCATATATGACTCAAAGCTTGCATGCTATAATGTGGTATTTATTCATAATTTGGTTGCCAAATCTCATGCGTGCAATGCACATGTACCTTACTCTAGTCTAAATGGTGTTTGTGTGTGTGTTGTGTGTGTTGAGGTGCAAATTGTCTTTTTTTTGGGTACACGTTAAGCTTGTTCTTCCGACATTTCAAGCCACGCCTTGTTATGCCGAAAATTGAAGCTAGCGTCTCTGTCTATCGTGCTACGAAACTCCCGCCTCTTCAACCCGCGCCTTGTTAGCCCGAAATATTTAAGATATATCTTTGTCTCGTTGTGCTCCGACAAGTCCCTCCATCTCAACCCGCGCCTTGCTATTCCGAAATTACAACGCGCGCGAAAACTCCCACCTCCTATGAAATCCTGACACGTAAAATGCCCGTGGTACCCCTGAACCGAAAGAACCGCCTCAAATTTGTGGGGGGTACTTTCGTAACTTACCCCACATTTCGGACAAGCGTGTCTCTAAGCCGTGGTTCCCCACTGCCATCCCATCCGCCCACACAATCATACACCGAGGCCGCAAAAACCCGCGACGAAACCCCACACCCTGCTCCATCTGCCACCCAGCCGAAGCTTCTTCCCCGACGACGTCGTCCACAGCAACACCTCGATGTCCCTCATCCACCGTACCGGATGAGGATCCGTCATCGATCTCATCATCCCGCCGGTTCAGCCACCCCGTCCTCCACCTCCAAGGAGCTGCCCCGATGTTCCCCTCGTCTTTTGCGCCACCTCCATTCCCACACCGCAGTCTTCACCTGCACCACCGGAAGAGCATCATCATCACTGTTTCCTCGGATGAAGCTGCGGCCTAATAGGCGCCACCAAAGAGGTTGTACACTAATAGCCGCATTTTCTTCTTGATTCGATCTCACTGTGCTGCCGGCGCTTGGTCCCGAGCCGACACAGGGCGGCTCCATCCACGGCGGCATCGCCGGCCACTTCCTCCACGGTGTCGCTCCCTCGGCGGCAACGTCCACATCAGTAGGAGCTGCTGCTGCTTTAGCTCTCGCTCATGCTGCTGCTCTGCTCTTGCTCTCGGTCCCCTGCCTGGTCTGCTCTTGCTATTGCTCTTGCTCGCGCTGCTGCTCTCGCTCTTGGTCTTGCTTGCGATGCTGCTCCGATTTGGCTACACTTCAGTCGATTGAATCGACTTTTGGGTCAGTCGATTTCCAAGGGGTGGGCTCGCCGGGGTGAAGGAAGAACCAGCCGCAGTGGGGAGGGGGGCTCGCCGGATAGGTACCCCACTATCTATCTTAGGGTTCAGGATGGGGGCGGTGGTCGCCGGCGGTGGCGGGGCGGTGGCGTGGGGATGGCCGGAGAAAAAGCTCGGCACGGCGGGGCCTAGAGGGATGGCTGGGGCGGTGGCGGATCGGCGATGGGGAGTGTTTTCGGGGCGGGCGGGGCGGCGCACCGCCGGCCGCGGGCGGCGGGGGGCTGCTGTTTGGCCGGTGGTGGCTAGCGGCTCAGGGGGGTGGAGGTTGAAGATGAACCGCAGGCCCTTGATTTTGTATCCAACGGTTGCAAAATCGACTGACCAAAGATGAAAAAGTCAGTCGACCGACGTGTAACCTCACCTTGCTAGTGCGTTCAGTTTCAACAGCAAAATTCAGTTTCGACAGCAAAATTCAGTTTCGACAGTTAGGTTCAGTTTCGACAGTTAAGTTCAGTTTCGACAGTTAAGTTCAGAGATGAGCGAATGATGTATTTTACATCTAGCACTTTGTGGTTATGTATTTTACGTCATGTATTGGAGATGCTACTAGAATTCCGCTCAGGTTAACGTTGTTCATTGTCTCTCTTGTCCTGCTTCAGCCTCGGCGTCGTACAACTCACCGGAGCTGCTCCAACGACGAAACCCTCCATCACAGTGGAGCAGTACCTCGGGCTCCATCTCCAGACGCCTAAGATCTTCTTCCCCTCCTCCGACAGCAAAGTCAGCCGGAGCATCCTCACCGGCCAACCCAATCACGCTGAGATCGACATGGCTTTGCCAAAGAGGTTGTACACTTGTTGCATCTTTTTTTACTCTACATGTTATATATATTGTCCACTGAGCACTCTTAGTACACGGGGAATACGATTATTTTATCCTACTATATGACAAGCAGTGAGGTACCAGGCAACTTAGCTATCCGTGATGGACTCTCTTGAACGCCATCATTATTTATCTCTGCGTGTTTGAGCTATGCATTTGTCGATGGGCCTGAGAGTTGAGCTAGTATGGTAGTGGCCTGGGTCCAAAGTAATAGAAGTAGCACAAAAACATTTTTTTAGTGTAGGATGTTCCTTGCTCAAGCCTACCTACTAGAATCGCCAGTGCTTGAAAGGAAAAGTGAATGAAAAACATAGGAATTGGAAAGTTTCCTATGGTACTACTTTTCATGACTTTGGTGCAAAGGAATGGAGCAAAGGAAAACTGTAGGATTTGTTCCTTTAGTGTCTCCTTGAAAGAAAAACCGTAGGAATTCTAATTTCCACTTCTCCTCCTTTTCATATTCCTATTCATCAAGCACAAGACTAAGAGATAGTAGCATAATAGCATTATAACCGTACATTTTCTTGTGGTTTGACTTAATCTCACCATGCTTTTTTGCATCCTGTGATCTTCCAGTTGTTGCTAATTAAACACCCAGATTGGCAGAAATCCTGTGTTTTTAAATGCTCTATTTTGCACGTGCATTCCTATATTATTGCTGTCTATTTCCTATCCCTGCATTGTTAGAATCCTCAAATTCAAACAAGCCCTTACTCAATTACTTCTGTTACATATATGTGTCAAAGAAAACCTTGTGTGGTATGTCCTGCTCCTACGGTGCTGTGTTCCACCCCAGCTCAGCTGCTCCAACAACGGAAGGGTTCACCACAGCAGGAATCCGCTCTCCAGACTGTCTTTCGCCGCCTCAGATCTTCTTCCCCGCCGCCGGCAGCCACGACAACTGCATTACCATCATCAACTGAGCAGATGACCTTGAGGACTACACAGGTCCGCAAGAGAGGTCGCACTCTTCCGTGTCTGCTTACGTTATGCGTCGCTTAATATGATGACATGCTACATTATCATCGTGTTCACCTATTAGACTCCGAGTTAGGACCAAACTAATGCTGAAACTTGAGTTTTTAAATGGATGTGGGGTACATATTGGGGCAGCAATCAGTACTATCTGTCTACTATCTGGTTAATCTCCGGTGTCTACTATGAGTTTCATGTTGGGTGAAAACAAACATTAAAGGAGCCATTATCTGTATTTTTTAAGTAAAGCTATTATCTGCCTGCTATCATTGGTTTTGGGTCTATCCACAGTTTGCTACCATCACTCTTGATTTGTGCATGCACTCCTTACATAATCTCACTATGTTTTATTCCTATGCATGCCAGTTATTGTACACAATGGAACTGATCATGTAGAGCAAAAGAGACGAGCCTTGTGTGGCAATAAAATTTCATGCAGACGTCGTTCCATGGTGGGCGCAAAGGCAGCCCCCCTCCACCCATTTTGGATCGTAATCAAGAGGAAGATAACTGTTCTGAGGGGGATTCATAAGGAGAAGACCACTCCTATTTACCACATGAGGTCTTCTCTCTAACTTGGCATGCTGATGTTGGTAATATCATGCATATGGTGCCTTGCATTGCTTACTGTATACATTAAAGATGTCATCTACTTAGTTTAGACATGCTTTGTGTCAATGCCATCTGTTTTGTTTCTTTATCGTATATGTGAATCATGCAATGCCATCTTGTCTAGCCAGGCATCATATATGTGAATTTTGCAATGCCACCCTGGTTAGCCAGTCATCTTATATGTGAATTATATCATGCCATCATTTTTTTATTATGTGTTAAATTTGTCAACAATTTTAGTACATTCAATTACTCTTCCTGTGCATCATCCATTCGGCACGGTCATGGAAAAATCTGGAGTGGAAACAAGGTCTTCAGAGCAGACAATGCTATCTGACGAAGCGCATGTCTTGCTGGTTACCGATAGCTCCTCAGAGGAGGATTCAGAGACAGATGACCAGTCATATTTCCCCCCTGAGGTGCATGCCCTAACTTGGCAGGGTTATGTTACTCATATCATGCGTATGGTATCTTGCATTGCTATGTCATTTGCTTAGTTTAGACATGCTTTGTGTGAATGCCACCTGTTTAGTGTCTAATTACCATATATGTGAATTATGCAATGCCATCTTGTTGCAAAACATTATATATGTGGATTATGCAATGTTATCTTGTTGCAAGGCATTATGTATGTGAATTATGCAATGCCATGCTGTTTAGGCAAGCGTCATATATGTGAATTATATCATGCCGTCCTTTTTTTGTATTTCTCATTGCTTTTGTCGACAATGTTTGTATATTCAACTGCTCTTCCTGTGCATCAGCCATTTGAATTGGCGATGGAGAAATCCAGAGTGAAAACAAGGTCTTCAAAGCAGACAATGCTACCTGCTAAAGCAGATATCTTGCTGGTTACAGATAGCTCTTCAGAGAAGGATTCAGAGGCAGATGACCAGTCCTATTATCCCCCTAAGGTGTATGCTCAAACTTGGCAGGGTTATATTACTCATATAATACATATGTTGTATTGTAATGCTTATTTTTTACATCATATACACAATATTGAATGCCATCTCCTTAGTTGACACATCATATATGCAATTGCCCTCTGCTCACTTCCTTAGTTTATAAATCATATATTTGAATTATGTCATGCCATGATGTTTACATAGACAACATGTATCTGAATTATGGCATGCCAACCCATTTTCTAAAGACATATGTAACATCCCAAAATTCTAAATTTTGGAATGTTATAATAAATAGATAGATTTGACTGATTGTTTGATTGATTGTCTGTAAGTGAGTGAATTCGAAACTTTTGAAAGTTAAATGAGAGGGAATAAAAGGACTTTCCCAAACTTTCATTTTTGCTTTCTGATCTCCGCGAATTCAAATGCCTTTCAAACACAAAACCCTTGAGAGAAGATGACATGACTTCTTCCATTTAAAAAAATGAAAAGGGTGTTTGAAAAATAATTGAATTTAATTTGGAAATATTCCAATTCTGAAACTTTATGCGACTCAATGATTTTCACGAGAGAAGATAAAATGACTTCTTCAAATTATATGAAATATGAGTTGGGAGTTTCAAAGAATTAAATTCAAAGTTCTTTTGAATTTATTTTCAATTTGGAATATGAGATCATCATGCATATCTTATTTTCTTGCATTTTGGTCGATCCTAGAAATTTCACGCAACTCAAGGACCTTCGGAGAGAGTTGGAGATTTCGTTATTTTCTTGTTTGAGAGTTTTCTCGAATTGGAAAAAAGAGGATCATTTGATTTATTTATTTCATCTTCAATAATTTTTCCGTTATCAAAAATATAAGAGAGGGAATAATATGACTTTCCCAAAGTTAGGAAAAATGAAGATCTAATGGATAAATCAATTTTGTTTTCCGGTGTTTATTTGCATTTTATTCGGATAGGGAAAAATGCGTGTTTTCAAAAATTGCTTTTTAGGTCCGGAGAAAAGTTCATTTTGTTCGACTCATTTTTAGGAGTCGAGGAAAATTTACTTTTAGAATTTTGAAGCCCGTTTAGTTTTCTTTTGTTTTTTTCTGCGCGCGGAACCGTTTGAAAGAAAAAGAGCAGCAGCGCCTTGGGCCAAAGGCCCAAGCCGCCAAGCCACCGGCCGGCCAGGAGGCCAAGGCCATAGCTAGCGTGCGCACCACGGAGCCAGGAGCCGCCGCTTCCTTTCTTTCCTAGTCCTAGTAGGACTCTAGTACTACTTCCGTTTATTCCGTATCTATTTCTAGATCTTTTCCTCTTGTTTCCTAATCCTAGTCTATTTCTTGTCCCCTACCCCAAGCAAAACCCTCCCCTCCCCAATATAAATACCAAAACACCCCCCCTCTAACACATCAAACCAACACCTCTCCTCTCCTCTCCTCCGCACCACACCGC
>NC_041393.1:236598942-236605622 GCF_002162155.2 Triticum dicoccoides
GCCGCCCTAGCGCCACCGCCTCACCCGCGCCGCCGCCGTCTTGCGCCGCCGCCCTTGTGCCCACGCCGCCGCCGCACCTTGTCCATGCCGCCGCCCTACGCCACGTCGCCGAAGCCCCTCGCCAAGGTTGCCCCGCGTCTCTTTTCCTCGGATCGTTTTCTTCTAATCGTTCCGATTCTTTTCTTCTCTTCTAATTCAGTTTCTAGATCGGTTTTTCGTTTCGGTTTTCTTTCCAAAACCCTAGATCGGTTTTTCTCGCCGGTTTTTATTTCCGGTTTTGTTTAGCAAGCGTTCGCCGGACCGTTTGTCCTAACGAACGTGATCACGGGATTCTTCTAGGTTAACGAACGTCCGTTCGTTTAACCGTTCTTCTTTTTTTCTTCTCGTCGGATTTATTCCGCGATCGCGATCTCAGATCCGATCTTCGTTCTAGTTTATCTTCTCGCTCGTTTATCGGAATCAGGTGATTCAAGCGCCTGGAGTTTCGTTTCGAAACCGCCGTTCCGTCTAATCAACTTAAACAAGTTTTTGCCCTGGTAAAATTTGACCTAGTTTCAACTTGCTAGAACCGAGTTGTTTTCTTCCACCGTTTGTTTTCCGTCGTTTGTTCGGTTCGTTCTTTCTTTGCAACCGGAGTTCTTAAGTTGAACTTTCTGGTTCGTTCTCTCGTTCGAGTTTTACTTGTGCTTTAGATGAGTACTTATTGTGTGGTTACTATTGTATGCTTACGATAGATTGACCGGAGTAAGACGAGTAGATCTATCACGAGTTTTGAGTGCGAATCATCTTCATCAACATTGCAGACAAGTTCACACTTTGATCATACCTTTTCTACAACCCAGTTTTATGCATTAGATCAATCCTCACACATTGCATGATTAGGATCTAATTAAATTGTGGGATGGGAAGTAGATTGAGGTAGTACCTATTACCTGTTTTACTTATGAAACCTTTGGGAATTACTTCTATGTTGCTTATTATGTTATGCTATGCTAGTAGACGTGGATTGGGTGAGTGTATTCCATGACAGATGTGAGATTGTTAATTTAATGGTTTATTTAAGGTGGCAACTTAAATACACATCTGGGTGGATTGAGGCACCTGATGTCTATCAGGACTTGCCTGTTTTGTTTTGGACCGCCACCCAGGCTCAAAGGATCATAAGATAATTCATACTAGTAACTTACGTGTGCAGCCACAAGCCATTATGGGCTCTGGCATAGTGGAGTAAGTTGTGCGAACTCTTACGGGTAGGCTAGTAGATGTAGGGGATGTAGGTGTACAGGTCTACCCACATGTAAGGTGCTAGCACTTCTGAAAGACTGTGTCTCGGTCATCCGTTTCTCAAACACCATGTAGTGCAAGAAACCAAACGGAGGCGATCGAGTCTTGTGGGGAAAAGTGCGCAAACCTCTGCAGAGTGTACAAACTAATCATGATTAGCCGTGTCCCCGGTTATGGACAACTTGAGTATCTAGTACTTGAATATCATTGTGAATCTCAACATGTTACTTCTAATTAATATTGTTGGGTTTTAAATGAGTACTTTTAATTGGGATTGAGAATGCTATCAACCATTCTCAATGTTTCACAACCACCATGATAGTAATTAATTTTATTCCTTTGCAGTAGGGAAAAATTGGCTTTACGCAAAAACCTTAGAACCATAGAGCTTTTCCACCAGCCATATATGCATATAGTGGTAGCCATTGTTCATCATTTTCTCTATGGTGTGAATTTGCCAGTACATTCAATGTACTGACCCGTTTCGGGCTGCAACGTCTTATGTTGCAGGTTTCTTACGTCGAGTAAGTGATACGTTAGGGTTACGATTTCTACACTCAACTTTGCCGTTGGTGTTGATGGGAATCCACAACCTTGTTGCTTCGGCTATAAGGATTGAGGTAATAGTACTTACGTTACTTTATACATGTGATTTACCTCTGTTATAAATCCTTCGAGTACTGTGTGTGTCAGCATACTGATCCAGGGATGACACATAAGCACAGAGACTTGATCCATTCGGGTCGGGTCGCTACAAGATCTGGAGTAGCACATCAAGAAGTTTAAGGTGGAGCTCCAGGAAATCGTATTAGACAAGGAAGTATTTCATGGGGAACTCAGGAACCAAAAGTTGAAAGTAGCCAAGATGGAGGAGCTACAACCTCGAGATACCGGAGATTTGTCGGGAACTGAAGGACAAAATGACCATGGCTCATGCCAAGGATGTTGAAACCTAGAAGTTTGGAATGCAATTCTAGAATATTCAAGGATGTCACGAGAGACTTCGCGTTAACAGAGTTGATCTGGCAAAAGAACTTGAGAAGACAAGCATGATCGGAAGAAGCCATTGGAGGCATGAACAAAGGCTTGAAGAGTTTGACGACGTTGACCTTAGAAGACCAAACCCCTGTTATATACCTACGTTAGACGCGACGATTGTGAGCTGTCATTTGTTTGATGTTTTTCGACAGCCACAGTAAAAATCTGTCTTTTCAAAACTTTTGTTTGTATTGTGTGTATCCCTCTCCCTCTCTCTTATCTCACCCCAAAACCCATGGACCTAATAGAGGATGAATGGAGATGAGCTTGTATTTTTGGGACCGATGAGTCAATTGGAGACAGACCGATGGATTCAGAACATGGAGGATCATATGGAGAACAACCCTATAGTCGGAAAGGATATGGCCCAGCATGCTCTTCAATGCTTTGAAAGAGGTGCTGCTACTTGGTGGAGGATGCACCAAACCATGAATGGATGGCAAGGAGTAACCACTTGGAAAGAATTTAAGTTGACTTTGCTAAAGTCTCAGTTTGTGTCCCAGAAGTTGAAGCCTTATGGAAAGGATGTGAACAAACCTTGTGCATGCAAGATTTGTGGAGAAATCAGACACAACCATAAAGAACACAAGGATGAATGCCCTAATTGTGAAGGAAGTCACCCAGCTGAAGAATGCCCAACTAGGCAGATCACTTGTTTCTTGTGTGAAGGGACTACCCACTACCCTGCTCAGTGTCATATTTACCCCTTGGTACAAAGAACCATCCAGCAGAAGGACGAAGAAATGAAAGAAGCCCTCATGGAGATGTTAGAAGAACCTGTGACGAAGGAAGATGTTGAGGACACACACAAAGGAAACAAAATTAAAGCCCGCACCAAGTCATGCTATTCATGTGGAGAAGAAGGACACATCTCCCAAGATTGTCTGAATGGAGATCTAGTAGAATTCCCGACAGAGGAAGTAGAGTATGACCCACAGGAAATAGAAGCCCTGATTGGAACGGAAAGGTCCAGGAAGAGAAGTAGGTTGGATTCCAGGAACAACCCAATTTCCACAAAGAAAGACCTGAGTCATATCACATGTTTCAGGTGCAAAAATTCAGGGCACTACTTCAATGATTGCCCAAGAGGGAAGATAAGGACCCAGGGAGGCTATATAATCACAAGGAAACCTCGAATCTTCCCAGAAGTAATATGTTTCCGTTGTAATGAAGCAAGGCACTTTGCCAGAGAATGCCCCAAGGAGAAGGAAACTTGTGCTAGATAGTTGAGTTTGCAACAGAAGTAATGGAGCAGTAGAAGTGAGAACATTTTCTTGAGGTGTTGAGCTGAGGCATGTAATGGAAAAGCGAGAGATTGTAAATAATTGAGAGTGAATAAAGTTAGCATCATTGGTACTGATATGGATCTTATGAGTTGTTACTCAATGAAGAAGGATTTTGACCATTTTGAGGATAAGAGAAATATGGTCTATGGAAGATTTGTGCATTTTTAGGGTGGTAGTACCCTGTAAGAACCGTTGACCCCTGGAAAAGATAAGGATACTCCACTGAGTGGATTTCGGACAAAATGAATATGAGTTTTGTCTCGATATGTGCGATGCCCCAAGAGTATGTGGGATGAAGTTGGAGACGTCAGTTGTTTGGACCAAATGTGATCAAGGAGTCAGAAGAAAATGTTAAGTTGATTTGAGATAGACTGAAGGTAGCTTAGTCCAGGTAGAAGAGTTATGCAGACTTAAAAACGCAAGGAGGTAGTCTATGAAATTGGAGACGGAGCATGTCTTCGCGTGTCCCCTATGCGAGGAGTTAAACGTATTGGAGTTAAGGGACAGTTAGCCCTGAGATTTGTAGGACCATACCGAGTTTTGGAGCGTATGAGAGAAGAAGCCAACAAGTTGGAGTCAGCCGAAGGATTGTCAGGAGTTCAAGATGTGTTTCATGTTTCCCAGTTGAAGAAGTGCCATGCAGAGATGGCCAATATTCCCATGTAAGGACGCTTTGACCTTGGAAAGGATAATGATGTTCCACGAAGTGGAATATGGACTTCATAAGTATAAATTTTTACCTCGGAATGTGGGAAATCCCACAAGGATGAAGAGGTAAATTACTATTGGATATAAAGGAGGTATGATGTTGGTAATATGGAGCAATGGCAACCCCATGACAAGTCTTAGTACTCACGTCTTGGTTGGGTGCCAATAGAAGGAAGAAAGACAGTACAATTGGATGGATTTAAGAATACTAGGAAGTTGGAAGTTGGAATAACGATCAGTTGCCCCGATGATAAGTTCAATGACTACAAGTAATGAGATGGGCCATAACCCACAGGCCCCAGGACCTGCCAAGAAGCAAGCACATTCTTGCTGAAGGAAAAACCCTGGAAGAGGATATACTTTTGTCGACAGACGATCTTATAGGAGTTACGTAAAACCTGAGAGTTGTGAAGGAACGACAGATGGTTGTTTGGCTTGCAGAATCTATGGATTTATCCGAACTTGGTTCGTCGACAAGAGAAATTCTGCAATGCTTGTGAGGTTGACCGAGTGTTAGAATGCGAGATTCGCTAAACCGTATACAAGGTAATGATTTGGGTGCGGGATGGATTGATCACCATACCGACTTACTCTTATTATTCGCCTTGCTATATGGGATGGTAAATCTGAGTGACTTACCTATAGTAGAGTGACGACGATCTAAACCTTGTTTAAACCTTAGAATGGTATAAGATTTTTTTTCCCTTGTACAAGGCAGCTTTGCCAACCGTAGGTTATACGGTGAGGATCACCCAGACCCATTTCCTGCAGGAGAAACCATAAATTGTTGACCGCCATGAGATATCGATAGTTGTTTAGTTTTGGCGCCAGATCCGTCAGCTAAAGAAGACCCAGTTTCGGAATAACCTTACCAAGATGAAAGGACAGAAGAATTGAGGAAAAGGTTATGCCACTACCAGAAGAGCTCAGAGAAGGAATTTTCTCGAGGATTTGAGGAGACCGACACTGTTAACAATATGGATGGAGTATATGAGTATTGATGGAGCTGTAACGATGTTTCTAAGGGTGGTAGCATCCCAGACCCCGGAGACGATTGATGGATTTTGAGGAGACCCCCAAACCCTAACCTTTTCTTGCTAGCCTCTCCGAATCTCGAGGACGAGATTCATTTTAAGGGTGGTAGGTCTGTAACATCCCAAAATTCTAAATTTTGGAATGTTATAATAAATAGATAGATTTGACTGATTGTTTGATTGATTGTCTGTAAGTGAGTGAATTCGAAACTTTTGGAAGTTAAATGAGAGGGAATAAAAGGACTTTCCCAAACTTTCATTTTTGCTTTCTGATCTCCGTGAATTCAAAGGCCTTTCAAACACAAAACCCATGAGAGAAGATGACATGACTTCTTCCATTTAAAAAAAATGAAAAGGGTGTTTGAAAAATAATTGAATTTCATTTGGAAATATTCCAATTCTGAAACTTTATGCGACTCAATGATTTTCACGAGAGAAGATAAAATGACTTCTTCAAATTATATGAAATATGAGTTGGGAGTTTCAAAGAATTAAATTCAAAGTTCTTTTGAATTTATTTTCAATTTGGAATATGAGATCATCATGCATATCTTATTTTCTTGCATTTTGGTCGATCCTAGAAATTTCACGCAACTCAAGGACCTTCGGAGAGAGTTGGAGATTTCGTTATTTTCTTGTTTGAGAGTTTTCTCGAATTGGAAAAAAGAGGATCATTTGATTTATTTATTTCATCTTCAATAATTTTTCCGTTATCAAAAATATAAGAGAGGGAATAATATGACTTTCCCAAAGTTAGGAAAAATGAAGATCTAATGGATAAATCAATTTTGTTTTCCGGTGTTTATTTGCATTTTATTCGGATAGGGAAAAATGCGTGTTTTCAAAAATTGCTTCTTAGGTCCGGAGAAAAGTTCATTTTGTTCGACTCATTTTTAGGAGTCGGGGAAAATTTACTTTTAGAATTTTGGAGCCCGTTTAGTTTTCTTTTGTTTTTTTCTGCGAGCGGAACCGTTTGAAAAAAAAAGAGCCGCAGCGCCTTGGGCCAAAGGCCCAAGCCGCCAAGCCACCGGCCGGCCAGGAGGCCAAGGCCATCGCTAGTGCGCGCACCAGGGAGCCAAGAGCCGCCGCTTCCTTTCCTTCCTAGTCCTAGTAGGACTCTAGTACTACTTCCGTTTATTCCGTATCTATTTCTAGATCTTTTCCTCTTGTTTGCTAATCCTAGTCTATTTCTTGTCCCCTACCCCAAGCAAAACCCTCCCCTCCCCAATATAAATACCCAAGCACCCCCCCTCTAACACATCAAACCAACACCTCTCCTCTCCTCTCCTCCGCACCACACCGCACCGCCGCCTCACCCGCGCTGCCGCCG
>NC_041393.1:236606183-236616210 GCF_002162155.2 Triticum dicoccoides
GCCGCCGTCTTGCGCCGCCGCCCTTGTGCCCACGCCGCCGCCGCGCCTTGTCCACGCCGCCGCCCTACGCCACGTCGCCGGAGCCCCTCGCCAGGGTTGCCCCGCGTCTCTTTTCCTTGGATCGTTTTCTTCTAATCGTTCCGATTCTTTTCTTCTCTTCTAATTCGGTTTCTAGATCGGTTTTTCGTTTCGGTTTTCTTGCCAAAACCCTAGATCGGTTTTTCTCGCCGGTTTTTCTTTCTGGTTTTGTTTAGCAAGCGTTCGCTGGACCGTTCGTCCTAACGAACGTGATCACCGGATTCTTCTAGGTTAACGAATGTCCGTTCGTTTAACCGTTCTTCTTTTTTTCTTCTCGTCGGATTTAGTCCGCGATTGCGATCTCAGGTCCAATCTTCGTTCTAGTTTATCTTCTCGCTCGTTTATCGGAATCAGGTGATTCAAGCGCCTGGAGTTTCGTTTCGAAACCGCCGTTCCGTCTAATCAAGTTAAACAAGTTTTTGCCCCTTTAAAATTTGACCTAGTTTCAACTTGCTAGAACCGAGTTGTTTTCTTCCGCCGTTTGTTTTCCTTCGTTTGTTCGGTTCGTTCTTTCTTTGCAACCGGAGTTCTTAAGTTGAACTTTCTGGTTCGTTCTCTCATTCGAGTTTTACTTGTGCTTTAGATGAGTACTTATTGTGTGGTTACTATTGTATGCTTACGATAGATTGACCGGAGTAAGACGAGTAGATCTATCACGAGTTTTGAGTGCGAATCATCTTCATCAACATTGCAGGCAAGTTCACACTTTGATCATACCTTTTCTACAACCCAGTTTTATGCATTAGATCAATCCTCACACATTGCATGATTAGGATCTAATTAAATTGTGGGATGGGAAGTAGATTGAGGTAGTACCTATTACCTGTTTTACTTATGAAACCTTTGGGAATTACTTCTATGTTGCTTATTATGTTATGCTATGCTAGTAGACGTGGATTGGGTGAGTGTATTCCATGACAGATGTGAGATTGTTAATTTAATGGTTTATTTAAGGTGGCAACTTAAATACACATCTGGGTGGATTGAGGCACCTGATGTCTATCAGGACTTGCCTGTTTTGTTTTGGACCGCCACCCAGGCTCAAAGGGATCATAAGATAATTCATACTAGTAACTTACGTGTGCAGCCACAAGCCATTATGGGCTCTGGCATAGTGGAGTAAGTTGTGCGAACTCTTACGGGTAGGCTAGCAGATGTAGGGGATGTAGGTGTACAGGTCTACCCACATGTAAGGTGTTAGCGCTTCTGAAAGACTGTGTCTCGGTCATCCGTTTCTCAAACACCATCTAGTGCGAGAAACCAAACGGAGGCGATCGAGTCTTGTGGGGAAAAGTGCGCAAACCTCTGCAGAGTGTACAAACTAATCATGATTAGTCGTGTCCCCGGTTATGGATAACTTGAGTATCTAGTACTTGAATATCATTGTGAATCTCAACATGTTACTTCTAATTAATATTGTTGGGTTTTAAATGAGTACTTTTAATTGGGATTGAGAATGCTGTCAACCATTCTCAATGTTTCACAACCACCATGATAGTAATTAATTTTATTCCTTTGCAGTAGGGAAAAATTGGCTTTATGCAAAAACCTTAGAACCATAGAGCTTTTCCACCAGCCATATATGCATATAGTGATAGCCATTGTTCATCATTTTCTCTATGGTGTGAATTTGCCAGTACATTCAATGTACTGACCCATTTCGGGCTGCAACGTCTTATGTTGCAGGTTTCTTACGTCAAGTAAGTGATACGTTAGGGTTACGATTTCTACACTCAACTTTGTCGTTGGTGTTGATGGGAATCCACAACCTTGTTTCTTCCGCTATAAGGATTGAGGTAATAGTACTTACGTTACTTTATACATGTGATTTACCTCTGTTGTAAATCCTTCGAGTACTGTGTGTGTCAGCATACTGATCTAGGGATGACACATAAGCACAGAGACTTGATCCATTCGGGTCGGGTCGCTACAACATAATATAGTTATATCATCTCATCCTGTTTACATAGTCATCATATTTTAAATTATGTCATTCTATCCATGAATTATATCATGCCATCATGTTTCCATCGATGGCATGTTTGTGATTTATGGCATGCCAACCACTTTAATAGACACATCGTATAGTTATATCATGTCATCCAGTTTACATAGTCATCATATTTTGAAATATGTCATTCTATCCTGTTTAGTTAGCCATCATACATGTGAAATTGTGTCATGCTATCCTGTTTAATTAGCCATCATATATGTGAAATTATGTCCTGCTATTCTGTTTGCTTAGACAACATATATGTGAATTATTTCTTGCCCTGTTTTCTTCCCTACTATCCATTGCACCTGTCTATCTTACAATGTCTATACATTCAATTACTATTCTTGTTTATCAGCCATTTCAATTGGAGAGAGTGATGGCAGTATCTGTGGGAGTAAAAACACGGTCTTCAGAAAAGATCGTGCTACCTGTCGATGCAGATAGAACCACGGTTGTACTTGCCCAAGAATCAGCCCCACCACACATAACCCACACTCATGCAGATTGTACCCCTACCCAGTTGGACAGAGAACTAGCTACACCCCTTCTAACCCCAGCCCTAGCAGATAGACACCCAGTTCCCGTTGACACAACACCATCTCCACCACAGAGCACCCAAACACGAGCAGTTAGTAAGGCAACTGCAGTGCCCAAATCATGAGGACCACCACTCTGAACCCGAAGTCAATGCTTAAAGCAGAAGAAGAATTGTTCTCAGGTCAGGTTCCATAGCTATGGTTCATACTACTTTGCTCTTGCATCACTGTATTTACTGATACCAACCAATTTCAAATTTGAAGGATGCAATTGAAACTCCAATGGCGCAACAGGTATGTTTTAAACCTGTTTCTTCAATGTGTTTGGCTGTTTGCTGTTGTAACTTGCTCTATGTTGATTTCAGTTTCAATTGAATAAACAGTTGTGTTCTCATGCCATGCACATTACAAGTGTTGTTATTGCTGTGTAGTTTCCCACACTTATATTCTGTCTATGCTGCTTTGTCTTAAATAGATATGATTTGAACTGTATCTATCTTGATTTGGCAACATAAACTAGAATGATATAGACCATACAGTGACCATACTACATAGATATATGTTTGCTTCATGCTGTTATCCTGTCCACCTTAGTACTGAACTGGTTTACCAAAATGAGTTTCATATACTACATTGTAAACCTGAGATGTGTTTGTTTGTTTCCCTTTTAGAACACGGATAAAATATTGGAGAAGAGTACCCTGTTATGCAATGGTAAAGGAAGTAATGCAGATAAGGTTCAAGATAGTGAGACATCCCTGTTGGTCTCCAAGAAAGCTGATAATAACTATATTGAGGACACTGAGACAACCCCAAAGTCCTGTCTTGATGTAGTGTTCGAGTTATTGGCTACCACTGCTGGCACCAGCTCTTCGAACTCGTTGCCTGAATCAGTTCGGCTTCTTGAGTCTCAACTTCAAGTTGAAAGACATCGATCAGATGTTATGCGACAGGAAGCTAAAGGACTGAGGAAGTCCCTGCAGAATTCAGATGCATATTTTCTGGTGCAACAGCAGGTGCTTGAGGACTTAAGCGCCAAACAAGAGAAAGTTAATAAGCTTGCTAAGCATCTTGCCAGCATTATGGGTACCCAGGATATTGTTTATTGAGCTCTTCTGAAGTGGTTGCAGTTCTGGACTTGTTTTGCTGCGGCGTTTATATGCTGTTGTGTTCCCTATATTTGCACTGGTGGCGAACTTTGATGCCCAGTGGATGTAATATGTGTAATAGCCGTGATAGCCTAGTGTAAGTTGCTTGCTTATTTATTTCCTTGTTGTCTTGTTTATTTGTTTGCTTGTAGTCAGTGCAGTTCTTTTTCTGCGGTTTGCTACTGGCTGCAACAACCTATTTTTTAAAACTAGGCCACAATAACCATGGGCTAATATTTACTGTAGTGACACTGCACCTACGGGCCGTAGAAACAGTGGGCCTTCTACGGGCCGTAGAAACAATGGGCCTTCTACGGGCCGTAGGAACAGTGGGCCTTCCACGGGCCGTAGAAACAATGGGCCATCTACGGGTCGCAGAAACAATCGGCCTTCTACGGGCCGTATCCTCAATGGGCCTTATACGGGCCGTATCCTCAATGGGCCTTATACGGGCAGTATGATCGATTGGCCAAACATGGGCCAATAACAGGCCACATTGTGGCCATAAACGGGCTAGAATTGGAATCGTCCATTCATGGGCCGACCATAACGGGCCATCGTTAATAGGCCGTATTTGATGATGCTATGAAAACGGCCCAACGTGTTAACGGACCACAAACGGGCCGACTGTAACCACGGGCTGAATTTGGCCCATAAGCAGAAAATGACAGTAACGGGCCGTAAGTAAACGAATGCTGGAAATGAGCCCAACAATAAATGGGCTCTGAGAAGGCCGAAAGATAACATGGGCTAGAAACGGCCCAACGGAATAACGAGCCCTTAATGGGTATAAAGTGATACACTGTTCATTAGAGGCCAGTTTCACCACGGGCCGTTAATGGGTGTAAAGTAATACACTGTTCATTACGGGCCAGTTTCACCACGGGCCGTTAATAGGCCAAGAGTTACATAGGGCCTCATATGGGCCGAAAGACGTCATGGGCCATACATGGGCCAGAAGTGAAAACGAGCTGGAATCATATTGGGTGGCCTGTATGACGCTACTGGGCCTAATTCGGATAGGGCGTAATGGGCCTTGGGTTAGCGGGCTGTAAATGGGCTATATGCGAACAGGCCGTTAACAGGCTTTACATGGGCCGGCCCGCCACCTTTTGACCAAGTCAAATGGGCCGGCCTTTTCACAGGAATGGCCCTCTGTTGGGCCGTGCCACGTGTCGACGTATCATAGGCGCCTTCTATCCAATGAGTGGATGACATATGTCCCAACGGTGAGCCGACACGTGTTTCCTCCAGCCAATGATGATTTTACATGTGGAAAATCCCCATTGGTCGGGGCTGTTAATGGGTTATCGAATCCAAAACCCAACCCGATAGCTTAACGGCGTTCCGTTACGGTGGATGCCACGTGTCGGTCACCCTTGATGAAAGCACTTCTGTGACGCGCGATTTATCGTCATGGAAGTGGACACTTCCGTGATGATAATTTTGGTAATGTCATGGAACACTTCTACGACAGCACAGGTATGACTATCTTGATTCTGTCATATATTTGTCATGGATGTACATGCATGACAAAAAACGCGACCTACTATGACAAACACGTATCATCACGGAAGTGTATTTTTTTTGTAGTGGTATGACAAGGCCAACCCATCCTTTCTTCCTCCCTCCTAGACCTCCTTTCTTCCTCCCTCCCTGACCTCCTTTCTTCCTCCCTCCCTGACCTCCTCTCCCGGTGGGCAATGATGCTGATGAAGAAGCACCCACCGGTGAAGCCATACCCTCGTACAACACTCTCCGGAGAGGTACGTGTGAAATGGAAGTACCACTCCCACCACGCTGAGGACCAGCGCCCACCATCTTTCAACACATGTCATGACAAAAGAGTAAACATAATTAGTACAACATAAAAAAATTGAATACCGACATGAATAATAAAATGTGTATTAACTCATCAGATAATAGGTAAAGATTGGTCCATCAGCATGTATATTCATCAGTTAATCCAGTTTTTCAATTTTGAAACTTCAAACAACCAAATTGACTCATGACAAAAGATCCTCGACCATCGACACCTTGACCCTCGACCCCTCGGCGACCCTCGACCCCTCGGCGATGAGGATTAAAAGCCAAGTTTTGAAACTTCAAACAACCAAACTGACAAAAAGTCAGGGAGTAGAAAGAGAAACAAAAGACGAAATAGTACATAGTCAGAGGTTGTGCAACTAGGGTGATGTTTCTGTACCAGATTTTTTTAATGAAGTGGAGACGATGATGGCGAAGAAATCGAAAGACAACAATGGCTTTCGAGTTCTTCACCATCATCCTCTCAAATTAGTTAAAAAAGTTGTTACAGAATATCATCCTAGTTGCACAACCTCTCACTACATATTTTTTCGTCTTTGGTTTCTCTTTCTACGCTTTGATTTTTTGTCATGAGTCAGTTTGGGTGTTTCAAGTTTCAACACTTGGCTTTTAATCCTCGGCGATCATCGACCCGTCGATGATATGTCTCCATCGTATCTACAATTTTGTATTGTTCCATGCTATTATATTATCTGTTTTAGATGTTTTATATGCATTAATATGCTATTTTATATGATTTTTGGGACTAACCTACCTAGAGCCCAGTGCCAGTTTCTGTTTTTCCTTGTTTTAGAGTTTCGCAGAAAAGGAATACCAAACGGAGTCTAAATGGAATAAAACTTATGTGATGATTTTTCTTTGACCAAGAAGACACCCATGAGACTTGGAGAGCAAGTCAGAAGAGCCACCAGGCGGCCGCAAGGGTGGAGGGCACGCCCAAGGGGGTAAGGCTTGCCCCCCGACCATGTGGATCCGTCGGTGACCCCCTGACCTAGATCTTCCTCCTATATATTCTCAAATACCCCAAAAACTTCCAGGGGAGCCACGAAACCACTTTTCCACTGCCGCAACCTTCTGTACCCATGAGATCCCACCTAGGGGCCTTTTCCGGCATCCCGCCGGAGGGGGATTCGATCATGAAGGGCTTCTACGTCAATACCATTGCCTCTCCGATGAAGCGTGAGTAGTTTACCACAGACCTACGGGTCCATAGCTAGTAGCCAGATGGCTTCTTCTCTCTCTTTGATTCTCAATACAAAGTTCTCCTTGATGTTATTGGAGGTCTATTTGATGTAATACTCTTTTGCGGTGTGTTTGCCGAGATCCGGTGAATTGTGGATTTATGATTAGCTTATCTATGAATATTATTTGAATCTTCTCTGAATTCTTATATGACTGATTTGATATCTTCGCAAGTCTCTTCTAACTATCAATTTGTTTTAGCCAACTTGATTGGTTTTTCTTGCAATGGGAGAAGTGCTTAGCTTTGGGTTCAATCTTGTGGTGCTCGATCCTAGTGATAGAAAGGAAATCGACAAGTATTGTATTATTGCCATCGAGGATAAAAAGATGTTTTTTATTATAATGCTTGAGTTAATTCCTCTACATCATGTCATCTTGCCTAATGCATTACTCTGTTCTTATGAAATTCATACTCTAGATGCATGCTGGATAGTGGTCGATGTGTGGAGTAATAGTAGTAGATGCAGAATCGTTTCGGTCTACTTGATACGGACGTGATGCCTATATTCATGATCATTTCCTTAGACATCGTCATAACTTTGCGCTTTTCTATCAATTGCTCGGCAGTAATTTGTTCACCCATCGTAATAATTCCTATCTTGAGAGAAGCCTCTAGTGAAACCTATGGCCCCCGGGTCTATTTTCCATCATATAATGTTCTATTTTCATCATACAAGTTTCCGATCTACACTTTTAGTTTCCTATTTATATTCCTTGCAATATTTTACTTTCCGCTCCATAAACCAAAAATACCAAAAATATTACTTTACCATTTATCCACCTCTATCAGATCTCACTTTGCAAATAACCGTGAAGGGATTGGCAACCCCTTTACCACGTTGGGTGCAAGTTGGTGTTTGTTTGTGCAGGTATTCGGTGGCTTATCGTGTTGTCTCCTACTGGATTGATACCTTGGTTCTCAAAAGCTGAGGGAAATACTTACTCTACTTTGCTGCATCACCGTTTCCTCTTCAAGGGAAAAACCAACGCAAGCTCAACAGGTAGCAGCAAGAATTTCTGGCGCCATTGCTGGGGATATCTGCGCCAAGCCGAGACATACCAAGGACCCATCATAAACTCTCATCCCTCGCATTACATTATTCGCCATTCGCATCTTGTTTTCCTCTCCCCCACTTCTAAAGCGATTTTCGAAAGATTCGCCTTTTCTTCGCCCCTCTTCCATTCGTCTTCTTCATTTGCTTTTTGTGTGCTCGTGAGTTGGATTGCTTGCTTTGTCACGATGGCTTAAGATAATACCAAATTGTGTGACTTTTCAAATACCAACAACAATGATTTTATAAGTACACCGATTGCTTCCGGTGCTAATGCAGAATCTTGTGAAATTAATACGGCTTTGCTGAATCTTGTTATGAAAGATCATTTTTTCCGGCCTTCTAAATGAAGATGTCGCATCCCGTCTTAATGATTTCATTGATTTGTGTGATATGCAAAAGAAAAAATATGTGGATAATGATATTGTTAAATTGAAGCTATTTCCGTTCTCGCTTAGGGATAGCGCTAAAACTTGGTTTTCATCTTTGCCTAAAAATAGTATTGATTCATGGAACAAGTGTAAAGACACTTTTTTCAAGTATTTTCCTCCCGCTAAGATCATCTCCCTTAGGAACGATATTATGAATTTTAAGCAACTTTATCATGAATACGTTGCACAATCTTGGGAGAGGATAAATATTAATGATTAGAAATTGCCTAACTCATGGTTTGAATTTGTGGATGATTATACAATGTTTTATGCCGGATTGAATTTTACTTCTAGAAATCTTTTAGATTCGTCCACGGGAGGTACTTTTATGGAAATTACCTTAGGAGAATCTACTAAACTCCTAGATAATATTATGGTTAATTATGCTCAATGGCATACCGAAAGATCTTCCACTAGTAAAAAAGTGCATGCTATTGAAGAGATTAATGTTTTGAGTGGAAAGATGGATGTGCTTATGAAATTATTTGCTAGCAAGAGTGATATTATTGATCCTAATGATATGCCTCTATCTACTTTGATTGAAAACAATAATGAATCTATGGATGTGAATTTTGTTGGTAGGAACAATTTTGGTAATAACGCGTATGGAGGTAATTTCAATTCTAGGACATTTCCTAGTAATTCCTCTTATAATTATGGTAATTCCTACAGCAATCCTTATGGAAATTATAATAATATACCCTCTTATTTTTAGAATAGTGATAAAGAATTTATAAGTTTGCAAAAGAATTTCAATGCTTTGATGAAGAAAAATTGCTTAAGATTGATGATTTGGCTAGGAACGTGGATAGAATTTCTCTTGATGTTGATTCCTTGAAACTTAGATCTATTCCACCTAAGCATGATATAAATGAGTCTCTAAAAGCCATGAGAATTTCCATTGATGAGTGCAAAGAAAGAACCGCTAATATGCGTGCTAAAAAAGATTGGTTTATAAAAGTGTGTTCTTCTAGTTTTCGTGAAAATAATGATGAAGATATTAAAGTGATGGATGTGAATCCTATTGATTCTTTGTTTTCCAATGTAAATCTCGATAAATATGGGACTAGAGACGAGTCAACTTTAGTTAGAAGGCGTCCCAATGATTCAGAGTTTTTAGATCTTAATGCAAAAATTGATAAAAGTGGGATTAGAGAGGTCAAAACTTTAGGTAGCAATGAACCCACTCTTTTGGGTTTCAAGGACTTTAATTATGATAATTGTTCTTTAATAGATTGTATTTCCTTGTTGCAATCCATGTTGAATTCTCCTCATGCTTATAATCAAAACAAAGCTTTTACTAAACATATCGTTGATGCTATGATGCAATCTTTTGAAGATAAGCTTGAATTGAAAAAAAACCTAATCAAAATCTAAACTACACTAACTACACTAACTAGACTAACTACACTAAATAAACCCAGAAAAAAAAACTAAACCAAACCTAAACTCTTCCTCCTCCTCCTCCTCTTCTTCTTCTTCTTCTTCTTCTTCTTCTTCTTCTTCTTCTTCTTCTTCTTCTTCTTCTTCTTCTTCTTCTTCTTCTTCTTCTTCTTTTTCTTCTGTTAAAACTAAAATAAAACTAAAACTAAAATAAATTAAACATAAACCTAAACTTCTCCTCCTACCTCTTTTCTTCTTCTTCTTTTTTCATCTTCTTCTTCCTTCTTCTTCTTCTTCTTCTTCTTCTTCTTCTTCTGCTCCTCCTCCTCCTCCT
>NC_041393.1:236616562-236721934 GCF_002162155.2 Triticum dicoccoides
GGAGGATGGCCGCCACAGGGGAGGGGGCGAGGAGGCCGCGGGAGGAGGCGGAGGCCCGGTGGAGGGGGGCAGGGCAGCCGCAAGGGAGGGGGCGCGACGGCGAGGAGTGGGGCAAGGCGGCAGGACGGCCGCGGGGCGGTGGCGCGACGTGGACGGGGCAGCGGGGGCGCGTTGGGTGTGGGGGGCACGATGGAGGGTGGCGGGGCGGCCTCAGGGGAGGGGGCATGTGATACGTCTCCAACGTATCTATAATTTTTGATTGTTCCATGCTATTATATTACCTGTTTTGGATGTTTATGGGCTTTACTTTACACTTTTATATCATTTTTGGGACTATCCTACTAACTGGAGGCCTAGGCCAAATTGCTGTTTTTTGCCTATTTCTGTATTTCGAACAAAAGGAATATCAAACGGAATGAAACCTTCGGGAGCGATCTTTTTGGAACAAACGCAATCCACGAGACTTGGAGTGGACGTCAAGAAGTAGCCGAAGAGGCCACGAGGGTGCCAGGTGCGCCCTAGGGGGGTGGGCGTGCCCCCCACCCTTGTGGGCCCCTCTCGGCTCCATAGACCTACTTCTTCCTCCTATATATATCTATGTACCCTGAAAACATCCAGGAGCAGCACAAAATCCTATTTCCACCGCCGCAACCTTCTATACCCGTGAGATCCCATCTTGCGGCCT
This sequence comes from Triticum dicoccoides, assembly GCF_002162155.2. Taxonomy (NCBI): domain Eukaryota; kingdom Viridiplantae; phylum Streptophyta; class Magnoliopsida; order Poales; family Poaceae; genus Triticum; species Triticum dicoccoides. The sequence goes on from NC_041393.1 coordinate 236,617,248, forward strand.
TTTCCAGCGCTCCGCCAGAGGGGGAATCGATAACGGAGGGCTTCTACATCATCGCCAAGGCCTCTCCGATGAGTTCTGAGTAGTTTACGACAGACCTTCAGGTCCATAGTTATTAGCTAGATGGCTTCTTCTCTCTCTTTGAATCTTAATACAAAGTTCTCCTCGATCTTCTTAGAGATCTATTCGATGTAACTCTTTTTGCGGTGTGTTTGTCGAGGTCCGATGAATTGTGGGTTTATGATCAAGTTTATCTATTAGAAATATTTGAATCTCCTCTGGATTCTTTTATGTATGATTGCAAGTCTCTTCGAATTATCAGTTTGGTTTGGCCTACTAGATTGATCTTTCTTGCAATGGAGAAGTGCTTAGCTTTGGGTTCAATCTTGCGGTGTCCTTTCCCAGTGACAGCAGGGGCAGCAAGGCACGTATTGCATTGTTGCCATCGAGGATAAAAAGATGGGGTTTATATCATATTGCTTGAGTTTATCCCTCTACATCATGTCATCTTGCCTAATGTGTTACTCTGTTCTTATGAACTTAATACTCTAGATGCATGCTGGATAGCGGTCGATGTGTGGAGTAATAGTAGTAGATGCAGGCAGGAGTCGGTCTACTTGTTGCGGACGTGATGCCTATATACATGCTCATGCCTGGATAATCTCATAACTATGCACTTTTCTATCAATTGCTCGACAGTAATTCGTTCACCCACCGTAATACTTATGCTATCTTGAAAGAAGCCACTAGCGAAACCTATGGCCCCCGGGTCTATCTTCCATCATATAAGTTTCTGATCTACTTTATTTTGCAATCTTTACTTTCCAATCTATATCATAAAAATACCAAAAATATTTATCTTATCTTTTTATCTCTATCAGATCTTACTTTCGAAGGTGGCTGTGAAGGGATTGACAACCCCTTTATCGCGTTGGTTGCGAGGTTCTTGTTTGTTTGTGTAGGTACGAGGGACGTGTGTGGAGCCTCCTACTGGATTGATACCTTGGTTCTCAAAAACTGAGGGAAATACTTACGCTACTTTGCTGCATCACCCTTTCCTCTTCAAGGGAAAACCAACGCAGTGCTCAAGAGGTAGCAGCAGGGCGGCCGCAGGGGAGGGGGCCAGGGAGGCGGGGTTGCGGTGGGGATCAGGGGCGTGGTGGACGGTGGCGGTTGGGGCTCCGGTCGGTGAGGGGGCGAGATAGAAGAGAGATAGGTCGGCGGGACGGCCGTTAGATACTTAATTCTTTGTCTTCTGCTGGCAGACGGCAAAGAGGTGGGGCTGGTGGGCCGTTAGGGCTTGGGCCTCTACTAGACCCCACCCACCTCTTTGTCGTCCACTAGCGGACATCAAATAATCTTTGTCGTCTGCCAGCAGACGGCAAAGAATTGGCTGATGGCAAATAGGGTCTTTGCCGTCAGCCAGTTCTTTGCCATCTGTTTTTTAGAAGCAGACGACAAAGACCTTCTTTGTCGTCAGCTAGCAGACGACAAAGAAATGGCTGACGACAAATTCTCTGTTTCTAGTACTGTAAATTATGTGACTTTGCCAATACTAATAACAATGATTTTATTAGTACTCCGATTGCTCCCGCCACTAGTGCGGAATCTTGTGAAACTAAAGCCGCTTTGTTGAATCTTGTTATGAAAGATCAATTTTCTGGCCTTCCTAGTGAAGATGTCGCATCCCATCTAAGTAATTTTGTTGAGTTGTGTGATATGCAAAAGAAAAAAATGTGGATGATGATGTTGTTAAATTGAAGTTATTTCCGTTCTCTCTACGAGATCGTGCTAAAACTTGGTTTTCGCCTTTGCCTAAAAATAGTGTTGATTCATGGAATAAGTGTAAATATTCTTTTATTTCCAAGTATTTTCCTCCCACTAAGATCATCTCCCTTAGGAATGATATAATCAATTCTAAGCAACTTGATCATGAACATGTTGCACAATCTTGGGAGAGGATGAAATTTATGATAAGAAATTGCCCTACTCATGGTTTAAGTTGATGGATGATCATACAAAATATTTATGCGGGATTGAATTTTGCATCTAGAGATCTTTTGGGTTCCGCCGCGGGTGGTACTTTTATGGAAATCACATAAGGAGAAGCTACAAAACTCCAACATAATATTATGGCTAATTACTCTCAATGGCATACCGAAAGATCTTCTACTAGTAAAAAGTGCATGCAATTGAAGAAATTAATACTTTGAGTGGAAAGATGGATGAATTAATGAAATTGTTTGCTAGTAAGAATTCTCCTATTGATCCTAATGATTTTCCTTTGACTTATTTGATTGATAATAATAATGAATCTATGGATGTGAATTTTGTTGGTAGGAACCATTTTGGTAATAACGCGTATAGATCAAATTTCAACCCTAGGCCGTTTCCTAGTAATTCCTCTAATAATTGTGGTAATTCCTACAACAATTCTTATGGAAATTATAGTAAGATGCCCTCTAATTTTGAGAACAATATTAAAGATTTACTAATTCCCAAAAAGTTTTCAATGCTATGGTTGAAGAAAAAATGCTCAAGATTGATGATTTGGCTAGGAACGTTGATAGAATTTCTCTTGAGACTGATTCTTTGAAAATTAGATCTATGCTAACCAAGCATGACATTAATGAATCTCTAAAATCTATTCAAATTTCTATTGATGAGTGTGAAGAAAGAACCGCTAGGATGCGTGCTAAGCGAGATTGGTTCGTAAAAGCGTGTTCTTCTGTTTCTTGTGATAATAATGATGAAGATTTTAAAGTGATTGATGTGACTTCTATGGAATCTTTGTAATTAAAATCTTGATAAATATGGGACTGGAGATGATTCAACTTTAGCTAGAAGGCGTCCCAACGATTCAGAGTTTATAGATCTTTAATGCAAAAATTGATAAAAGTGGGATTGGAGAGGTCAAAACTTTAAGTAGCGATGAACCCACTCTTTTGGGTTTCAAGGACTTTAATTATGATAATTGTTCTTTTATAGATTGTATTTCCTTGTTGCAATCCATGTTGAATTCTTCTCATGCTTATAATCAAAATAAAGCTTTTACTAAACATATCGTTGATGCTATGATAAAATCTTTTGAAGTAAAACTTGAGTTGGAAGTTTCAATCCTTAAAGAGCTTTATTATGAGTGGGAACCTATTATTAAGATTAAAATTAAAGATTATGAGTGCCATGCTTTGTTTTATTTGGGTGCTAGTGTTTCCACGATTCCAAAAACTTTATGTGATGTGCTTGGTTTCCGTGAATTTGATGATTGTTCTTTAAATTTGCATCTAGCGGATTCCACTACTAAGAAACCTATGGCAAGGATTAATGATGTTCTTATTGTTGCAAATAGGAATTATGTGCCCGTAGATTTCATTGTGCTTGATATAGATTGTAATCCTATATGTCCTATTATTCTTGGTAGACCTTTCCTTAGAACGATTGGTGCAATTATTGATATGAAAGAAGGAAACATTGTATTTCAGTTTCCATTAAGGAAGGGCATGGAATACTTTCCACGAAAGAAAATTAAGTTGCCAGATGAACCTATTATGAGGGCTACTTTTGGATTGTATACCAAAGATGACAATACCTAGATATATTTTTTATGCCTAGGTAGGAGCGTTAACCAATAACGCTCGTTGGGAGCAACCCAATTTTAATTTTTTTTGTTTTTTGTTCTCCTCTTGAATAATTACACATTATTACCTCTGTAGTAATTGTGTTTTGGTGTTTTAATTAGTGTTTGAGCCAAGTAAGACTTTTGGGATGGCTTACGGTGATAGTTGATTTGATCTTGCTGGAAAACAAAAACTTTTGTGCCCATTAAAATAATTTCAGAAAATCACAAAAACGTGATTTTGATCTTAATTTTTTTACACAAGATTGATATACAGATTTCCCAGGTTGTCCTAATTTTTAGAATTTTTGGAGTTATAGAAGTATATGAAGTTTACAGATTGCTACAGACTGTTCTGTTTTTGATAGAATCTTTTTTCAATGTGTTGTTTACTTATTTTGATGAATCTATGGGTAGTATCGGGGGTATGAACCATGGAAAACTTGGAATACAATAGATATTACACCAATATAAATAAAGTATGATTTCACAACATTACCAAAAACTGGTGATTTTTTTTCTTATACTAATGGATCTCATGAATTTTCTGTTGAGTTTTGTGTTGTGAAGTTTTCAAGTTTTGGGTAGAAATTTGATGGACTTTGGAATAAGCAGTGGCAAGAGCCTAAGCTTGGGGATGCCCAAGGCACCCCAAGGTAATATTCAAGGACAACCAATCATCTAAGCTTGGGGATGCCCCGGATGGCATCCGCTCTTTCGTCTTCAATCCATTAGTAAATTTACTTGAGGCTATATTTTTATTCACCACATGATATGTGTTTTGCTTGGAGCGTCTTGTATGATATGAGTCTTCGCTTTTTAGTTTATCACAATCATCCTTGCTTTACACACCTTTTGAGAGGGACACGCATGAATCGTGATTTATTAGAATACTCTATGTGCTTCACTTATATCTTTTGAGCTAGGCAATTTGCTCTAGTGCTTCACTTATATCTTTTTAGAGCACGGCGGTGGCTTTATTTTATAGAAATAGTTGAACTCTCATGCTTCACTTATATTATTTTGAGAGTCTCTAAACAGCATGGTAATTTGCTTAGGTTATGAATTTAAACCTAATATGATGGGCATCCAAGAGGGATATAATAAAAACTTTCATATAAAGAGCGTTGAATACTATGAGAAATTTGATTCCTTGCATATTGTTTTGAGATATAAAGATGGTGATATTAGTGACATGCTAGTGAGTAATTTTGGATTGGTAGAAATACTTGTGTTAAAGTTTGTGATTCTCGCAGCATGCACGTATGGTGAACCGTTATGTGATGAAGTCAGAGCATGATTTATTTTATTTATTGTTTTCCTTTGAGTGGTGGTCGGGGACGAGCGATGGTCTTTTCCTACCAATCTATCCCCCTAGAAGCATGCGTGTAGTACTTTGTTTCAATAGCTATTAAATTTTTGCAATAAGTATGTGAGTTCTTTATGACTAATGTTGCATCCATGGATTATACACTCACACCCTTCCACCATTGCTAGCCTCTCTAGTACCGGGAAACTCTCGCTGGTGCATTAAACCCACCATATACCTTCCTCAAAACAACCACCATACCTCCTTTTATGGCATTTCCATAGCCATTCCGAGCTATATTGCCATGCAACTTCCACCGTTCCATTTATTATGACACGCTTCATCATTGTCATATTGCTTTGCATGATCATGTAGTTGGCATTGTATTTGTGGCAAGGCCACCTTCATATTTTTTATACATGTCACTCTTGATCATTGCACATCCCAGTACCCAACCGGAGGCATTCATATAGAGTCATATTTTGTTCTAGAATCGAGTTGTAATTCTTGAGTTGTAAGTAAATAAAAGTGTGATGATCATCATTATTAGAGCATTGTCCCATGTGAGGAAAGGAAGATGGAAGCTATGATTACCTCACAAGTTGGGATGAGTGTCCGGACTTTACAAAAAAAATAAAAGAGGCCAAAGGAAGCCCAAACAAAAAAATGAGAGAAAAGAGAGAAGGGGCAATGCTACTATCCGTTTACCACACTTGTGCTTCAAAGTAGCACCATGATCTTCATGATAGAGAGTCTCCTATGTTGTCACTTTCATATACTAGCGGGAATTTTTCATTATAGAACTTGGCTTGTGTATTCCAATAATGGGGTTCCTCAACTTGCCCTAGGTCTTCATGAGCAAGCGAGTTGGATGCACACCCACTTAGTTTATTTTTGAGCTTTCATACACTTATAGCTCTAGTGCATCCGTTGCATGGCAATCCCAACTCACTCACATTGATATCTATTAATGGGAATCTCCATAGCCCGTTAATACACCTAATTGATGTGAGACTTTATCCTTCTTTTTGTCTTCTCCACAACCAGCATATTCTATTCCACCTATAGTGCCATATCCGTGGCTCACGCTCATGTATTGCGTGAAAGTTGAAAAAGTTTGTGAACATCAATAGTATGAAACAACTACTTGGCTTGTCATCGGGTTTGTGCATGATTTAATACTTTGTGTGATGAAGATGGATCATAGCTAGACCATAAGATTTTGTAGGGATAGCTTTATTTGGCCATGTTATTTTGAGAAGACACGATTGCTTTACTAGTATGCTTGAAGTATTTTGTTTTTAGGTCAGTATTAAACTTATGTTTTGAATCTTATGGATCTGAATATTCATGCCACAATAAAGAAAATTACATGGATAAATATGTTAGGTAGCATTCCACATCAAAAATCTGTTTTTATCATTTACCTACTCGAGGACGAGTAGGAATCAAGCTTGAGGATGCTTGATATCTCTCCAATGTATCTATAATTTTTGATTGTTCCATGCTATTGTATTACCTGTTTTGGATGTTTTATATGCATTAATTTGCTATTTGTATTATTTTTGGGACTAGCTTATAAATCTAGAGTCCAGTGCCAGTTTCTGCTTTTTCCTTGTGTTTGAGTTTTACAGAAAAGGAATATCAAACGTAGTCCAAACGGAATAAAACATTGGCAATGATTTTTATTAGACCAGAAGACACCCAGTAGACTTGGAGAGTGGGCCAGAAGAGTCCCGAGGGCCCACAAGCCCTCTGGGCATGGTACATCTCCAACGTATCTACAATTTATGAAGCATTCATGCTATTATCTTATCTATTTTGGATGTTTATGGGCTTTACTAAGCACTTTTATATTATTTTTGGGACTAACCTACTAACCGGAGGCCCAGCCCATATTCTTGTTTTCTTGCCTATTTCAGTGTTTCGAAGAAAAGGAATATCAAACGGAGTCCAAACGGAATGAAACTTTCGGGAGCGTGATTTTTGGAACGAACGTGATCCAGGAGATGTGGAGCTGAAGTCGGGGAAGCTTTAAGGAGGCCACGAGGCAGGGGGGCGCGCCCTCCACCCTCGTGGGCCCCTGGTGGCTCCACTGACCGACTTCTTTCGCCTATATAAGTCCATATACCCTAAAACCTTCGGGGAACACAATAGATCGGGAGTTCCGCCGCCGCAAGCCTCTGTAGCCACCAAAAACCTCTCGGGAGCCCATTCCGGCACCCTAACGGAGGTGGGGGATCCCTCACCGATGGCCATCTTCATCATCCTGGCGCTCTCCATGACAAGGAGGGAGTAGTTCACCCTCGGGGCTGAGGGTATGTACCAGTAGCTATGTGTTTGATCTCTCTCTCTCATGTTCTTGAGGTGATACGATCTTGATGTATCGCGAGCTTTGCTATTATAGTTGTATCTTATGATGTTTCTCCCCCTCTACTGTCTTGTGATGAATTGAGTTTTCCTCTTGAAGTTATCTTATCGGATTGAGTCTTTAAGGTTTTGAGAACACTTGATTTATGTCTTGCCGTGCTAATCTGTGGTGAGAATGGGATATTCACGTGATCTACTTGATGTATGTTTTGGTGATCAACTTGTGGGTTCAATGAACTTATGCATAGGGGTTGGCACATGTTTTCGTCTTGACTCTCCGGTAGAAACTTTGGGGCACTCTTTGAAGTACTTTGTGTTGGTTGAATAGATGACTGAGATTGTGTGATGCATATTGTATAATCATGCCCACGGATACTTGAGGTGACAATGGAGTATCTAGGTGACATTAGGGTTTTGGTTGATTTGTGTCTTAAGGTGTTATTCTAGTACGAACTCTATGATAGATCGAACGGAAAGACTAGCTTCGTGTTATTTTACTACGGACTCTTGAATAGATCGAGCAGAAAGGATAACTTTGAGGTGGTTTCGTACCCTACCATAATCTCTTCGTTTGTTCTCTGCTATTAGTGACTTTGGAGTGACTCTTTGTTGCATGTTGAGGGATAGTTATATGATCCAAGTATGTTATTATTGTTGAGAGAACTTGCACTAGTTAAAGTATGAACCTTAGGCCTTGTTTCCAACCATTGCAATACCGTTTACGCTCACTTTTATCATTAGTTACCTTGCTGTTTTTATATTTTCATATTACAAAAAACTATATCTATCATCCATATTGCACTTGTATCACCATCTCTTCACCGAACTAGTGCACCTATACAATTTACCATTGTATTGGGTGTGTTGGGGACACAAGAGACTCTTTGTTGTTTGATTGCAGGGTTTCTTGGGAGAGACCATCTTCATCCTACGCCTCCCATGGATTGATAAACCTTAGGTCATCCACTTGAGGGAAATTTGCTACTGTCCTACAAACCTCTGCACTTGGAGGCCCAACAATGTCTACAAGAGGAAGGTTGTGTAGTAGACATCAAGCTCTTTTCTGGCGCCATTTCCGGGGAGGTGAGTGCTTGAAGGTATATCTTTAGATCTTGCAATTGAATCTTTTAGTTTCTTGTTTTATCACTAGTTTAGTTTATAAAAGAAAACTACAAAAAAATGGAATTGAGTTTGCCTCATATGCTTCATCTTTTTAGTATCTTTCGAAAGTATGATGAAAAGGAAAATTGTGCTCAAGTGCTAGAAGAAGAAGTCTATAAAATGTTTGATACTAAATCTTTGAATGATGAGCATGATTGCAATGTTTTTAGTATGAACTCCTTGAATATCCGTAGTACTAAAGATGATTGCACTAGTTATGATAAAAATGTCTCTTATAAGCATGTAGATTTTTGTGGAGAACATTGGGTTTGCATGGACACACCAAATAGAGAAGATAGATATTGCAAGAGGCATAAGCGATTAGAAACTAAATTGTTGCAAGAAAGGTTAAATGGGAGTGCTGAAAATTTATATTTCCTTCGCCGTACTTGTGAACTTTGCAATGAAAGTGGTCATTTACATCTCCGATGCAAATTGCTTCATGATCGAATCGTGTCCAAAAATTGTGATGATTTGATTTCCCTTGCACATTATAATGAACTTAGTTTGCTTATGGGTTACGAAGAAATGAAACGTATAACTAAGGGTCTTCCAGAATTTGCCCGTTATAAACTTCTTGATTTTGATCTAGAGAATATTTATATATTTTGTGCGGTGAATTGCATTGAAAATCCTTATATTGCCAATTACCTAAAGAAAAGAAATCAAATAGAAGATGAAGAGAATACTAATGAAAGGGAATAGACTTCCCAATATCCTCCTATTATTTCTTATGATGAATCAGGTAACGAGAAGGAGCTTTCTATTCAACCAATCTCATCAATAAGGAGCTCAAAGAAGAAGGCTGAACCCACACATAATGTGAAGAAGCAAAAGAAAAGAAGGAGCAACAAAGGTAAAAAGGTATCTCTCTCAAATGATGTTGCTCCTACTACTCATTGTGATGATGGTAATTGCTATTGGTGCCATCTATACTATTAATGATGAGAGTGATTATGCTTATGATATGAAAAGGCCCAAGCTTGGGGAAGCTATGTTTGATGAGGATGAAATATTTGAGAATATATTTGCTGAAATTAATGTTTGTCCCAAGCTTGGGGATGCTACGTTTAATGAAGATGATATTTTTAGCCTCGCAAGTTTTGATATGCAAAGTTGTTATGATGATAGCATGCCTCTTACCTATGATGATTATATTGATGAAAGTGGGTTTGGAAGAGTGTCAACTTTAGGAAGTAGTGATCCCACTATTTTGGAAGATGTTGAATCTTATTGTGATGAATATGAAAGTGGATTTGGAAGAGTGTCAACATTATTTAATGATGATTCCACTATCTTGGAAGAGGTTGCAATCGATTATGATGAGAACAAAGTTGCTACTTATGATGATTATTGTGATGACACTTATGCTATAAAAAGCAGTGATGATTATATTTATAAAACTTTTCATGATTATGACTACCCTTTTTCTGAACATTACTCTTTTAATGTGGAAACAATTTATAGTATTCGAGTCTCTTATGATACTCCCACTATTCCGAATGAGAAGAATTTTGCTTATGTGGAGAGTAATAAAAATTCTATGCTTGTATATCATGAAAAGAATGCTTTAGGTGATGGTTATATTGTTGAATTCATTCGTGATGCTACTGAAAATTATTATGAGGGAGAAACATATGCTTGTAGGAATTGCAATAATGTCAAGTTTCCTCTCTATATGTTGAAAATCTTGAAGCTATGCTTGTTTTGCCTTCCTATGCTAGTTGATTATTGTTCCCACAAGTTGTTTGCTCACAAAATCCCTATGCATAGGAAGTGGGTTAGTCTTAAATGTGCTAGTCATATGCTTCATGATGCTCCCGTTATGTTTCCATTCTTATCTTTTATGTGAGCATCATTGTCATCATCATGCCTAGCTAGAAAGGCATTAAAGAAAAGTGCTTGTTGGGAGACAACCAAACATTTACCCTTACTATTTTTGTGTGTTCACATGATTATGCTACTATAGTAATCATGTTTTATAGCTTTTGTTTCAATAAAGTGCCAAGTAAGACCTTTAGGATAGCTTACGGTGATAGTTGTGTTGATCCTGCTGAAAATCAGAAACTTTTGCACACAGTAAATTAGTTTTGATAATTCACAGAAACCACTTTGGTCTGGATTGGTACACAAATTTCTTAGGACTTCCTAATTTGGTAGGAATTTTGGAGTTCCATAAGTATATGTTTTATACAGATTACTACATACTGTTCTGTTTTTGACAGATTCTGTTTTCTATGTGTTGTTTGCTTATTTTGATGAATCTATGAGTAGTATCGGAGGGTATGAACCATAGGTAAGTTGGAATACAGTAGATATTACACCAATATGAATTTAGAATTAGTTCACTACAGTACCTAAGTGGTGGTTTTATTTTCTTATACTAACGGAGCTTACGAGTTTTCTGTTGAGTTTTGTGTTGTGAAGTTTTCAAGTTTTGGGTAAAGATTCGATGGACTATGGAATAAGGCGTGGCAATAGCCTAAGCTTGGGGATGCACAAGTCACCCCAAGGTAATATTCAAGGACAACCAAGAGTGTAAGCTTGGGGATGCCCCGGAAGGCATCCCCTCTTTCGTCTTCGTTCATCGGTAACTTTACTTGGAGCTATATTTTTATTCGCCACATCATATGTGTTTTGCTTGGAGTGTCATTTTATTTAGTTAGTATTTTATTGACGTTATTTAGAATAATGTTTTGCATCTATATTTTCAATAAGAATGTCAAGGATAGCCTTTACCATGCTTATTTTGCTAGTATACATGTTGCTGTTTCAAAACAGAAAGTTTATCGCTGTTGCAAACATTCCCTAGAAAATTCAAAAAATGGTATAATGTTGAAACTTTTTGCATATTGAGCTCTGATAAATATTCTACAGCTTAGTATTTTTCTCATAATTTTTGGAGTTTGGGAAGTATGATGAATCTTGCATTCTTTACAGACTATACTGTTTTGGCAGATTGCTGTTATGGTTGCATTGTTTGCATATGTTTGCTTGTTTAATGATTCTATTTGAGGATAGGAGTATTAAATATGAAGAGGCATTTAGTATGCACTGTTGAATAATAATTTTAGTGATTTTTATAGTAGAAAATGATAAGGTTTTTGCATTGATTTATACTAATTTATCTCACGAGTTCTTGTTGAGTTTGGTGTGGATGAAGCTTTCGAGATTTAGGAAACCGAGATATAAAAGGAATTAAGGAGACACAAAAGCTCAAGCTTGGGGATGCCCATGTCACCCCAAGATAATATTTCAATAAGTATCAAGCATCCAATCTTGGGGATGCCCTGGTAGGCATCCCACCTTTCTTCTTCAACAATTATCGGTTAGTATCGGTTGAGCCTAAGTTTTTGCTTCTTCACATGAGTTGTGCTATCCTTGCAATGTAATTTTATTTTGCTTTGCTTGCTGTTTGAATAAAACACATTAGATCTGAAATTCTTAAGTGAGAGAGAGTCTTCACATAGTTACATAATTATTTAGCTACTCATTGATCTTCACTTATATCTTTTTGGAGTAGTTTGTCATTTACTCGTGTGCTTCACTTATATCCTATGAGTAAATGGTTGAATGAGTTGAATGTCATAAATCTGAAATTATATATGTTTCATTTGCTTATCCCATGGGGAGTAATGACTTCACATCTAAGAAGTAGAGGTTGTAAATTTATTGAAGGTTAGCAAGCATTGTATTGGTCATTTGAACAATTCATGAAAGAATATTGAAGGAAGAGAAATTTCACATATAAATATACTATCTTGGACATATAATTGTGAGCACTCATTAAAGTATGAAATGCTAAAGAGTTGATGTTGTACAAGGAAGACAACGTAATGGCTTATGTTTTCTCACATCTCAGTTGAAGTATATTGTCATGGATCGTTCAACATGTTGAGCTTGCCTTTCCCCCTCATGCGAGCCAAATTCCTTGCACCAAGTAGAGATACTACTTTTGCTTCCAAATATCCTTAAACCTAGTTTTGCCATGAGAGTCCACCATACCTACCTATGGATTGAGTAAGATCCTTCAAGTAAGTTGCCATGTTGCAAGCAATAAAAATGGCTCCCTAAATATGTATGACTTATTAGTCCCGAGAAAATAAGGATTATACGATCATGTGATATGGAAGTAATAAAAGTGACGGACTGCATAATAAAGGTTCATATCACAAGTGGCAATATAAAGTGACGTTCTTTTGCATTAAGATCTTGTGCATCCAACCCTAAAAGCACATGACAACCTCTGCTTCCCTCTGCGAAGGGCTTATCTTTTTTACTTTATGTCTTTTACTTTATGCAAGAGTCAAGGTGATCTTCACCTTTCCCTTTTTCATTTTATCCTTTTCCAAGCACCTCGTTTTGGAAAGATCCTGATATATATATCCAACTGGATGTAAGTTTGCATGAACTATTATTGTTGACATCACCCAAAGGTGAATACATTGGGAGGCGATATTGTAAGCCCCTATCTTTCTCGGTGTCCGATTAAAACTCCATAACCATAAGTATTGCATGAGTGTTAGCAATTATGGAAGACTATATGAATGTTGAGTATGTGGAGTTTGCTAAATCAAAGCTCTGACATAGACCCTTCCTGAAAATAAGATGAATTGTAATTGTTCGATGACTGAGAATGAAGTTTGCTAGTTTTCAAGAATGGTTATGGTCTATGCTTTAACATGTGAATAGCACGCTACTTGATCTTGAGAAGTTTTATGAGATGAACTACTGTTATGACATATAATCATGCTAGAAAAGGTGATTGAAATTATCATTGATCAAACTTGTGCACCTACTAGCATTCACACTTCATAAATTCTTTTCTACCATTTACCTACTCGAGGATGAGCAGGAATTAAGCTTGGGGATGCTGATACGTCTCTAACGTATCTATAATTTATGAAGCATTCATGCTATTATCTTATCTATTTTGGATGTTTATGGGCTTTATTAAGCACTTTTACATTATTTTTGGGACTAACCTATTAACCAGAGGCCCAGCCCATATTGCTGTTTTCTTGCCTATTTCAGTGTTTCAAAGAAAAGGAATATCAAACGGAGTCCAAACGGAATGAAACCTTCGGGAGCGTGATTTTTGGAACGAACGTGATCCAGGAGACATGGTACTGAAGTCAGGGAAGCTTCGAGGAGGCCACGAGGCAGGGGGGCGCGCCCACCCCCCTGGGCATGCCCTCCACCCTCGTGGGGCCCTCGTGGCTCCCCTGACTGACTTCTTTCGCCTATATAAGTCCATATACCCTAAAACCTTTGGGGAACACAATAGATCGGGAGTTCCTCCGCCGCAAGCCTCTGTAGCCACCAAAAACCTCTCAAGAGCCCGTTCCTGCACCCTGCCGGAGGGGGGGATCCCTCGCCGGTGGCCATCTTCATCATCCCGGCGCTCTCCATGACGAGGAGGGAGTAGTTCACCCTCGGGGCTGAGGGTATGTACCAGTAGCTATGTGTTTGATCTCTCTCTCTCTCTCTCGTGTTCTTGAGGTGATACGATCTTGATGTATCGCGAGCTTTGCTATTATAGTTGGATCTTATGATGTTTCTCCCCTCTACTCTCTTGTGATGAATTGAGTTTTCCTCTTGAAGTTATCTTATCGGATAGAGTCTTTAAGGATTTGAGAACACTTGATGTATGTCTTGCCGTGCTTATCTGTGGTGACAATGGGATATTCACGTGATCTACTTGATATATGTTTTGGTGATCAACTTGCGGGTTCAATGAACTTATGCATAGGGGTTGGCACATGTTTTCGTCTTGACTCTCCGATAGAAACTTTTGGGCACTCTTTGAAGTACTTTGTGTTGATTGAATAGATGAATCTGAGATTGTGTGATGCATATCGTATAATCATGCCCACGGATACTTGAGGTGACAATGGAGTATCTAGGTGACAATAGGGTTTTGGTTTATTTGTGTCTTAAGGTGTTATTCTAGTACAAACTCTATGATAGATCGAACGGAAAGACCAGCTTTGTGTTATTTTACTACGGGCTCTTGAATAGATCGAGCAGAAAGGATAACTTTGAGGTGGTTTCATACCCTACCATAATCTCTTCGTTTGTTCTCCGCTATTAGTGACTTTGGATTGTTGCAAGTTGGGGAATAGTTATATGATCCAAGTATGTTATTATTGTTGAGAGAACTTGCACTAGTGAAAGTACGAACCTTAGGCCTTGTTTCCTGCCATTGCAATACCATTTACTCTCACTTTTATCATTAGTTACCTTGCTGTTTTTATATTTTCAGATTACAAAAACCTATATCTATCATCCATCTTGGGCCTTTTCTGGCACCCTGCCGGAGGGGGATTCAATCACGGAGGGCTTCTACATCACCTCTATTGCCCTTTGATTAAGCGTCAGTAGTTTACCATAGACCTATTGATTTTCAATAAAATGTTCTCCTTGATTTTCTTGGAGTACTATCTGATGTAATATTCTTTTGTGGTGTGTTTGTCGAGATCCGATGAATTTTGGATTTAAGATCAGATTATCAATGAATGTTATTTGAATCTTCTCTGAATGCTTATATGCATGATTTGATATCTTTGTATTTCTCTCTGAATTATCGGTTTGGTTTGGCCAACTAGATTGGTTTTTCTTGCAATGGGAGAGGTGCTTAGTTTTGGGTTCAATCTTGTGGTGTCCTCACCTAGTGACAAAGTAGGGGTAACGAGGCACATATTGTATGGTTGCCAGCAAGGGTAAAGAGATGGGGTTTTCATCATATTGCTTGAGTTTATCCCTCTACATCATGCCATCTTACTTAAGGCGTTACTCTGTTCATATGAACTTAATACTCTAGATGCATGCTGGATAGGCGGTCGATGTGTGGAGTAATAGTAGTAGATGCAGGTAGGAGTGGGTCTACTTGACAAGGACGTGATGCCTATATTCATAATCATTGCCTTGGATATCGGCATAACTTTGTGCTTTTCTATCAATTCCTCGACAGTAATTTGTTCACCCGCCGTATGCTTTCTTCCACGAGAGAAGCCTCTAGTGAAACCTATGGCCCCCGGGTCTATTTTCCAACATATATTTTCAGATCTATAAACCAAAAACCCAAAAATACCTTGCTGCAATTTATTTACTTTTCTTTCATGTTTTAGTACTCTTTTATATCTATCTCTATCAGATCTCATCCTTGCAAGTGACCCTGAAGGGATTGACACCCCTTTATCGCGTTGGGTGCAAGTTTTTTATTGTTTGTGCAGGTGCATAGATTGGAGACTTGCGTGTACCTCCTACTGGATTGATACCTTGGTTCTCAAACTGAGGGAAGTACTTATCTCTACTTGTCTGCATCACCCTTTCCTCTTCAAGGGAAAAACCAACGCAAGCTCACGAAGTAGCACCCCACAGATGGGTCAGGCTAGCTCGCCGATAACCATGCAAGGGAGTAGTGCCCAAAGACAACCACTGCCTGCATGTGGCCCAAACATATGTATGGAGTGTTGTGTGGTGTTTTAATACCCAATGCACAACTTTGATGTGGCACCATGCTTTGGAACCGGAAAGTCCCCACACGGAGTAGGGTTCACGATGCGTAGTGTGTATGTCACCCCACTTTGAGCCGGTGACGGGGATTCATGTGTATGTACATATGCGCTCAAACTTAGGTCTGGAATCTCACCATGACCTACTACAGTAACACAAACCAAAGAAGAAGAATCCACCATGGTAACCTCTCTCGTTGTCGGCCAAAGTGATAATGGACGTCCACGCGGGCCCACCAATATATAAGCTTGCCGTCGATAACCACGTGAGGGAGAGTAATGTCCAAAGACAACCACTTCATGCATGTGTCCAAATATATATATATATATATATATATGTATGTATGTATGTATGTATGTATGTATGTATGTATGTATGTATGTATGTATGGAGGTGATGCATGCATGTTTGAATACCATGCACAACATTGATGTGGCCCATGCGTCCAAAATCGTACAGTCCCCACACAAAGCGAGATCAGTTCATTACACGTCGTGTGCTACCCCCCTCGACCTGGTGGGAGGGATTCATGCATACACATGCATGCACTTAAACTATATTATGTAATCTCAGAGCATGACCTATATACCATAATACAAACCAAAAATCACTCCCCTCCTAAGTCAAATTAAACTCTCTCACTATCGATCAAAGTGATGGACCAAGTGGGCCCACAAATGGAAAATATCGATATCGCTGATAACCGCGTGAGTGAGTGCCAGAGGACAACCACGATCGCTTGCATGTGGGACAAAACATATGTATGGAGGTGTGTGTGGTTGTGATGTTTGAATACCCAAAATGCACAACTTTAATGTGGCACATTCCTTGAAAACCATAAAGTCCCCACACGAAGTGAGGTTCATGAAGCATATATTATATGCTGGTCCCCTTCCTCCTCTTCGATGTGTACTATATACTCCTACTGTAACACAAACCAAAAAGAATCCTCCTTGATGGTTAAATTAACCTGTCCCGATGTAGGTCAAATTGATGCATGAATGGACGATGACCTCGCAGGCCCATAGATGGAAGTGTCACACATGAGTGAGTGTCCTAAGATAACCACCGCATGCATGCATGTGGCCCAAAGAGGTGTAGTGTGACGTTTGAATAGCCAATGCACAACTTTGATGTGGCACCTTCCTCAAAAACCTGAAAGTCCCCAAACAAAGTGAGGTGTTCATGATGCGTACGTGGTATAGATGGTCCCCTCACACCTCTTTGACGCGTGCTATATAATCCTACCGTAACACAACCAAAAAAGAATCATCCTTGTTGGTGAAAATAACCTCTTTGGCTATAGGTCAAAGTGATGGATGACGATCTCATGGGCCCACAAAAAGCGTCACAAGCGAGTGAGTCTCCAAGGACAACCAACTACTACATGTGGCCCAAACATGTATGTATGAAAGGTTTGTGTAATGTTTTAAATAATCAATTCACAACTTTGATGTGGCACCTGCCTCACAAAACGGTCACTCCCACACAATGGCTCGCGACTTGTATTATACTGCCAGACACCCTCCCCCAGACACACACACACCGCACACACACCGCCACTGCGAGGCATGTTAAATTTTTTCGCGTTTAACATATGTGACCAAAGGAGGGTCATGTTAAAATTTCAAAAAGAATCAGAGATCATTCAAATGTTTTTGTACATTGATTGATTTCCTAGGGATA
Source organism: Triticum dicoccoides (assembly GCF_002162155.2). NCBI lineage: Eukaryota > Viridiplantae > Streptophyta > Magnoliopsida > Poales > Poaceae > Triticum > Triticum dicoccoides. Next base: position 236,634,905 of record NC_041393.1, read on the forward strand.
TAATGTGCAGAAAACAAATTTGATCAACATGCACACGTGATAGTGCACCAAAATGGATTGGAAATCATATGTGTGTCCCTGGGTGCATGTTTAGTCCCCATACAAGAAATTTCAAACATTGAGAATTGATAAGTCCATTTTGCATCATGATTTTATATTGATATTTATTGCATTATGGGCTGTTAATTCACGTCATGTCATAATACTTATGGTTATTCTCTCTTATTTTACAAGGTTTACATGAAGAGGGAGAATGCCGGCAGCTGGAATTCTAGGCTAGAAAAGGAGCAAATATTGAAGGACTATTCTGTGCAACTCCAAAAGTCCTGAAACTCCATGGAACACCTTAAAATAAATAAAGAAAAATTGTCGCCAAAGATGAAGGCCAGGGGGCGCACACCCTGCTCACGAGGGTGGGGGGCGCGGGGGGCGCCCCCTACATCGTGGGCCCCCTGGTGGCTCTCCGATGCCCATCTTCTCCCATATGAAGTCTTTTGATGAGAAAAAAATAGCAGAGAACCTTTAGGGACGAGACTCCGCCGCCACGAGGCGGAACCTTGGCGGAACCAATCTAGGGCTCCGGCAGAGCTGTTCTGCCAGGGACACTTCCCTCCGGGAGGGGGAAATCATCACCATCGTCATCACCAACACTCCTCTCATCGGGAGAGGGCAATCTCCATCAACATCTTTATCAGCGATCATGTATGGGTGCAATAGCAACGATCTCATTCTTAACATAAGAAACTGTTGCAAATTCATCTTCATAAATATTGGCATCATGGCCACAAGAATAGCAAGCATCATGTTCATCAAGGGAAATTTCAATCAAATCATCGGAATCATCATTATCTATAGATTCATGCATATCATTATTCTCTTCCAAACCAGTGGCCATTCTCTCAATAAATTCTTTGACATAGACATTATGAGCATAGTTTTCATAGCAACATTTAAGTATGTCAGAATTTTCAGATTCGTAGAGAGTAATATCATACTTTTCAATCAAAGAAGCATCCTCATAAGCACCCTTAAAAGCAACAAATTCTTCATTTTGTTTGATATCATAGTAACTATAAGCACCCTTTGCATAAGAAGATAAGATTTCATTATCATTAAACTCACATAGGTAAGGACGGTGTTTTTTCGGATTCTTAGAGCAACAAGTAAAATCACAAATTTCACAAAGATTCCAAGCATAACACAACAAACGGTTTATTTGATCCCATAAGAGTACCCCTTTTTGAGACACACGATGACGCACAAAATGAGCATGCTCATCTAAAGATTTCCCATCAACTAGGCTAGTTGGGGTTTCAGCACGAGCGCATAAGGATCGAAGATGATCCAAGTAGAACACTTTAAGTGGATCCATATCAATAGTTTTAGCAAGCAAAGATGCAAGCACATAGAAGGCACATGGAGACACAAGCAAACAGAAAAAGGCAAGCGAAAGAGAGGAGATTGGGAAAGAGAGGGCGAATAAAACGGCAAGGGTGAAGTGGGGGAGAGGAAAACGAGAGGCAAATGGCAAATAATGTAAATGCGAGGGAGATGAGTTTGTGATGGGTATTTGGTATGTCTTGACTTGAGCGAAGACCTCCCCAGCAACGGCGCCAGAAATCCTTCTTGCTACGTCTTGAGCTTGCGTTGGTTTTCCTTGAAGAGGAAAGGGTGATGCAGCAATAGTAGCGTAAGTATTTCCCTCAGTTTTTGAGAACCAAGGTATCAATCCAGTAGGAGGCTCCTCAAAAGTCCCACGCACCTACACAAACTACCAAAGAACTCACAACCTACGCAATAAAGGGGTTGTCAATCCCTTCAAGACCACTTGCGAAAGTGATATCTGATAGAGATAGTATGATAAGATAAATATATTTTTGGTATTTTTATAATATAGATTGGGAAAGTAAAGATGCAAATAAATAGATTGAAAGCTTATATGATAAATATAGACCCGGAGGCCATAGGTTTCACTAGTGGCTTCTCTCAAGATAGCATAAGTATTACGTTGGGTGAACAAATTACTGTCGAGCAATTGATAGAAAAGCGAATAATTATGAGATTATCTAGGCATGATCATGTATATAGGCATCACGTCCGCGACAAGTAGACCGACTCCTGCCTGCATCTACTACTATTACTACACACATCGACCGCTATCCAGCATGCATCTAGAGTATTAAGTTCATAAAGAACAGAGTAACGCATTAAGAAAGATGACATGATGTAGAGGGATAAACTCATGCAATATGATATAAACGCCATCTTTTTATCCTCGATGGCAACAATACAATACGTGCCTTGCTGCCCCTGCTTTCACTGAGAAAGGACACCGCAAGATTGAACCCAAAGCTAAGCACTTCTCCCATTGCAAGAAAGATCAATCTAGTAGGCCAAACCAAACTGATAATTCGAAGAGACTTGCAAAGATAACTTAATCACACATAAAGAATTCAGAGGAGATTCAAATATTTCTCATAGATAAACTTGATCATAAACGCACAATTCATCAGATCTCGACAAACACACCGCAAAAGGAGTTACTTCGAATAGGTCTCCAAGAAGATCGAGGAGAACATGGTATTGAGATCCAAAAAGAGAGAAGAATCCATCTAGCTAATAACTATGGACCCGAAGGTCTGTGGTAAACTACTCACAACTCATTGGAGGGGCTATGGTGTTGATGTAGAAGCCCTCCATGGTCGATTCCCCCTCTGGCGGAGTGCCGGCGAAGCCTCCAAGATGGGATCTCGCGGATACAAAAGGTTACGGCGGTGGAAATAGTTTTTCGTGGGCTCCCCTGATGTTTTCGGGGTACCTGGGTATATATAGGAGGAAGAAGTAGGTCGGTGGCCGCCCGAGGGGCCCACGAGATAGGGGGGCACGCCCTCCACCCTCGTGGCCGCCTCGGCTGCTTCTTGACTTGCACTCGAAGTTCTCTAGATCACGTTTGTTCCAAAAATCACGCTCCCGAAGGTTTCATTCCGTTTGGACTCCGTTTGATATTCCTTTTCTTCGAAACACTGAAATAGGCAAAAAAACAGCAATACGGGCTGGGCCTCCGGTTAGTAGGTTAGTCCCAAAAATGATATAAATGTGTAAAGTAAAGCCCATAAACATCCAAAATGGGTAATATAATAGCATGGAACAATCAAAAATTATAGATACGTTGAAGACGTATTAGCTGTCTGCTGCCACTACCTCCTGCTCCCTGCGCCATCGCCTCCCTGCTGCCCCATTGCCGCGCAAGCCACCACCGCTGCGCTGCTCCGTCGCGCATGCCCACAGCATGCCCGCCGCCCGCGCCTGCAGCTCGCCCTGCCGCCGACCTCTCCCGCAGCACGCCCCGCCGCCCGCGCCTGCAGCCCGCCCCGCCGCCCGCTGCGCCCCGTGCGCACTCCACCGCACCTCCCTGCGCTATGGCCAGCCTCGCTGCGTCGCCCTGCTTCGGCTACGGCCGTGGCCGCCGGCGCCAGCCCGCAGCGCCCGTGCGGGCAGATCCCGTAACCCACGCGCCCGCCCAGGCGCCCATCATCTGTGGCGCACGCTGCCCGTTTCGCCCGCGCCCTTTAAGGCCCCCTGCGCCAATGACGGGGGGGCGTCCCCTAAATGTTTTAAAAAGAATAAGAAAATAATTAAAAAATTGATTAATTAATTAATTACCTAATTAATTAACTTAATTAGATCTGTTAAATTAACCTAATCACTTATTAAACTAACTAATCATGTCTAGTTAAACTCTGTCAATGACGAATGGACCCCACGCGTCAGTTTGACCAAGTAAACTGACTGTTGACTGCTGACATCACCCTGATGTCATGCTGACATCATAATGGCATTTCCTAATTAAATTAATTCTGTTAATTCTAAAAATGATTTAAAAACTTAGAAAATTAATATAAAATATACCGTACCTCGGATGATAATACTTTGTACATGAAAGTTGCTCAGAACAACGAGACGAATCTGAATACACAGCCTGTTCGTCAGCCACGCATCCCTAGCATAGCGAACCTACAACATTTCACCTCCGATTCATTTGTCCAAAAACGTGAAACACCGGGGATACTTTCTCGGATGTTTCCCCCCTTCGCTGGTACCACCTACTGCCGCATTAGGGCACACCTAGCACCGCTCATTGTCTTATCATGCATCGTCATGCTTATGATTTCATTGTATTTATTGTTTCTTTCCCCTCTTCTCTCAGTTAGACTACGAGACCGACGCTGCTGCTGCCCCATTCGAATACGGAGTTGACGACCCCTCCTTCTTGCCAGAGCAACCAGGCAAGCCCCCCCCCTTGATCACTAGATATCGCCTATTCTACCCTCTACTGCTTGCATTAGAGTAGTATTGCATGTTACTGTTTTCGATTAATCCTATCCTATTGCATAGCCTGTCATTGTTGCTACATCTGTTGATACCTTACCTGCAATCCTAAATGCTTAGTATAGGATGCTAGTTTATCATCTGTGGCCCTACATTCTTGTCCGTCTGCCTTGCTATACTATCGGGCCGTGATCACTCAGGAGGTCATCACGAGTATATACTATACATACATACATACTATACAGATGGTGATTAAAGTCGGATCGGCTCGTAGAGTACCCGCGAGTGGATCCTTGTGGCGGAGCGACAGGGCAGGTTGAGACCACCTAGGTGAGAGGTGGGCCTGGCCCTTACTTCAAAATAATGCACCTAATAAGATCTTGGTATTTGATATGAGTCTGGCCACTGGCCTATACGCACTAACCAACTACGCGGGAACAGTTATGGGCACTCGATGTCGTGGTATCAGCCGAAGCCTTCTTGACGTCAGCGACTGAGCGGCGCACGCCGGGTTGGACTGGAACGCATGCCCTTGTATAAGGGAGGCTAGGTCTGCTCACTGGCCGCGTACGGAACATGCAGGTGTGCAATGGGCGATGAGCCCAGACCCCTGCGTGCATATTTAGACCGGCGTGCTGACCTCTTTGTTGGCCTAGGTAGGGCGGCGACGTGTTGATCTTCCGAGGCCAGGCATGACCCAGGAAAGTGTGTCCGGCCAGAGGGATTGAGCGTGTTGGGAAATTTGGTGCACCCCTGCAAGGAAGTTTATCTATTTGAATAGCCATGTCCCTCGGTAAAAGGACGACCGGGAGTTGTACCTTGACCTTATGACAACTAGAACCGGATACTTAATAAAACACACCCAGACAAGTTCCAGAGACAACCTGGTGATCGATTTCCCATAGGGTGACGAGGGGATGATCGCCGGGTAGGATTATGCTATGCGATGATACTTGGTGAACTTCAATCTACTCTCTTCTACATGCTGCAAGATGGAGGCTGCAAGAGTAGTCTCCGATAGGACTAGCTATCCCCCTCTTATTCTGGCATTCTACAGTTTAGTCCATCGATATTGGCTCTTTACACATATACTCATGCATATGTAGTGTAGATCCTTGCTTGCGAGTACTTTGGATGAGTACTCACGGTTGCTTTGCTCCCTCTTTTCCCCATTTTCCTCTTCTTCTCTGATGCCACAACCAGACGTTGGAGCCCAGGAGCCAGACGCCACCATCGACGATGACTCCTACTACACTAGAGGTGCCTACTACTACATGCAGGCCGCCGCCGACGAGGAGTAGTTTAGGAGGATCCCAGGCAGGAGGCCTGTGCCTCTTTCGATCTGTATCCCAGTTTGTGCTAGCCATCTTATGGCAACTTGTTTAACTTATGTCTGTACTCAGATATTGTTGCTTCTGCTGACTCGTTTATGTTCGAGCACTTGTATTCGAGCCCTCAAGACCCCTGGCTTGTAATATGATGCTTGTATGACTTATTTTACTTTTAGAGTTGTGTTGTGATATCTTCTCGTGAGTCCCTGATCTTGATTGTACACATTTGCGTGCATGATTAGTGTATGATTGAATCGGGGGCATCACAAGCACCCACCATTCTCGCTACACACACAATCCTCTCTCTACGTCTGCATCCACGATGCCACTCTCAATCGCCATCGTTGTTAGTGTATGAGGTTGCCACCGAAGCACCCCGTCGGAGAGAGTGGCAATGCCGGAGCTGCTGAAGCACCTGAGCACATCGGGAAGCTGGAGACAGAGGTTGCTGTCACCACCGACGAGGTCTCGCGCTGCCTTGACGTCGTCGACAGCGTCGTGCTTTCACAGCCGGAGCCGAAGGTATACAACTACTTCGGCGACGACTCCTATGAAGATGGAGAACCGGTGAGTCGTCTATACCCATTTATGTGTCAAATATATCCTAGGGTTTCTCTGGTTAGTCCTGCCTCCCCCTTTTTGGAATAGAAATCCTATGGTTATGTTCTCTCAATCCAAGAAATCTGAGTATGTTGTGTTACATCCAAGTAGTGTATTGATTGTTTGAATGGTACAAATGATAAGTGATTAATTCTTTCATCCGTACAAATGATTTCTGCAAAAAATCAGAGTAGGGTTAGTGTTTATGCTAATAATTCCTAGCCAGATCTTGACAATTGATTTTGAATGTCCTGTATATATGTTTGTGCCAAAAGTATATATTCAAGATTGATATCTACATAGATGATTGTGCTAAAAAAATTGAACCATAATCTTTGGATATGTCTTAAAAATAGCCATAAAATCTCAATCCTACTTTACGACATGTAAAAATTGATCTGATGCCAAATTTTGGCAACTAACAAATGTTCGCTAGAGATTAGTTTGTATTCCATAGTTCATTTGCCAATCTCACAAAAGTTTGCCAAGTGCTGCAACTTTTGATTTTGCCAAATGTTGGTAGCAAACCAATCAGACTCTTAATTTTGTTGCAGTAAGTTGTGTGCTCTCTATTTATGCATTGCTTTCAGCAAGATCACTTGATGATTTTGGGTTCACACTGTCACAGGATATATTATGTTTCATATACTCTGCTTGCTAAATTTGCATTATTATTAAATATACTGATGCCACACTTTTATTATATGTATAGGTGCTAGCTAATGCTGTCGACAATGAAGATGAAGATGGCTAGAGGAGGTACAAGAGGCAAAAGATCAGGGAGCTTTATGCAGGAAATCATCACGGGCGTATTCGGAGCTGGGATGGGGCTTTTGATGCCCATTTTGCAACCAAAAAATTGAGGATGCGCATGAAAGTGTTCTAGCGCATGCAAGAGGACGAGCCGTTGGCTCCTTCACCCAGAAGTATTCTCACAGGGTGGCGCATGTCGCGTATGCTGAGTACCTAGAGAAGCTTCACTATCGTGTGGGCCTGCCGGCAGATGAGATGTGGGATTGAACTATATATGGCTATGTAGTGTCTTAATTATAACTGTGCTTGAGTATGCTTAATGTCGGTTGAACTATATATGGTTGAAGTATGCTTGTGTACGCTTATTTTCTATGCTTAAGTATGCTTATATCTCTGTATACTTATGTCTAAATCTGGGTTATGGATGCAATCGGTTTGGTTGATGGAATTTTATGCATATTAGGGTGAATGTTTAACGTGTCTAAAAATTTCATATTCAACCGGCGGAGGAATTATGGACCCATAGTGAGACTTGGTTATTTTCCAAATTGGAAGCATGTGCAATGACTTCCATTTTCCGAGTTTTATTTTTTGAAAATAGATGTTAATCACATATAGTCGGCTCTAGCAAACCGTTGCCTCCGAAACGCTTTGTGGGACAGAAAGCCTTCACCACCCAATTCCAAAAGGGAAATAGAAAACCCTCACCATCTCCACGTCACACAACCCTCCGGTTCCCATTCACACCGGCGCTAGCTCCCCGCAACTTTGCACATCACCGCCTATCGCCACAGCAACCACTTAGCTCGACGCATGTCGTTGGCTGCCAGCAAACCTCACGGCATTTCGCCACTACTGCTTGTCGCCGCCTATCGCCATCGACTTTCTCGATGCTGCTCGCCGTTGACCCAGCTCCACCCGATTTAGGAATCCGCAATATTGAGGTTTTCTTCTCATGGACAACAAGGTAACTAATTTACCGAAATATTCGCTCATCTCTTATCCCAGTTCATCTTCCTCCTTTAATCACCCGGCCGAAATCATCGTGAATTCTATTCGAGCTGATTTGAGGATTTTCTTTCATTCATAGAGTGTACAGTGCACAGACACATCAGGACTTTGCGGCCTCAGCTAGACAGCCGTGGAGTTTCATCTCACCAAACCAGATGACTTCAGGATACACACAATATGTTCAATCTCACCCTACATCGGTTGGCATGGCCTACTTTCCTGAACATATACTATATATTGCTACATCTGGATAAAAGGTGTCACGTGCAGCATATACGTCAAAGGGGATTTTTTCTCTCTTCTTTCTATATTAGGAAAATTAATGATGTATTGTTCTCTCGATTACTCTCATATTTCCATGTAATCATGGTTACACTATATGTTTAATTATAGATTTTTTTCCTTTGATTGCAACAACATATGTAGTACACAATCTTGCCCTTTACATAACTAAACACTGCAGGGATGTCATATTGAACACAAACCATGGATTTACAATCGTTGCTTCTGTAAGCCTTGTCGATCATGGTCACTCCTATTTTGGCACGGGCCTTTAGGCAGAAATTTCTGAGTTTTGTGTAGTGAAAGATGGCAATAAATTGCACTACATATAAAAGAGCCTGGTCATGAGATATATGCTAACTTCCCCGATGATATCATCCGTACAGACTTTGTTCAAAGTAAGTGTTCTTTTCAAGTACCTGCATGTTGACTTACCTAGCAATATCAAAGGAACTGTGTAGTATTACCGAAAAAGGCTTTCACCCCGCTTTATATTATAGAGCACATGCCCAAGCCAACAGTTCACAAGGAACACACAAACACACGCAAATCCACACCCAACAAGTACACACAACAAGTTCACACGCAAATAAGGGGGTTAATGCTGAGGGCACAGCTCAACAAGCCCTAAAGCAGAAAGAAGGACATCGTCTAGTCGGGCTCCGGTGGGGGCGGCGGAAGCGGAGGCGCCAGGCGGAAGGCGAGCGATCGAAGGTCGGCGAGGAGGGTGTTGATGACGTCCCGATCCTGAGGGCGGCTAAGCGGCCGCCAAAGCTGCAAGTACCCACACATTTTAAAAATGGCGTCAGTAGCGCGACATAGAGGGACTTTTTGGATGACGAGCTTATTGCGAACAGTCCACAGCGTCCAGGCGAGAACTCCAACGCAAAGCCAGCGGATATGGTAGTATTTAAGCAACCAATTGTAAATCCATTTTCTTACTCTCTTCTTACCTAGTAACTTGTAGTTACTAATACACTATTCTTTTGCCCTGTTTTAACTAAATATTCCCTATACTCCCACTTCTATCAGAAAGCGCCACAGACGAGGATATTCTGGAGGTGGAGGACAAGGCTGCCAATAAGCGGAGGCGGGTTAAGCAAGAACCGCAAGTGACTCCGGCAGGCCTAGACTTTATCAATAGCCTCCCCAATGATATGTTGATAGTCATCATCTCCCTACCAATCAAATATGGGGCACGGATGACCATCTTTTCCTGGCGGTGGCTGATACGTCTCCAACGTATCTATAATTTTTGATTGTTCCATGCTATTATATTACCCATTTTGGATATTTATGGGCTTTACTTTACACTTTTATATCATTTTTGGGACTAACCTACTAACCGGAGGCCCAGCCCGAATTGTTGTTTTTTGCCTATTTCAGTGTTTTGAAGAAAAGGAATATCAAATGGAGTCCAAACGGAATGAAACCTTCGGGAGCGATATTTTTGGAACAAACGTGATGCAGAGGACTTGGAGTGGAAGTCACACAACAACCGAGACGGCCACGAGGGTGCCCGGCGCGCCCCCTAGGGCTGGGCGCGCCCCCCACCCTCGTGGGCCCCTCGGGTGTCCACCGACCTACTTCTTCCTCCTATATATACCCATGTACCACGAAAACATCAGAAGAGACCACGAAAAACTATTTCCACCGCCGTAACCTTCTGTATCCGCGAGATCCCATCTTGGAGCCTTCGCCGGTGCTCCGTCGGAGGGGGAATCGATCACGGAGGGCCTCTACATCATCTCCAAGGCCTCTCTGATGAGTTGTGAGTAGTTTACCAAAGACCTTCGGCTCCATAGTTATTAGCTAGATGGCTTCTTCTCTCTCTTTGAATCTCAATACAATGTTCTCCTCGATCTTCTTGGAGATCTATTTGATGTAACTCTTTTTGCGGTGTGTTTGTCGAGATCCGATGAATTGTGGGTTTATGATCAAGTTTATCTATGGGAAATATTTGAATCTCCTCTGAACTCTTTTATGTGTGATTAAGTTATCTTTGCAAGTCTCTTCGAATTATCAATTTGGTTTGGCCTACTAGATTGATCTTTCTTGCAATGGGAGAAGTGCTTAGCTTTGGGTTTAATCTTGCGGTGTCCTTTCCCAGTGATAGCAGGGGCAGCAAGGCACATATTGTATTCTTGCCATCGAGGATAAAAAGATGGGGTTTATATCATATTGCATGAGTTTATCCCTCTACATCATGTCATCTTTCTTAATGCGTTACTCTGTTCTTTATGAACTTAATACTCTAGATGCATGCTGGATAGCGGTCAATGTGTGGAGTAATAGTAGTAGATGCATGCAGGAGTCGGTCTAATAGTAGTAGATGCATACATGACCATGCCTAGATAATCTCATAATTATTCTCTTTTCTAACAATTGCTCGACAGTAATTTGTTCACCCACCATAATACTTATGCTATCTTGAGAGAAGCCACTAGTGAAACCTATGGCCCCCGTGTCTATCTCTTATCATATAAGCTTTCAATCTACCTTTATTTACATCTTTACTTTTCCAATCTATATCATAAAATACCAAAAATATATTTTTCTTATCATATTATCTCTATCAGATCTCACTTTTGCAAGTGGCCTTGAAGGGATTGACAACCCCTTTATTCCGTTGGTTGCAGTTCTTGTTTGTTTGTGTAGGTGCGTGGGACTTTTGAGGAGCCTCCTACTGGATTGATACCTTGGTTCTCAAAAACTGAGGGAAATACTTACGCTACTATTGCTGCATCACCCTTTCCTCTTCAAGGAAAACCAACGCAAGCTCAAGACGTAGCAAGAAGGATTTCTGGAGCCGTTGTCGGGGAGGTCTTCGCTCAAGTCAAGACATGCCAAGTACCCATCACAAACTCATCTCCCTCGCATTTATATTATTTGCCATTTGCCTCTCGTTTTCCTCTCCCCCAGTTCACCCTTGTCGGTTTATTTGCCCTCTCTTTCCCAATCTCCTATCTCTTTCGCTTGCCCTCTTCTTCCTCCTCTCTTTTGTTTGCCGTTATGTCTAAAATTGGAGAGATTATCGTCGATATGGACAATAATGATAACATGGAAAATTCTGATGCTCCTGCTGAAGAACCCCCTATCTTGCATACTAAAAAGTTTTGAATCAGTAGTTGTAATATTAATCGAAAAGGGGTTATTCAAGACTTCTTTACTTGTGCCGGTGCTTTACCTTCTATGGGTGGTTCTATACTTCATAGAACTAGTAGTCTTGCGGATGCTATCGCTATGCTTGTAGTTGAGCTTGAAAGACAACTTATGCATATGCTTCCTTGCATACAAAGGATTTTCCTGGAATTTTCTAATATTGAGCATTCTTCTGTTAAGCGCGCCGCTACTATCTTTTTGACACATGAGTTTAGATTTATAATAAAAGAGGCCAAAGAAATCTTTGCACACTATATGGTGGACGCTGGCTGTCGTGGATTTGTCACGGCAGATGTCCTTGTGAAAGGACTTAGTCGTGGAGCCATCGCTACGGGTTAACTTGAAGGGGTTAAAACGGACACAAAGACACAAGGGTTTATACTAGTTCGGCCCCTTCGATGAAGGTAAAAGCCTACGTCTAGTTGTGATGGAATTGATGTGGTTTCGATGGCTAGGGAGCAAACAAGCTTCGCCTAGGCTCGAATTGTTGTTGTTTGTCCTTGAACCGCCACCGGGTCGTCCCCTTATATACACGGGTGACGCCCGTCGGTCCACAGAGTCCCACACCGGTTCATACTCGTATCCCGGTTGGTCTCTCTCTATTCCTAACTTACAATGCAAGTTTACATACCAGGCCAGTTTACGGCTACAGGTTCTAAACCGACTACAGGCCTTGGGCCTTCATCTGCTTAATTACTTTTATACTACTAATGAAGTTAACCCGGCCCAGGTAGGCCGGTTCACGCCCAGTGGGAATATCCCCAACATTAGGCCCCAGATTGATTTGAACTGGTTCATGTCAGTCCTTCACAAAAATCTTTGTCTTCAACATCTTCTGGGAATTGGTAAACCGCCATGTCGTCATCATCTCTGGTTGTTGTAAACCGGCATGACGTCATCATGAAGTTAACATTTATGATGCCTTCCTTGATTAATAGATCTGCTATACCCAAGGCAGCAGCTCCACTTCCGAATCTTGCGGCTCCTGGATTCGCGCACCTGACATACGTCCTTTGCCTTATAAATAGGACCGAAGGGTCATTTCCTTTTCTCCCCTTCGTCTCTTTCTCTTCGTCTTCCTCGCGTCGCCAGCCTCGGAGCTCCGCCGCCGCCGTTGACCTCTGCACCGTCTTGGGCCGCTGCATCAACCTGAACGCACCAGAGCACCGCGGTAGCCTTCCGCATCTTCTTCAACTCTGGTAAGCCTTCTGTTCTTCTTAACATAGATCTATTCTAGGGTTTCATGTTCTTGCCGTGTTCATCACTTGTTCATACTCGTACCTAGACTCCTGAACATATCTGTGAAATCCTGCTGTGACCAGCCGTAGCTTTTTAGCATCCGCCTGTAGTTTTACGCTCAAGTCTATAGATCTCATCCACATTCCTTATCCATTGATGTACTTCTGTTCTGCTTTAACCTTTTTAATATTTTGTGTTTTCTGGACTTGCTTCAGATCCATTGCTGCAATAAGACTTTGTGAAACCTGTTTCTGCATACTTAGCCATCCGCAACCTCAATTGCTTTCAATGTTTAGATCAGGCAGTTTAACTTAATATAGAAAAAGTTAATAAAGCGGTATATACCATTAGTCCCCTTGTTGAACCGCCAGAACTCTTTAGCCATATGATGCCACTTCACAAAAAATCCGGTTTAGATATACTGCCTCTGGTTTAGCTTTGTTCATACCAGCACCTTCCTTTGTCCAACATGTGCTTGAACCGGAATCACCTATTTCTTATAGATCTCACCATGGCCAAACAAGTATAAGAGTGCAACTGGGTTCCTTCTCGCGTCACAGAAACTCAGCTGGATGATTTAGTTTCGATCGGCGCTTTAGACAGCAAAGCACTATCCACTGGAGGGTTCCTGGTGATGAATGTCCTCCCACACCTCAAGAGGGAGAGGTTGTGATTTTTGCGGACCATTTAGCCCGGGGCTTCAAACCGCCCGGCTCTAAATTTTACCGGGATGTGTTAGCCAATTTCAACTCCGCCCGCAAGATATTGGCCCCAATTCTGTTACCAACTTATGTCACTTTCCAAGTGCTCTGTGAGGTATACCTTCAAGAGAAACCCACAGTTGAATTGTTCAGAGACTTCTTCCACTTAAACCGCCGCACAGAATTCACTAATGGTCCCAATACCGAATTGGGCGGCATGGCAATTCAGAAAAGGAAAGAAATCACTTATCCCCATGCCAAACTACACAGTCACCCCAAGGAGTGGAATGCAACATGGTTTTACAGCAAAGATACTTCCCCTGATGATGAAAATCCTTTGCCTGGCTTTCGTCCGGAGCGGCTCAGCAATACACACCCCTTCCCACAAAGGTTAAGTGCCAGGGAGAGGAGTAAATACGCTCCGCAATTATCCAAGCTCCGAGCCTTCATGGCCAATGGTTTAACAGGAGTAGATCTCGCACGTTGTTGGATATCATGGAGCATACTACCTCTCAGCCGGCGCTCCGGTTTAATGTGCAAGTATACTGGTAGCGTTGATGATCCACTCCGACACACCAACATTCAGCTCTCCGATGATGAAGTCACAGAGGCTGTGAAGAAAATACTGAACGAACCGGAGCACCTCTGCGCTCAAACCAGCCTGGCCCCTTTCTGTGCTACCAACAAACTACCAGCTATAAGATTTTAATTGTACTTTTTACTGAACCTGTTATTGCTATCTCCGTCTGACATCAATTGCTGCTTAACCAGGGTGATAATCCGTTTTGGAGCAAGAAGCTTCCACAAGATAAACCGGAGAAAACAGAACGGCTAACCCGGCTAAAGACCAAGGTTGTCAAGAAGCCTGCTAAAAAGAGGAAAACCACTGCTTCATCTGATCCGGCTGTTGATGATGATGTGGGTAACTCGGACCCTGAGGTAGAACTCGATTCACTAGGCTTACTTTTTACATGCCTTATTGATGATGATACTTGTCAGGACGATGCTGAAGCCAGTAATGCTGATGTCACTAAGGTAACTATTCTCTCTTCCGATTCAGATCCTTTGCCTTTGCCAAAATTTCGCCAGGCAAACCGGAAAGTTAAATTTTCTCATCCTCTTGCTTACTTGGATCCCAAATTTCTTATGAAGACTCAGCAACATGAAGCTCTCCGCACAACCCGGCACAGCGGCCAGGTAGTTACCTCCGCCGGTTTACCAAACAGTCCGGTTCGAAAACGCCGCTCCGATGTCTTCGGCCTTTTTATTAATTTATGTCCTAAAGCGGGTTTCATCCGTCAACCTCTTAATCCGTCCGACTCCGATTATCAGGTTACGTCCCATTCCTCCTTTGGTGAATCGTCGGCCACTCAGCTGCCACCACTGAAAACGGTTCTTGGGTAAGCTAGACTGAACATATGCTTCTGGTATACCATGTTATAACTTATACTGTTCCTTGACTCTTTATTTCTCTTTCAGGGCTAAACCTAAACCAAGCAAGAAAGCCCGCCTACATAAAGCTGCCGAGGAAGACACTGCCCCTGAACAGGATAAAACACCAGATCTTGAAGCATTCGTTCCTGAGGATATTCCCAATGATCCTCCTTTGCAAGATGATGCCGTTACTGATAAAAGGCCTACTGATACCTCAGTCCCTGTTGACCAGCCTGCCAGCTCTGTCCGGATTGATAGATCCCGCAGTCCTTCAAAGCCTGCCGATAAACCGACCGCGCCAACGCAAACCGGCGAGTCCAAAGATGATGATGTTGTAATTACCGGCGTGGGTCGCTTTGAACTAGGGAATCCTATCGCTTTGGCCAAGCATACTGTGAAAGAAGATTTTTCTGCCATGAACAAAGGCAAATGGGATGTTGATCTGGAAACATATGCTGCTCTGAGTGCCCGAGATCTTCATTCTGGTTACTTGAACCGGCTATATACTAGTCGTGACTGTGAAGCTGGCGTGGTAAAGATGATGAGAGATAAATTTGAGGTAACTTCCTTGTGCTTCCTCTTTCTTTAATTACTGCCACTGTATTAATCCTCCTAGCCCCCAAGGGCCGGTTTGTAACCTTCTTCAAGCCGGGACTTGAATATAGTCCTCAATACTTTGAAATCCATCAATGTAGCCCCCAAGGGCCGGTTCAACTTAGTATAATTAAACCGGGACTCCAATAAAGATTCTAACATCAGAACATAACTGAGCAAATAGCCATTAGCCCCCAAGTGCCAAGTTGAATACCTGTATTGATCTTGGGACTTTGTGATTTAGTAATAGATGAAAATTGAAGGTGCATTAGCCCCCAAGTATCAAGCGTATAACTTGTTATGTGGTTGGTACTTCAAATTCTTGTACTGTTTGTTGAAAGCCAAGCACTGTCTTTATGCAGGCTGAAGTGAAGATCAAAGAGGACCGGATTACTGATCTGCAGGAAACTTTGAAGACCCAACAAGCTGAAACCGACAAGGCAAAGGAAGAAATAACCAGCGCTTTGAGCATCACAGAACAGCTGAAAGAGGGCTTCAAGAAGGAGCGGACTGATTGGGCCACTGAGAAGGCCGATTTAATCAAAAGAGCTGAAAACGCTGAAGCTGCCCTTAAACCGGGGGTAGATGAGCTGACCGTCGTAAAGCGGCAAGTACATTCCATGATTGCTGCTATCTTTGGTAAGCTCCTTTTGGTTTCCTGGATAACTCTGGCTTGCCTATAATAGACCCGGTTTGTGATCTTTCTTGTATTGTGATAGGTACACGCATTGGTCACTTAGGGTGAGATGTGCGGAAGAAGTTGAAGGCTGCTTACACTTTAATTGAACAGCTGTATACCGGAGCGCAACGGATCATCACCACTGCATCTCATAACAATCTGGCGCCCACTTTAATCCAAGACACTCTTAATAGGTTGTCAATGCTTCCTGCTCGGATTGAAGAATTGAAAAAATCTGCTGCTCGAACCGGAGCCATTAATGCCTTGATCCAGGCAAAAGCATGGGTGCCGGATTTCGATCCTGTTGAAGCAGCTCAAGGCTATCCCAGCTTGAAGGAAGATGGCTCAGAGTTCAATGAGGATGATTTGAGGGCGATAAACCGTGCAGTATGCCCTCTGGCTTGTCAATTGGTTGAAGATGCAGACTTGTCGCATTATCAAGCTCAGTACAATGACCAGAACAAACGAGTGCCTGCACCAACTCCTGAAGCGGAGAATCTGATTCCTCCAATCCGTAAGCATACTTACGCTCCTGATATTGACCGTCTTCTTTGATCCATGAAGAAGTTGTCTTTCAAGCTTTAATGGGAATCGACTGGACCACTGTTGATTTCCAGCCAATGGATAGAGATGAGGAAGCTGAAGCGGCGCGAGACGACCCACAACTGTCAGACCAGTTTGATGAACAGGCTTGAACCGCAAGCCAGTTTAAATAGCTGTTGTATTATGATCCGCCAGAACAACAATGATCTTATTTGGGCACTGCGTTGCCTTGTAATAGGATAATCGATACCTTTGCCTTGAATATGCCTTCTTGCATAAGTACTGATGCTTTTGCTTGAAATCCTCAATTTATATTTCCTGCAATAAGAAAATCTTGAACTGCGGTGGCGGTTATACCGCCAACCGGTTTATAACCTTGATATATATATATATCAATGTATTTGAAAACATATAATCAAATATGCGATACAAAATACCTGCCATCGCTGGGCATGAAGTTGGCTTAGCCATGCTTGAAACGGAGTATTTATAAACCGTTATCATCAAAGGGGAGAAAACAACTCCCATGTAAACCGTGCTGGGTCATTATGAGCCCCCCTGCTACTTCATGATGTTAACAGGAAAGTTAAACCGGGCTTATTTCTCCAGAATATAAATGAACTGATTTCCATCAGCTGAATCGGTAAAAAAGTGTTGTTGGTTTAAAGGAAACACAACAAAAATTGAAGAATAGTCATAAAAGAAAGATGGCAGCAAAGGCAATGATAAAAACCATTTGCAAAAACATGCTCTACTGAGCTGATCAGATGGTGTTACCACGGTCGGACAGGACCAAGCCCCCAATAGGAGTGACAATGGTTCAAGTCAGCCAGGTCCCCAAATGAAACCGTGGCATTTATGCCGATCAAAAGGCGTGGCAATGGTTCGGGTTCGACCAAGCCCCCAAGTGATTTTCTGGCCTTAGGCCGATCAAGAGGCATCACTGGTTCAGACTTGACCATGTCCCCAAGTGATCTGGTGGCTTTCGCCTATCAAAAGGTGTCGCATTGGTTCGGACACGACCAAGGCCCCAAGTGATATCACAAAGCTTTTTTTGAAAAGCAAATTTCAAGGGGTAAACTGGAGGCCGCTTTAAAACAGAACCACTCCATGTAACCACGCATGATATGAAAGGACAGAGACCCCGCTTTAGCTGAGGCTCCGGTTTTATTATATCAATGATAACATATACACTGCCATAATATGTACATAGATAGAGCTGATGGCTCAAGTGTAGTAAGGCCGAAGATGAGCTATATTCCACGGCCTGTTGGTCTCCTCTGATGTGCGTGAGTCTTTATGCTCTCGAATATCAATCAGATAGTACGACCCGTTGTGCAGATTCTTGCTGACCACGAAAGGTCCCTCCCAAGGTGGGGATAACTTATGCATATCCGTCTGATCTTGGATGAGCCGAAGCACCAAATCTCCTTCTTGAAAAGTTCTGGTTCTGACCCGGCGACTGTGATAGCGACGAAGATCTTGTTGATAAATCGCCGAGCGGGCAGCCGCTATGTCACGCTCTTCATCTAATAGGTCTAAAGCAACTTGCCGTGCTGTCTCATTGTCCGCTTCAACATAAGCTGCCACACGAGGCGAATCGTGCCGGATATCACTAGGGAGAACTGCCTCTGCCCCGTAGACCATAAAAAACGGTGTGTATCCTGTAGATCGGTTGGGCGTAGTGTTGATACTCCATAGCACAGATGGTAGCTCTTCAACCCAACATCCCGGTGTTCTTTGCAATGGAACCATAAGCCGGGGTTTGATGCCTCGCAAGATCTCTTGATTAGCTCGTTCTGCCTGCCCATTGGACTGGGGGTGAGCCACTGATGATACGTCCAGTCTGATGTGCTCACGTTCACAGAATTCCTTCAGAGCACCCTTGGATAAATTGGTACCATTGCCAGTAATGATACTGTGTGGAAAGCCAAACCGGAAAATCACCTTTTTAATGAACTGCACCGCTGTAGCTGCATCACACTTGCTGACAGGCTCCGCTTCAACCCACTTGGTAAACTTGTCAACTGCCACCAAAAGGTGGGTTTTCTTATCCTTGGATCTTTTAAAAGGTCCGACCATATCCAGCCCCCATGTTGCAAACAGCCAAGTAATTGGAATCATCCTCAATTCTTGAGCCGGCACATGAGCACGCCTTGAAAATTTCTGACAGCCATCACACCGTTTAACCAAGTCCTCCACATCAGCATGAGCTGTCAACCAGTAAAACCCGTGACAAAACGCTTTAGCCACAAGAGACTTTGAACCGGCGTGGTGACCACAATCCCCTTCATGGATTTCGCGTAAAATTTCACAACCTTCCTCAGGAGAGACGCAATGTTGAAACGCCCCTGATACACTGCAATGATGCAATTCACCATTGATAATTGTCATAGATTTGGATCGCCGGACTATCTGCCTGGCTAGAGTCTCATCCTCTGGTAACTCGCCCCGGTTCATGTATGCAAGATAAGGAACTGTCCAATCCGTTATAACATGCAGGGTTGCCACCAATTGAGCCTCCGGATCAGGAATAGCCAAATCCGCTTCACCTAGGAGCTTGACTGACGGATTGTGCAACACATCAAGAAAGACATTAGGCGGGACCGGTTTACGCTGAGAGCCCAACCGGCTTAAAGCGTCCGCCGCTTCATTTTTTCGACGATCCACGTGATCCACCTGATAACCCTTGAAGTGACCTGCAACAATATCCACCTCACGACGATATGCAGCCATGAGTGGGTCTTTAGAATCCCAAGTGCCAGACACCTGTTGAGCTACGAGGTCTGAGTCACCGAAGCACTTAACCCGACTTAGATTCATCTCTGTAGCCATCCGGAGACCATGGAGCAAGGCTTCATACTCAGCTGCATTATTAGTACAAGGGAACATTAAGCGGAGAACATAACAAAACTTATCACCTCGTGGGGAAGTTAACACGACTCCAGCCCCCGAGCCTTCCAATTGCCTGGATCCATCAAAATGGATAGTCCAATATGTGTGATCCGGCTTCTCCTCTGGTGCTTGCAACTCAGTCCAATCATTGATGAAATCGACAAGTGCTTGAGACTTCACCGCCGTCCGGGGTACGTACTTCAATCCGTGCGGCCCAAGTTCTATAGCCCACTTGGCAATCTGGCCAGTCGCCTCCCGGTTCTGTATGATATCGCCCAAGGGAGCTGAACTGACCACTGAGATAGAGTGCCCTTGGAAATACTGCTTCAACTTCCGGCTTGCCATGAAAACTCCATATACCAGCTTCTGCCAATGCGGATATCTTTGCTTGGATTCAATAAGCACCTCGCTGATATAGTAAACCGGCCGCTGACCCGGATATTACTTGCCTGCCTCCTTGCGTTCTACCACAATAGCCACGCTAACTGCACGAGCATTGGCCGCTACGTATAACAATAACGGCTCCTTGTCGACCGGAGCGGCAAGAACGGGCGGATTGGCTAATTGCCGCTTCAAGTCCTCCAACGCTTCATCAGCAGCTGGACTCCAAATGAATTGATTTGTCTTTCTCAATCTGGTATAAAGGGATGGCCTTCTCTCTGAGGCGGATGATAAACCGGCTCAGTGCAGCGATCCGGCCCGCCAAACGCTGAACATCGTTGATACACTTCGGTTTAGCCAGGGAGGTGATAGCCGTAATCTTCTCCGGATTGGCATCAATTCCTCTGTTGGACACAAGAAAACCCAGTAACTTGCCTGCCGGAACACCAAAGACACATTTGGCAGGGTTAAGCATCATTTTATAAACCCGCAAGTTGTCAAAGGTTTCCTTCAAATCATCAACCAGCGTCTCCTTCTGCCTTGATTTGACTACAATATCATCCACATAGGCATGCACATTGCGGCCGATCTGTTTATGCAGGCAATTCTGTACACACCGTTGATAAGTGGCTTGGGCGCTCTTGAGCCCAAAAGGCATAGATACATAGCAGAAGGCTCCAAAGGGAGTAATAAACGCCGTCTTCTCCTGGTCCTTAACCGCCATTTTGATCTGATGATACCCAGAATACGCATCCAAAAAACTCAAATGCTCACAACCCGCTGTGGCGTCAATAATCTGGTCAATGCGAGGGAGGGCAAAAGGATCTGCTGGACAAGCCTTGTTAAGATCTGTGTAATCCACACACATACGCCAAGTGCCATTTTTCTTAAGAACCAGCACCAGATTAGCAAGCCACTCTGGATGGAACACTTCAATGATAAAACCAGCTGCTAAGAGCCTGGCCACATCCTCCCCAATAGCTTTGCGCCTCTCTTCGTTAAACCGGCGGAGAAATTGCTTTACCGGTTTATACTTAGGATCAACATTAAGAGTGTGCTCAGCGAGTTCCCTCGGTACACTTGGCATGTCAGAAGGCTTCCATGCAAAAATGTCCCGATTCTCACAGATGAACTCGATGAGCGCGCTTTCCTATTTAGGGTCCAAGT
Organism: Triticum dicoccoides; assembly: GCF_002162155.2. Taxonomy (NCBI): domain Eukaryota; kingdom Viridiplantae; phylum Streptophyta; class Magnoliopsida; order Poales; family Poaceae; genus Triticum; species Triticum dicoccoides. The sequence continues at coordinate 236,656,006 of NC_041393.1, forward strand.
TGGCACTGACAGTGAACTGCTTGGACGAATCGCCAGGCACGAAGTCAACAAGCTTCGTCTCAGCCGCTGATTTGAACTTGAGATCTGAATCATGCTCCGTAGTTGGCTTCTTCAAAGGGGTCATGTCCGCCGGATCAACATTGTCCTTATAATATGTTAACTCCTCCGTGGCACAAACCGACTCTGCTTAGGCCGCATCACCTTCCTCACATTCCAAAGCAACCTTGCGGCTCCCATGAACCGTTATTGTCCCTTTGTGACCCGGCATCTTGAGCTGCAAATAGATATAACAAGGCCATGCCATGAACTTGGCATAAGACGGCCGCCCAAACAAGGCGTGATACGGGCTCCAGATCTTCACCACCTCAAAGGTTAGTGTCTCGGATCGGGAATCATGCTCGTCCCCAAAAGCCACCTCCAGGGCTATCTTACCAACAGGATATGCTGATTTGCCAGGCACCACACCATGAAGCACCGTATTAGACGGTCTGAGATCCTTGTCTGTTAGCCCCATGCGGCGGAATGTCTCATAGTACAGGATGTTAATACTGCTCCCTACATCCATGAGTACCTTGGTGAATTTATAACCTCCCACCTGAGGGTCTACCACTAATGCTAACTGGCCCGGATTGTCATCCCGGGGGGGTGATCCTCCCTACTCCACATGATAGGCTGCTCTGACCAGCGTAAATAACGTGGTACGACCGGTTCAACAGAGTTCACTGCTCGCTTATGAAGTTTCCGGGCGCGCTTATCCGAGCTAGTTGTGAAAACGTGATACTGCCCATTGTTCAACTGTTTTGGCTGGCTCTGATAACCCGACCGCTGCTGCTGCTATTGGTTGTAACCCCCTTGACCGTTCTGATTATCCTGGTCATTATTACCGCCCTGATTGAAACCTGAACCGGAAGCTCCATCGTGACCCGGCCCATGGAAACCGGATCCTGAGCCACCACCTGACCCACGGTCATACCGGAAGGCATTAGAGTTTTTAAATTCCTGCATAATGAAACAATTCTTCCAAAGGTGGTTAGCCGGCGCCTCCTTCGTCCCGTTTTTTGGGCAAGGCTGATTCAGTAAATAGTTTAAGCGATCCGGGTTAGGATTTGGAGCCCCATTGCGATTCGCCGCTTTACCTCTGCGCCGCTAACCCTTGTCCTGCGCATTAGTGTTAGCCACAAAGTCCATGCTGCCATCCGCCTTACGCTTGCCTCCGTTTCCATGGCCCGCCAGCTTGTATTGATGCCCCTTAGAGTTGCTATTCTTTTTTCCCTTCCATCCTTCGTCATCGTCAGTCTCAGGATCCTTGGTACTATCAGAATCAGCATACTTCACTAAAGCGGCCATGAGAGTTCCCATGTCATTACAGAACCGCTTCATACGCCCTAACTTTTGCTTTAGAGGCTTAAACCGGCAGTTGCCCTCCAGGGTTAAGATCGCAGAGTCAGCATTGATCCTGTCAGACGAGTGCAAGACTTCAGAAACGCGGCGTACCCAATGGGTTGTTGACTCTCCATCCTCCTGAACACAAGCCGCCAAGTCTACTATGGACTTAGGCTGCTTACACGTATCTTTGAAATTCTGGATAAACCGGGTCCGCAACTGGGCCCATGAACTAATAGAATTAGGCGGCAGGTCCTTCAACCAAGTACGGGCTGTGCCTTCTAGCATCATGGTGAAGTATTTTGCACATGCAGTCTCATCCACATCCAGCATCTCCATTGCCATCTCATAACTCTCTACCCATGCTTCTGGAGATAAATCAGCGGTGTAATTCGGCACCTTGCGCGGGCCCTTGAAGTCCTTGGGCAGGCGTACATTGCGTAAAGCGGGGACTAAACAGGGCACTCCCAAGCTAGATGCGACCCCTGGCCCGGTAGAGGTGGTAGGACGAACCGGTGCAAGCTGATCCGCCTCGTTCTGTGCTGCTAACTCGGCCTCCCTTCGTGCCCGGGCCCGGTCCACTACATCCTGAGCATCGTGAACACCGCCGGTCGGGTTATTGCCATGGGCCGCTTCACGGCCCCGCGCATTGCTTGATATGGCCGGTTCATCCAGGCACCTACTATAGCTCCGGCTTGGACGAGGTGTGGAATGAATCCGATCGCGGCTGTATGAATATGCCTCCTGTTGAATCAAAGCGGTCCGGAGAAGTTCCTTAACCCGGCGCGTCTCTATTGCTTGCGGAGAGTCTCCTTCGACCGGGATAGCTTCTAATCGCGTAGCAGCTGCGACAAGATTGTCCATAGGATTAGAATAATGACCAGGAGGTGTCTGGACCGGCGGAGGAATCACAATGTTCTGCCAAGGAGGTTCCATCAGGCGAGGTTGGACCGTCGCTCCTGGTCCTGGTGCCTCAACCCGGTTTACCTCCGGGTGCCCCGGCGGATTACTGGTTCCAGCTCCCGGAGTGTGAAAGAGATTTCGAGGGTCGAACCCTAACGGCAGGCGTGATCTGTGCTTTCGCTTCAAGACTTCCTGTGATGCATTCTGGTCGAGCATGATCTTATAGGCCTGGGCGTCCAAAGCGGCCCGCTCTGCGGCCATCCTGTCTTTCTCTGCTACAAGGTCGGCTTTGGCTTGTGCGATCTGCTCTCTCACCTTTGCAACTTCTGCATCATGGGCCTCCTGATCCGCCGGATTTGCCTCTGCCATAAGTACAGCTAGCGCATCAAACAGGTCAGACAGAACTTGAACCGGTGGGCGCACAAGGCCTCCTGCCCCTGCTGCCGCTGCCGCTGCTGATCCGGAGAACATTGCTGCTGCGGTCGAGGAGAGATTCGCCGCCTGCGTACCGTCCATGAATATTCCGACCCGGTTGATCTGCTCAGGGGGGTCCAGAATACTGTCGCCATCGGAACAGCCCCTAATCTGGTCGTCTTGCAACTGGTATAATGATTCGATCTCTCCGGTTGAGGACTCGTCGCCGGAATAGACGACGGTCTTGCTACCGTATTCTGACTCATTCCCATGCTCTCCTCCGTGGATGACTCCCACGAAGGCACGCCCCACAGCCGGTTTAACCTGGGTAGATCTCGCACGCTGAGCCGTCTCGACAAGGTCGGTGCAGATGTCCGGCTCAGGCCCAGGCTCACCAATCTTGCCGATAAAAACGTGTATGCCACCAAAGGGGACCTGGTACCCGTACTCGACCGAGCCGGCTTCAGGACCCCATCCTGCATCGTCGATGTAGAGCTTGCCGCGACGACTTTTGGTCATCCGGCCCACAGCATAGCCTTCGAGTCCTTTGAGCTTGCCCTCCAAGATCATCAAACCGTCATGCGATAGCCCCACGGTGGGCGCCAACTGTCGTGGATTTGTCACGGCAGATGTCCTTGTGAAAGGACTTAGTCGTGGAGCCATCGCTATGGGTTAACTTGAAGGGGTTAAAATGGACACAAAGACACAAGGGTTTATACTAGTTCGGCCCCTTCGATGAAGGTAAAAGCCTACGTCTAGTTGTGATGGAATTGATGTGGTTTCGATGGCTAGGGAGCAAACAAGCTTCGCCTAGGCTCGAATTGTTGTTGTCTTTCCTTGAACCGCCGCCGGGTCGTCCCCTTATATACACGGGTGACGCCCGTCGGTCCACAGAGTCCTACACCGGTTCATACTCGTATCCCGGTTGGTCTCTCTCTATTCCTAACTTACAATGCAAGTTTACATACCAGGCCGGTTTACGGCTACAGGTTCTAAACCGACTACAGGCCTTGGGCCTTCATCTGCTTAATTACTTTTATACTACTAATGAAGTTAACCCGGCCCAGGTAGGCTGGTTCACGCCCAGTGGGAATATCCCCAACACTGGCCGTCCTCCCATAGAGGCGATCCTCTTTGATCAAGAGGAAATTAGGCGTTTTCAATCTTTGGACTATGTTGCTTTTAATGAAAACATTAGGAAAAAGGTTCGTACCAATGTCCTAGTTGATAGAATTTCCGAACTTAATAATGATTTTTCTCTTCGAAACAATGAGCTAGGATACTCTCTTGAGTATAGGTTCATGAAATTCTGCCAAAAGAATGCTTATAATGATGAACTAGTTGTGCAATGTGAAGGGCCAAAGGAGGAACCCATACCTCCTGAGATTGATCTTGGGGACTTTTGTCCCATTAAATTTAGCCCTTTTGATTACTTTTGCTTGCCTCAAAGAAAACTTGCTGCTGAACATAGAGAATATGAGATGAGTTTCCATGATCTATCTTATTATTATGGCACTACTTAGATCTATCTTGGCTTTTATGCCTAGCTAGGGGTGTTAAACAATAGCGCTAATTGGGAGGCAACCCAATTTTATTTATGTTTTTTGTTTTTGCTTCTGTTTATTAATAAATTTAGCATATAACTTCTGTTTAGATGTCTTTTTATGTTTCAATTAGTGTTTGTGCCAAGTAGAACCTATAGGATATCCTATGGTGATAGCTAATTTGATTCTGCTGAAAAACAGAAACTTTGCGCGCACGAAACTAATTTTAGTAATTCACAGAAAAACGATTTTGCATTGATTCTTTCTGATGTAGATCAATAGATACATTTACCAGGACTTCCTATTTTGGTAGGATTTTTAGAGTTCCAGAAGTATTCGAGAGTTACATATTTCTACAGACTGTTCTGTTTTTGACAGATTCTGTTTTTCGTGTGTTATTTGCTTGTTTTGATGCATCTATGGCTAGTATGTAGGGGTATGAACCATAGAGAAGTTGGAATACAGTAGTTTTAACACCAATATAAATAAAGAATGAGTTAATTACAGTAACTTATGTGGTGGTTTTTCTTTCTTGCACTAACGGAGCTTATGAGATTTCCTGTTGAGTTTTGTGTTGTGAAGTTTTCAAGTTTTGGGTAAAGATTTCATGGATTGTGGAATAAGGAGTGGCAAGAGCCTAAGCTTGGGTATGACCATGGCACCCCAAGATATTCAAGGATAACCAAAAGCCTAAGCTTGGGGATGCCCTGGAAGGCATCCCCTCTTTCGTCTTCGTCTATCGGTAACTTTACTTGGAGCTATATTTTTACTCGCCACATGATATGTGTTTTGCTTGGAGCGTCATGTATGATATTAGGCTTTGCTTTTTAGTTTACCACAATCATCCTTTCTGTACACACCGTTTTGGAGAAGCCCATTTGATTAGAATTTATTAGAATACTCTATGCGCTTCGCTTATATCTTTTGAGCTAGATAATTTTTGCTCTAGTGCTTCACTTATATCTTTTAGAGCACGACGGTGGCTAAATTTTGAAGAAATTGTTGATCTATCATGCTTCACTTATATTATTTTGTGAGTATCTTAGAACAACATGGTATTTTCTATGGTTATGAAATTGGTCCTAGAATGATGGGCATCCAAGTTGGGTATAATAAAAACTATCATAGGAAGTGAATTGGATGCTATGATCAACTTGATGCTTCATAATTGTTTTGAGATATTAGGATGGTGATATTAGAGTCATGCTAGTTGGGTGATTATGAATTTAAAGAATACTTGTGTTGAAGTTTGTGATTCCCGTAACATGCACATATGGTGAACCGCTTTGTGATGAAGTTGGAGCACAATTTTATTTATTGATTGTCTTCCTTATGAGTGGCGGTCGGGGACGAGTGATGGTCTTTTCCTACCAATCTATCCCCCAAGGAGCATGCGTGTAGAACTTTGTTTTTGATGACTTGTAGATTTTTGCAATAAGTATATGAGTTCTTCATGACTAATGTTGAATCCATGGATTATACGCACTCTCACCCTTCCACCATTGCTAGCCTCTCTTGTGCCGCGCAACTTTCGCCGGTATCATACACCCACCATATACCTTCCTCAAAACAGCCACCATACCTACCTATTATTGCATTTCCATAGCCATTCCGAGATATATTGCCATGCAACTTTCCACCGTTCCATTTATTATGACACGCATTCTCATTGTCATATTGCTCTTTGCATGATCATGTAGTTGACATCGTATTTGTGGCAACGCCACCTTCATAATTTTCATACATGTCACTCTTGATTCATTGCATATCCCGGTACACCGCCGGAGGTATTCATATAGAGTCATATCTTGTTTAAGTATTGAGTTGTAATCTTGAGTTGTAAGTAAATAAAAGTGTGATGATCTTCATTATTAGAGCATTGTCCCAGTGAGGAAAGGATGATGGAGACTATGATTCCCCCACAAGTCGGGATGAGACTTCATACTTTACAAAGAGAAAAAAAGGAAAAGAAAAAAAGAAAGGCCAAATAAAGAAAAAAAAGGAGGCCCAAAAAGAAAAAAAAAAGAGAAAAAAAGAAAAAGAGAAAAAATGAAATGAGAGAAAAAGAGAGAAGGGACAATTGTCACGACCGGTTTTCCAATAAAAATATTTATTGATAAACCAGTCTTTTGAGTCCAGTATGAGAGAAATCCTCCTCACTGGTAGACAATTTCTTGATACAATAAGCCAGTAGCATAAAATATATTACAGGGTTGAACTGCGGTCGCTCAACCAAATTATTACAAGCACACCAATAATCATACATAATGGCGGACAGGATACGGTGGTGTGGAGACATACTACTGACTCATGGATAGGTTGGTGGTGGAAAAACACAACGGGAAGGGAAATGCAAGACTCTAAGAATATCATTTTATCGAACGTCGAGGTGAGGCTCGATAAATTTATTTGGTAGCGGAAGCGGATATAAAACAGTGGCCAAATCCAGGGTCGCACGAGACTGACTGGGACTCCTCTAAGTGTCGGACTCGCTATCGAACTCTTCATCCATGAGATCGCCTTCGTCAGCATCTGGCCAAATCAACAAGCCAGTGAGTACTTTGAAGTACTCGCAAGACAGTTCAGACGTAAGATATAACAAATGCATGCATGGTTGCAACAAGATTAATTCCTTAATGCACAATAAATAAAATTGGCATAACGGGTAAGTAAAATGGGAAAACGGCGGTAGTCCGCCTGAAATTCCACAGAACATAAATAAGGACCGATCGGGTGTCTGAAGCGACGCCTCGAAAGGTGAACAAATAAAAATAAGGAAATGATGCCACAGTCGGGCATCTTAGCGACACCACATAAAGGGCTTTTAAAAGAAATGCCACAGTCGGACGTCTGAGCGACATCACAGAAAGGGCTTTAAAAGAAATGCCACAGTCGGACGTCTGAGCGACATCGCAAAGAGGGCTTTAAAAGAAATGCCACAGTCGGACGTCTGAGCGAGGTAATCCGACAATAAAATCCATCCCTATTTCATCCCATTTCATCCCATTTCCACTCAGGTATTTTGTTAGGTTGCAGTAGTCCGGCTGGTCTTTGATGTTCAGCTTTTATGCATTGACATGAGTCGCAACATGCAATGAAAGCGGCTATGTCCCTCTTCATACCATGCCACCAAAATCTTTCCTGAATATCCTTATACATTTTGGTTCCTCCTGGGTGGATCGAATATGGAGTGGTGTGTGCTTCAGTTAAAACTTGCTGTTTAAGGTCTTCTATGTTTGGCACGCATAGCCTTTCTCCGTACCATAATATTCCTTCATTATCTATGACGAATTCCGAGGCCTTGCCCATACTCAACTTCCTTTTAATTCCTTCAATGCTGGGGTGACCGGACTGAGCCTCTTTAATTTTCTCCACAAGGTGTGGTTGTATTTCCAAGTTTGATATGGTGCCTTCTGCTACCATTATCAAGTTGAGCTTGACAAATTCTCGATGGAATTCGGGCCTCAAGCTGTGCAGATAGTTCCCGTCGGAGCTAGGGTTCCGACTCAGGGCATCGGCCACTACGTTTGCTTTCCCTGGATGGTAATGGATACCAACATCATAATCCTTTACCAATTCTAACCAGCGGCATTGCCGTAAATTTAGTTCTGGCTGCGTAAAAATGTATTTGAGGCTTTTGTGATCCGTATATATCTCACATTGATTCCCAAGTAGAAAATGCCTCCATTCCTTGAGTGCATGAATAACTGCTGCCGTTTCTAAATCATGAGTGGGATAATTTTCCTCGTGTTTGCGAAGTTGCCTTGAAGCGTAGGCGACAACCTTGCCTTCTTGCATCAACACGCATCCGAGACCCTTTCTGGATGCGTCACAAAAAAATACTTCAAAATTCTTGTGTATATCGGGTACAGTTAATAGTGGTGCTGTTGTTAATTTCCACTTTAGCTCTTGGAAACTTTTCTCGCAGGCTTCTGTCCATTCAAACTTCTTATCTTTCTTGAGTAACTGTGTCATAGGCTTGGATATGGTGGAAAATCCTTCAATAAATCTGCGGTAATACCCTGCCATTCCCAAGAAACTTCGTATGTCTGTTACGCTGGCTGGTGACTTCCAGTCAAGTACGGCCTTGACTTTCTCTGGGTCCACTGCTATACCGTCTTGAGTCAGCACGTGGCCTAGAAAACCTACTTGTCTTAGCCAAAATCCGCACTTGCTGAACTTGGCATACAATTGGTGTTTCCTTAGCTCTCCTAGTACAATCCTGAGATGTTCTGCGTGCTCTTCTGGTGTTTTGGAGTATACCAGAATATCGTCGATGAATACTACGACGAATTTGTCCATAAACTTCATAAATACTTTGTTCATGAGGTGAACAAAATATGCCGGGGCGTTAGTTAACCGAAATGGCATCACTGTGAACTCGTACAGTCCATATCTGGAGGTGAAGGCTGTTTTGGGGATATCTTTCGTTCGTACCTTCAATTGATGGTATCCTGACCTTAGGTCAATTTTTGAGAGTACCTTGGCCTGAGCAAGTTGATCAAACAAATCGTTTATCCTTGGCATCGGGTATTTGTTTTTGACTGTGACCATGTTAAGTGCTCGATAGTCGATACACAATCTCAGCGTTCCATCCTTCTTCTTGGCAAATAAAATTGGTGATCCCCAAGGTGAGGAGCTAGCCCGAATGTATCCTTTATCCAGTAATTCCTTTATCTGCTTCTTCAATTCGATCAACTCGGATGGTGCCATTCTGTATGGTTTCTTGTATATGGGGGTGGTTCCTGGTGCTAGTTCAATGTGGAATTCTATTTCTCGATCTGGTGGCATGCCTGGCAGCTCTTCAGGGAATACATCTGGAAATTCACACACTACTGGAACCTTGTTTAGCTCAGAAACGTCCACCTTATTTAATCTCGGTTGCCGGGGTCTTTTTCCTTCCTTGGCTGATACTCTTATTGTCTTCCCTTGGTGGTGTGTGAGAATCACGGTCCTGTTGAAACAGTCTATAAAACCTTTATTGGTGGTTAGCCAATCCATCCCTAGGATGACATCCAGTCCTTTATTTTCCAATACAATAAGATTTGCGTAAAACTCCAATCCTTCAAACTCAATGACCACATTCTGACAGTAATTCTGAGAAACTTGCTGAATCCCGGGGGACTTGATTGTTATGGATTTCTCCAAAGGAAGCATCGAAAAATTATTTTGCAAAGCAAAACTTTTCGAGATGAAAGAGTGAGAAGCTCCAGAATCAAACAAAACCATTGCAGGTATTGTGTTGACAGGAAACGTACCGAGTACGATATCCGAAGCATTTTGTGCCTCCTCTTTGGTTACGTGGTTCAGATGACCCTTCCTGTGGTTATTGTTGGGATTGCAATTGTTTCGTTTGGGCGCTGAATTATTGCCGCCGTTGTTCGGCTTTGGGGTTGAGTTCCTTGGCTTGGGGCACTGTTTGGCATAATGCCCTTCTTCTCCACAAGCGTAACAAGTAACGCCGGGGCGATAGGTGAATTCCTTGTCCCTTGCATGAAAATTCTTGATTGGGCGTGAGACATTGGATGAGAATTTGGGTGTCCCACCCTTTTTAAAATCTATCTTGCTTCGGTGATTGCGAGAGTGATTAGTCTGGTCCCTTTTTCGCTTGCGGATATCTTCCAGACTGCGTCTCTCATTTTCCAGAGTAATGGCCTTGTCCACCAGCGTTTTAAAATCAGGAAAAGTGTGCACGACCAGTTGGCATTTAAGTGCGGGCGCCAGACCATCAAGGAATTTCTCCATCTTCTTGATTTCAGTCATACGCTCCTCATTGGCGTAGCGGGATAATAGGGTAAATTGACTGTTGTAATCTGACACTGTCATGTTCCTTTGTTTGAGGTCATCAAATTCTCTCTTCTTGATTTTCATAATACTCTTAGGAATATGTGCACCACGGAAACCTTCCTTGAAATCATCCCAGGTTATGTCATTTTCGTTGGGATGCATGTGCAGAAAATTCTCCCACCACGATGCGGCTGCTCCTGTGAGATAGTGTGGAGCATATAGTACTTTCTCGAGATCTGAACACTTTGCAATAATTAATTTCCTCTCCATATCTTGAAGCCAGTCCTCGGCTTCAAGAGGCTTGTCAGTGTGAGAAAATGTTTGAGGACGTGTCTTCTGTAGCTCAGATAACTTGGAATGTTGCTGATACTGTCCATGGTGATTTCCCATGTTGATGACTTGGTTCATTATTTCACGATGTTGTTGCTGACTCTGTTCATAAAGGCGTCACATTTGTGAAAGTGCCGATTCATTTCCCGGTTGGCTTGACTGTCCCTGAGTGAACTCGTTGCTGGGTTGTGCATCATAGTTTTCCTCTGATGGAATTGGCATGGAGCGAGTCCAAGGACGAGACATTTTTCACTCTGGGGATATATTTTGTAAAACCCATAAGAAAAGCGGAAAGAGTCGCAAAAAATAAATCCATAAAATGCATAAAGCTGGCAAATAGAATTAAATAACTCAGTTTACTCAAGAAAAATAAAACGACTTGCGCCCGGAGAAGGACTGCTCATTACATATCATACACGCGGGCGGTAATTATACAATACATCACTCAGGATATGCGTACCTAATCCTGACATGTTATTAAGGCTAGTGCACTTCTCCAGATCCTACATGATGCGCAAACAGGCTACTACTCCCAGCCTATGCACATATCTTACAAAGCGGTACAACACACGGCAGCTAAGCGTACTTAGGCAGAAATGTTGACGACCTCCCTTGCCCTGCCGAGGGCGAGGCGTAGCGAGGTTGGGGACTCGACCTCCTCCTCGCTAATGGGCTCCATACGTGTAGTGTTGCGCAGAGCGGGCGGAGCGGTTGCCAGGGGCGGAGCAACACGTACAGGAGTGGGCGCGAAGGTTGGTGTAGTACGCGCTGGAGTGGGTGCAATGACTTGGTTAAATCCTTCGGTAGAAGGCAGGCGACGAGTAGGCATAAAAGATGCTGATGACGAGACAAAAGTCGGTGGCGAAGCGATGGGTAGGAGCTCCCTCCTGTTGGCAGCACAGCCATGGACTGAGTCCATGCGGGTAGCTACGAAGTCGTCCACCAGGTTGTCGAAGGCTGCCTCCAGGGCCCGGAGATACTCAATGAGCATCTCAAAAGCCTCGTCTCGTTCTCCTCTGGGGCAGGAATATGCGTAGTGACAGGTGTAAGGCACATGGCACGGAAGATAACGGTAACGACGAGTCTTCATTACGGGAAGGACATCCCTGAGACGAGCTATCGCCTCGCGGGCTGCCATCTGCATAGCATGCCTCTCCGTAGGCATGGCTCTTCCCATGAACCGGAAGCGGCGTAACTCACCACGCCCTCCCCTGAACTGCACCGCGGCCTGGTGCATGGTCAGACTGTCGTTGACACGGTGCTGGTAGAGTGTGAAGACTGGGCGCACGGATGGCCCCATCGCGACCTGAACGATGGAAGAAAGAAGCTTGACGAACCCATCGGGCACGTTGGTGAAGGTCTGAGACTCGCAGCTGATGTCGGCCATCTACAAAAGTAGGCAAAATTCTGCAGGGTCAGATCATAAATTTATGCTGACTGACAGAAAATGACTACCATTGCAAAAATATAAATTAGCTCTATCAGGCTAATAACCAATTAGCGATCGCACCTAGTGGCTTCCTACAGTCAGCCTGGCTCTGGTACCAAGCTTGTCACGACCGGTTTTCCAATAAAAATATTTATTGATAAACCAGTCTTTTGAGTCCAGTATGAGAGAAATCCTCCTCACTGGTAGACAATTTCTTGATACAATAAGCCAGTAGCATAAAATATATTACAGGGTTGAACTGCGGTCGCTCAACCAAATTATTACAAGCACGCCAATAATCATACATAATGGCGGACAGGATACGGTGGTGTGGAGACATACTACTGACTCATGGATAGGTTGGTGGTGGAAAAACACAGCGGGAAGGGAAATACAAGACTCTAAGAATATCATTTTATCGAACGTCGAGGTGAGGCTCGATAAATTTATTTGGTAGCGGAAGCGGATATAAAACAGTGGCCAAATCCAGGGTCGCACGAGACTGATTGGGACTCCTCTAAGTGTCGGACTCGCTATCGAACTCTTCATCCATGAGATCGCCTTCGTCAGCATCTGGCCAAATCAACAAGCCAGTGAGTACTTTGAAGTACTCGCAAGACAGTTCGGACGTAAGATATAACAAATGCATGCATGGTTGCAACAAGATTAATTCCTTAATGCACAATAAATAAAATTGGCATAATGGGTAAGTAAAATGGGAAAACGGCGGTAGTCCGCCTGAAATTCCACAGAACATAAATAAGGACCGATCGGGTGTCTGAAGCGACGCCTCGAAAGATGAACAAATAAAAATAAGGAAATGATGCCACAGTCGGGCATCTTAGCGACACCACATAAAGGGCTTTTAAAAGAAATGCCACAGTCGGACGTCTGAGCGACATCACAGAAAGGGCTTTAAAAGAAATGCCACAGTCGGACGTCTGAGCGACATCGCAAAGAGGGCTTTAAAAGAAATGCCACAGTCGGACGTCTGAGCGACATCGCAGAAAGGGCTTTAAAAGAAATGCCACAGTCGGACGTCTGAGCGACATCGCAGAAAGGGCTTTAAAAGAAATGCCACAGTCGGACGTCTGAGCGACATCACATAAAGGGGCTTTAAAAGAAATGCCACAGTCGGACGTCTGAGCGACATCACATAAAGGGCTTTAAAAGAAATTCCACAGTCGGACGTCTGAGCGACATCACATAAAGGGCTTTAAAAGAAATGCCACAGTCGGACGTCTGAGCGACATCACATAAAGGGCTTTTAAAAGAAATGCCACAGTCGGACGTCTGAGCGACATCACATAAAGGGCTTTAAAAGAAATGCCACAGTCGGACGTCTGAGCGACATCACATAAAGGGATTTTATTCACAAGTAAATAATACTCATAATAAACATTCAATTCATGAAAACAAACGGGTTAGTCCATCCACAGGAGTAATCATTTAACCGGACTTAGCACTCATGCGATTCACCGGAGTCTCTGTCATCAAAGCTGACAATTGATTAGGATAAGATGGAACGAAACTTGACATGGAAGAGATGATTTGGAGGAATATATGACTCTGCAGAGTTTGTACAAAAATTTTCCCACAGTCAACGGATTTCCGTAGTCACGAAGGACTAGTTCCGTTATGGTATTTCGGAAGAAAACACAGCTAACCGGTACACACCCATCCTACCTCTCGATGCTAGGAATCACCCTAGTCATCGTCCAAGAAAAACTTTTGAGACGGGGAGATCACAATCTCGAATAGCATGGGATCAAATTTATATACGCGCGCTCTAAGGGGTGCCCCCCTCTCGGTCCCAACCGGAAACACCCATGCCCCCTGACCGGATGACTGGCTTTAATCCAGGGCCATGGAACCATCATCACGGCCTCTCCTCTTTGGTGTGTAACATGAAAGCGGTTTGCAACTTACTAAACCATATTCCTTGCGGAAAACATGTGGTAGTACAAGGATGGAAATGATAGGTACTGGACCGATATGGTTTGACATTGAAGTCACATGGTCTGGTGTATGACTGGCATGCTACAACACTGCCACCGTACCCATCCTCATGCCAACACATGGCCATTCAAATTCACATTCATCCACGTATGGATCATCGAACTCTCTTACCTCATTATCACATAAAATAACGTTCATCGGTATGCTCACCGGCATGCCATGAAACTAACTAAATGCAAAACACGCCAAGACACTCATCATATCAAAAGTTCAAACATGCTTGCCTGGTTCAGAGTAGTCGGAGCCTAGCTCGGTGAAGTTCGCGGCTCCGTCACCTCCTTCGGTATCTACGGTTTAAAGAAAATATATGCGCTAAAGTAAATACCAAGGAGTGCACAGAAGGTAAACCAAATATTTTTCAAATAAATCTGATAAAAAAACTAGACAAAATTTTAAAGAGAACAGAAAAAGAATCAATCAAAAATACTTTTCTGATAAAAAGTTATAAGGGTTTTTGTCCAGGGACTTATCTGTAATGAAACAGAAGATTTCCAGGGGCTAGTTTATAAAAACAGAAAATGCTTCGGTAGCGACTACGCCAGCCCGAAGAGAAAACGCATTCTGCCCGAAGGCGCTTCTAGAAAACTATACGAAGAGAGAGCAGAGAGGCTGACGGTGGGGTCCCACCTGTCAGGTTCAAATGTTCAAATGGGGCGGCAGAGTTCGCCGGCGCCCGAGAGCCGCGGTGGTCGCCGGCGGCGATCCACGACGAGGCAGAGAGATCGGGGAGTACCTCCGTGCTCAGGGTACCCTTCCGCGTCAGTTGATGGTGGTGGAGTCGGTCGGCGAGCACCACGTCGACGACGAGCTTTGCTCCGGCGGACGGCGGCTCGGGTGGTCGTGGAGCTCGTCGGAGAGGGCTGCAAAGGTTAAATTGAAGAGGGGGTTATGCTCCTGGTAGCTAGAGAAGGTAACGAACGGGGTTTGAGCGCCGGAGTTGGCCTCACCAGAACGAATCGGGCTGGAGGCCGAGGCGGGGCGAGGCGGCCAGAGCTGGGGGAGGAGACCTCCTCGAGGTCCCCCTAGTGGCCTGGCGGGGCTTTGGTGAGGAGTGGGGGTGCTGCGTGCACGAGAGTGAGCTCGGGACCCCTTTATATAGGCGGTCCGAGGCGGTTGCCGTGAACGAGGATCACCGGCGAGCGATTACGGTGGCGCAGTGCTCGATCGGGGTGGTTAGGGGGTCGAGCGTCATCACGGAGGTTCAACGGATCCGTTTTGGTGTTAAACTGGCCGGGGTTTGGGTGTTAAGGGCGAGCTCGATGGAACGGTGATGGTGCGGGCCCGCCGGCGGCGGAGAGCGTGTTTCGTGCTTGCCGGCCACGGTGGCTGTGCTACGGGCGTGCGCTGGCGTGCATGAGGCCATGCGGAGAGCCAGGGAGCGATGGGCGGCGCGGAACGGCGTTCTGCCGTGGTGTGCCTCCTGTCGGCCGCCACGGGAGGTCCTGACGCCGCAGAAGACGCCGGCGAGGGCGAGCCAGCGCGCTACCGACGCCAGGAAGGCTCCACGCACGCGTGTGCAGCTTCGGACAAGAGGAATCGGCGGCGAGGAACGTGCCAAGGGCACTGTGGCCGCGTGACTGAAACTGACGGACGGAAGATGACACTGAAACTGAATTTTCTGAACTTTGAACAGTAATAGTGCCCACAAGGTGTTCGACCGAATGAAAAAGGCCTCTGGTGATTTTTCCTTGAGCTGATTTTTGGTGGAGTGGCTTCTCCTTGCTCAAGTAGGCTGCATGATTTTTGGTGGAATTTTTGGAGCAGTGTGGATATGAATTTCACCAAATTTGCCCAATCTGGTCCAAACTTGCAGAGACTGTATTTTGAAAAATTTGAAAAGAGGAGGAGTGGATCAAGATGGTTCTGGGTTGTGGGTTCAAAGGACAATCCAGGAGAATTGGTTTGAGGTCAAAACTCAAATGCAATAGGGTACTTGCTTTGGAAATCTCTCAGGCTCCAAATAATTTTCAGAATTGAATTGAGGGGAAAAATAATTAGAGAAAAATCCAAAACTTGTTTGGATTAGTTGGGACAGAGAACTTATGTTGATCACAAGGTGTAGGGGAGGTTTTGGAGGGGTTTTACCACATGGGCAAAAATGCCAAGTCATGGTGGTTCCAAGATATGAAAATCCCAAATTTCATGGAGTTTCTTTTTAAAAGAAAAAGATTAAACTCCCAAAATAATTTTGAGAGAGAACCAACAGAGAAGAAGTTTCAAAAGGTCAAACACCAAAGTTTTGAAGCAAGAATAAAGACCTTGCCAAAGGAAAGAAAGTTTTTTTAAGAGGAAGGTTTTCTGAAAATTTTTAAATGGCCTCTTTTCAAAAACCACAAAGTTTTTGCTGAAAACCAAAGTAAAATTTTTGGAGTGTCACAACAATGCTACTATCCTTTTTACCACACTTGTGCTTCAAAGTAGCACCATGATCTTCATCATAAAGAGTCTCCTATGTTGTCACTTTCATTTACTAGTGGGAATTTTTCATTATAGAACTTGGCTTGTATATTCCAATAATGGGCTTCCTCAAAGTGCCCTAGGTCTTCGTGAGCAAGTGAGTTGGATGCACACCCACTTAGTTTCTTTTATTGAGCTTTCATACATTTATTGCTCTAGTGCATCCGTTGCATGGCAATCCCTACTCACTCACATTGATATCTATTAATGGGCATCTCCATAGCCCGTTGATACGCCTAGTTGATGTGAGACTATCTTCTCCTTTTTGTCTTCTCCACAACCACCATTCTATTCCACATATAGTGCTATGTCCATGGCTCACGCTCATGTATTGCGTGAAAGTTGAAAAAGTTTGAGATTACTAAAGTATGAAACAATTGCTTGGCTTGTCATCGGGGTTGTGCATGATTAAATACTTTGTGTGATGAAGATAGAGCAATAGCTAGACTATATGATTTTGTAGGGATAACTTTCTTTAGCCATGTTATTTTGAGAAGACATGATAGCTTTATTAGTATGCTTGAAGTATTACTATTTCTTATGTCAATATGAACTTTTATTTTGAATCCTTTGGATCTGAACATTCATGCCACAATAAAGAAAATTACATTGAGAATTATGCTAGGTAGCATTCCACATCAGAAATTCTGTTTTTATCATTTACCTACTCGAGGACGAGGAGGAATTAAGCTTGGGGATGCTTGATACGTCTCCAACGTATCTATAATTTTTTATTGTTCCATGCTATTATATTACCCGTTTTGGATGTTTATGAGCTTTACTTTACACTTTTATATCATTTTTGGGACTAACCTACTAACCGGAGGCCCAGTCCGAATTTCTATTTTTTTGCCTATTTTAGTGTTTCGGAGAAAAGGAATATCAAATGGAGTCCAAACGGAATGAAACCTTTGGGAGAGATCTTTTTGGAACAAACGTGATCCACATGACTTGGAGTGGAAGTCACGCAACAACGAAGGCAGCCACGAGGGTGCCCAGCGCGCCTCCTAGGGTTGGGCGTGCCCCCCACCCACGTGGGCCCCTCGGGCGTCCACCGACCTACTTCTTCCTCCTATATATACCCATGTACCACGAAAACATCAGAAGAGACCACGAAAAACTATTTCCACCACCGTAACCTTCTGTATCCGCGAGATCCCATCTTGGAGCCTTCGCCGGCGCACCGCCGAAGGGGGAATCAATCACGTAGAGCGTCTAAATCATCTCCAAGGCCTCTCCAATGAGTTGTGAGTAGTTTACCACAGACCTTCGGGTCCATAGTTATTAGCTAGATGGCTTCTTCTCTCTCTTTGAATCTCAATACAATGTTCTCCTCGATCTTCATGGAGATCTATTTGATGTAACTCTTTTTGCGGTGTGTTTGTCGAGATCCGATGAATTGTGGGTTTATGATCAAGTTTATCTATGAGAAATATTTAAATCTCCTCTGAATTCTTTTATGTGTGATTAAGTTATTTTTGCAATTCTCTTTGAATTACCAGTTTGGTTTGGCCTACTAGATTGATCTTTCTTGCAATGGGAGAAGTGCTTAGCCTTGGGTTCAATCTTAAGGTGTCCTTTCCCGGTGACAGCAGGGGCAGCAAGGCACGTATTGTATTGTTGCCATCGAGGATAAAAAGATGGGCTTTATATCATATTGCATGAGTTTATCCCTCTACATCACGTCATCTTTCTTAATGTGTTACTCTATTCTTTATGAACTTAATACTATAGATGCATGCTGGATAGCGGTTGATGTGTGGAGTAGTAGTAGTAGATGCAGGCAGGAGTTGGTCTGCTTGCCACGGTCGTGATGCCTATATACATGATCATGCGTAGATAATCTCATAATTATTCACTTTTCTATCAATTGCTCGACAGTAATTTGTTCACCCACCGTAATACTTATGCTATCTTGAGAGAAGCCACTAGTGAAACCTATGGTGTCGGTGTACTAGAATAGGGGTACCCTAGTGCCCCGAACTTGTGCACGGGCAGTTGCAGCACCCCGCGGCAAGGCTTGCCGGACAAACGCCAAGATCCTCCGCGGTTCCCTTGGAGCCATTCAAGAACAAAGTATTTAAGCCTAGGAGACAAGGCCCCGGCAAGAGGAGCTTGCCGGGAAGGCCGACCGAGGCACTCCAAGGAACTTGCCGCGACGCGCCATGCGCTCCGGCAAGGCAACAAGGCCCCAGCAAGAGGAGCTTGCCGGGAAGACCAACCAAGGTACCTCGAGGCCCGGTGAGCGACAAGCTTCCGGACCTGACAAGATAACAACAGTGGCAAGGCGCTTACCGCGGCAGGCGGTCACTCTGCGCCCACGCTCCAGCGCATCCACCAACGTGTCACTCTAGGGGCCTCTCCAGGCGCACGTGGCGGGAGGCTGTGTAGCCAGCGGTGCGCAGTGGCATGCGGAGCTGACAAGATCGCCATCGTGGCGAACGGTGGCGCCCCTAACGGTCCTTTTTTGCACTGTTTGGGCGACTCAGACAGGCATTTAATGCCCTTGTCCCCTGCCGTCAGGGTTAGGTAGAGTGCACTGTACCAACTACCTCGCTTTTTACGTTTTTACCCTCCTCTGCGTTGCCACCTGTCGGTGACCCCTTTAGCGTATAAAAGGAGGCCCATGCGCAGCGTAGAGGGGGTTCGGACAGTTCGCTTCGATTCATTCGTAGCCCAGAAGACATCACGCTCTCTCTCTCGATAGCAAGAACACCAGATAATACAACCAGACAAGCAGCAGTAGGAGTGTTATCTCTCCGGAGAGCTTCGAAGCTGGGTAAACTGCTCGTGTGCTTCGCCTCGATCTGCTCTTCGTGCGATCTCCGCCCCCCGCTGAACCGAAAGGGGCCCGGTCCGCCGGCCCCATAGGTGCTCGAGGATCAGTTCTCCCCGACATCTTTGGCGTGCCAGGTAGGGGGCGTCGGGATTGCGTGAACCTGATCCGGCGTTCACACGAGCTAGATCTTCATTCCTTCCATCAACATGCCACCGAAGAAGAAGACTTCGGCGGCAGCCGCTCCGTCCACGTCGCTTCCGCCTCTGTTGGAGCAAACGGGTGGTGGAATGGATGCCGGCTGAATAATCGACGTTGACAAGGAAGCTTATGATGCTGCCAGGTCCAAGGACAAGGCTGCACAAACCTCGGCGACCGTACATGTTCCGCGCTACTCTCAGGAGGCGCAAGACCAACAGCGTCATGGCACTCGCAGTGCCATGCGCATGATAGACCATGATCAAGCTGGTGGATCTCGGGGCGCTCAAGACCAGCATGCACGCCAGCGTGCTGGCACGAGCGGGGCACGGTCGCCTGGACGGGATACTGCTCCTTCTAACATAGTTAGAAGTTCGAGCACGTCCCGCTCCTCGCGCCGTCCGCCACTGCCACCCGCCACTCCAGCAGAAGCTTTGGCGCGAGCTCAACTGCTCCTAGATTACCCTCCGACGGCGGACAAGATCGACGAATGGAGGGCCACCATTCAGTGTCTCATCGGCTACGCCAACGGCGACACTCCACGGCGGCCAAGCGCGTCGCCGCCGCGGCAGAGCTGCCGGGCGCGAGCCGGTGGCGACGAAACGGGTGGAGGTGCAACTACCATGCAATCACCGCCCCGAAGGCCAAGATCGCCAACTCGCCGGATCTACCTCGACAGCGACTCCACCGCATCGTCGGATCCACGAGCTCGTCGCGATCAGCGCCAAGTTCTTCATGATCGACAACAAGAGGACGTTCGAACTCGCATCGAGCACCGAAGAGAAGGGCGACGTCAGTCCGACAAGCGCGCTGGGCCCTCTGTTGACATGCATGCGCCAGGGGAACCAGGCGATCTGCCGTACGCGGTAGGTTGCCCTGCGTTCACTCGTGAGCTGCGGCAAGTCCAGTGGCCCAGCACAAAGAACTTCAAGCCAGACGTACCGGAGAAGTACGACGGCAAGGCGCATCCTTCGGAGCTCCTCAGCATCTACACCATTGCGGTGCAGGCTGCCGGGGGACGGGATGACAAGATCCTTGCCAACTACTTCCCGCTGGTGCTCAAGCCCAACGTCAGGTCCTGGCTCATGCACTTGCTGGACAACTCCATATCCTCTTTGGCTGATCTGTGCCATCAGTTTGTCGGCGCCTTTACAGGCGGACACAAGCCTCATGGCCAGGAGAGTGATCTTCATCTACTCGCCCAGAAGGAAGGAGAACCCCTGCGCAAGTACATTCAGAGATTCAGCAGTGTGCAGCACAACATCCCAGATGTCCACCCTGCTGTGGTGATCAGCGCGTTCCATCAGAACGTGCGAAACCGCAGGATGCCGGAGGAAATGGCGATGTGCAAGATCAGGGACGTCAGTGAGTTATATGCACTGGCCGACAAGTGTGCACGTGCTGAGGAAGGGAGGAGACTCCCCGGAGAGAATATAGGAGCAGGAGGATCTGACAGTGAAGATGCTGCCCCGGCAAGGAAAAACCGGCGGCGGAACAACAGGAAGGGGAAAGGCAAAGAGGTGCTAGTTGTTGAGCAGTCCGGCAACGGTGGCGGCGCCGAGAAAGCCAAAGCTGGTGACTCCGGCAAGGAGGTTGCCGCGGAGGTGGCGGTCGCCGACAAGCAAGACGGCACCAACAAGCAGTATTGCAAGATCCACCGCACTAAGGGCCATGATCTCCAGAACTGCAAGAAAGTCGAACAGCTTGTTGAGCAGCAGAAAGCTGAATACGAGCGGCGCGACAAGGAGAAAGCCCAGGAAAGTGCCGGGGGATCTGGCAAGAAACGTCCCGGCCGAGGAGGACGCCGCGGCAAGGCCAAGCAGCGGCAAGGAGACAGACCTCCTCGCGGCCGCGACAAGGATGAAGATGACGACGACGATGAAGACATGGATGATGGGGAGGCTGATGAGCAGGAGTTCCAGAAAGCCACAGAGGTCATGTGCGTTGACGGTGGTGCTTCTCTGCATACCTCGCACCGTCAGCTCAAGCAGTGGGTGCGGGAAGTTAATGCAGAACAACCACCCATCGAGTCATGCAAGCCTCTGAAATGGTCCAGCACGCCTATCATCTTTGATATTAAGGACCACCCTGATCGCATAACTGCGGTCGGGTGCTTGCCGATGTTGGTTTCACCAACAATGCACAACCTCAAGGTCACTAAGATGCTAGTCGACGGCAGGGCCGGCTTGAACCTGATCTCCTCTGCGGTGCTCCAAAAACTCCAGATCCCTGACAGCGAGCTCGAAGAGACCGGTACATTTCAAGGAATCAACCCGGGAAGGAGCAAGCCAAAGGGAAAGATCACGTTGCCGGTAACATTTGACAGCGAACTGAACTTCAGGACTGAGAGGATCGCGTTTGATGTTGCTGACTTTCCATTACCTTACAATGGAATCCTTGGCCGTCCGGCACTCGCCAAGTTCATGGAAGCCTCTCACTATGCGTACAACATATTGAAAATGCCAGGCCCGATAAGTGTCATCTCTGTCCCAGGCGACAAGAAGGATGCTCTTATCTGTGCCGACAAGATCTACCGGGAAGCAGCAGCCGCAGCAGAACGCGAGACACTTGCCGCTGAAGCCCCCGGGGGGAAGAAGACCAAGTCCGGCAAGAGCTCTGATGCCCACTCCGGCAAGCGCACCTCTTCGGAGTGCTGCGCTGCCGTCGAGGACGCACCATCAAGCTCCACCGGCAAGTGAAAGAAGGCAATGGCAGCTCCACCTGAGACCAAGAAGGTGTCCGCCAAGAAGGATGGTGCTGGTGGTACCTTCACCATCAGCGCCACTCTTGACCCCAAATAGGAAAGCGCGCTTGTTGCTTTCCTGCGGGCGAATGTCGACGTGTTTGCGTGGCAACCGTCTGACATCCCCGGTGTTCCCAGGAAAGTAATTGAGCACCACCTTGCCGTCTGTCCTCATGCACAGCCCGTCAAGAAGAAAGTCAGGAAACAGGCTGTGGAGCGCCAAGAATTCATCGCAGAAGAAATCAAGAAGTTGGAAGCAGCAGGCCTTGTCAGAGGAGTGCTCCATCCCACGTGGTTGGCCAATCCTGTTGTCGTGTGCAAGGCTAACGGGAAATGGAGGCTTTGTATTGACTTCACTGATGTTAATAAAGCTTGTCCCAAAGACCCATTTCCCTTGCCGCGCGTTGACCAGATTGTTGACTCCACAGCCGGATGTGATTTGCTTTCATTTCTTGATGCATACTCAGGATACCATCAGATCTTCATGGCAGAAGAGGATGAAGAGAAAACCGCATTTATCACCCCGTGTGGCACGTACTGCTTCGTACGGATGCCTTTCGGTTTGAAGAAGGCTGGTTCAACATTCGCAAGGGTAGTCCACCACGCTTTTGAGCCGCAGATGCACAGAAATATAGAAGCTTACATGGATGACATAGTGGTCAAGAGCAAGAACAGGGCGACCCTGATTCAAGATTTAGACGAGACATTTGCAAATCTGCGCAAGATCAACCTCAAGCTTAACCCCGAGAAGTGTGTGTTTGGAGTGCCCTCCGGCAAGCTCCTCAGGTTCTTCGTGTCTCAGCGGGGAATTGAAGCCAATCCCGACAAGATCAATGCCATCGAGCAGATTGAAGCACCAAAGCGCGTCAAGGATGTACGAAGGCTTGCCGGTTGCATGGCTGCTCTCGGTAGGTTTATCTCTAGATCTGCTGAGCGCGCCCTGCCATTTTTCAAAATTTTGAAAAAGGCAGGTCCAATGAAATGGACTCCGGAGGCGGAGGCTGCGCTGCAGGACTTAAAGAGATACATGTCCTCCACTCCAACACTTGTCGCACCTAAGCCACAAGAAAAGTTGCTGCTGTATATAGCGGTAACCAATCAAGTGGTTAGTGCTGCGTTAGTGGCGGAGAGGGAGGCAGATGATGAGCCAGCAACCGCAGCACATGCATCCAATGACAAGCATAGGGCTTCATCGGCAAGCTCTGATCTGGCAAGCTCTGGTCCCGACAAAGATGGATCTGCGTAGACACACAAGGAGATGTAGAAGAGAATGGTGCAGCGTCCAATTTACTTTGTCAGTTCCCTTCTACAGGGGGCTAGATCAAGGTACTCTGGTGTGCAGAAGTTGCTTTTCGGCCTCCTCATGGCCTCGAGAAAGCTGCGCCATTACTTCCAAGCGCATGAGATCACAGTCGTCACTCGTTTTCCGCTGAAGAAGATACTGCAAAATCCGGAAGCAACAGGCAGGATTGTCGAGTGGGCGCTGGAACTGTCAAGCTTTGGCCTCAAGTTTGAGAGCACTTCAACTATCCAAAGCAGAGCATTGGCAGAGTTCATAGCAGAGTGGACGCCAACCCTAGACGAAGAAATTCCAGAGACAAGCATCCCCGTCAAAGAGGCAAGCAAAGAGTGGCTGATGTACTTTGATGGTGCCTTCTCGCTGCAAGGCGTCGGCGCGGGCGTGCTGCTTATCGCGCCCACCGGAGAGCACCTCAAGTACGTAGTCCAGATGCACTTTCCCAAGGAGCAAGCGACCAACAATACTGCAGAGTATGAAGGATTGCTTGCCGGTCTCAGAATCGCAGCAGACCTTGGGATCAAGAAGCTCATTGTCAGGGGTGACTCGCAGCTTGTCGTCCGCCAAGTGAACAAGAACTACCAGAGTCCATTGATGGAAGCATATGTTGATGAAGTAAGGAAGCTAGAAGAGCACTTTGACGGCCTACAAATGGAGCATATCCCAAGAGCTCAGAATAACATTGCTGATGGCCTGTCAAAGTGCGCCGCACTAAAGTTACCTGTGGAACGAGGGATCTTTGTGCTCAAGTTGACTCAACCATCCATAACACCATCAACTGGACAAAGCAAGAAGAGGAAGTTGGTTTTTGGTGACTACTTTCCGGCAGAGCTCCCCGAAGCCGCCGCCAAGAAGGTCCCCAAGATCAACACCAAGGATGCTGAGGGGCAGTCTGCTCCGGCAAGCCTTATGGTTTGTTCCGTTGAAGCAGACGCTCCCGACAAGTTTTGCTCTGGCAAGCTTGCCGGGGAACATCAAGCTCCGGCAGGGCCGCAAGTCCTTGCCGTAAAAGCGGATGTTCCCACAGCAGTAGATGTGCCTTTAGTCCTTGTTGTCGAGCCACAAGCTCCAGCATGGGCGAAGCAGATTGTCCATTTCCTTCAAACAGGAGAACTTCCCGAAGAGCAAGAAGAAGCGGAAAAAGTAGCCCGGCAGTCAAGTATGTACCAGTTTGTCGATAACATACTGTACAGAAGAAGGCTCAACGGTGTGAAATTGAAGTGTATTTGCCGGGAAGATGGACAAAAGCTGTTGGCAGAGATACATGGAGGCATATGTGGCCACCACATAGGCGCAAGGGCACTTGCCGGCAAAGCTTTCCGGCAAGGCTTCTTTTGGCCGACAGCCCTCCAGGATGCAACTGCACAAATAACCAAGTGTGAAGCGTGCCAGTTCCACTCCAAACAGATACACCAGCCAGCTCAAACTCTCCAGACGATCCCTTTATCCTGGCCATTTTCGGTCTGGGGGCTCGATATCCTCGGCCCTTTCCCCCGAGCTGTCGGGGGCTTTGAGTACTTGTACGTCGCAATTGACAAGTTCACAAAGTGGCCGGAAGTGCAGCCAGTGAGGAAGGTGACAGCACAGTCAGCAGTCAAGTTCTTCAGGTCAATTGTTTGCCGTTTCGGGATCCCTAACAGGATCATCACCGACAACGGCACACAATTCACGAGCCGCACCTTCATGCAGTATGTCCAAGACCTTGGCGCCAAGGTCTGCTTCGCTTCTGTTGCTCACCCGAGAAGCAACGGTCAAGCAGAGAGGGCAAATGTTGAAGTGCTGCGCGGGCTCAAGACCAGAACTTTCGACAGGCTGCGCAAGTGCGGAAGAAACTGGATCGAGGAGCTGCCGGTGGTTCTTTGGTCGATCAGAACGACGCCAAATCGAGCCACTGGCCAGACGCCTTTCGCTCTAGTCTATGGAGCAGAGGCTGTTCTCCCCACGGAACTCATATACAGATCGCCTCGAGTGCTCGCTTATGATGAGCTTGAGCAAGAGCAGCTGTGGCAAGACGACGCGCTACTCCTTGAGGAAGATCGGCTTCAGGCTGTTGTACGAGCTGCTCGATACCAGCAAGCTTTGCGCCGCTATCATAGCCACAAAGTTAATGCCAGAAGTTTCGAGGAAGGCGACCTTGTTCTTCGGCGCGTCCAGTCCGCCAAGAATTCCAGCAAGTTGACGCCGAAGTGGGAAGGCCCTTATCAGGTAAAACGAGTCACAAGGCCCGGCGCAGTCCGCCTTGAGACCGAAGATGGAATTCCGGTGAGCAACTCCTGGAACATAGAACATCTTCGTATGTTTTTCCCGTAAGGCGTGGTTGCCGGAACCCGTTCGGGCAACCACCTTTTGTACAAGTCTTGACGTTGTTGCATGTAATCCTTCGTACAAAGCCGGGCGCAGATCCCGTGTGTAAATAAAACCCCATGTGCTCCGCACAACTTGTCCATTTCATGCATTAGTTTCTTTCTTGCATGTGTTATCTGACACTTTGTGCAGCACCTACATCCGGTAAGCAATAATGAGCCGAAGGGCTCCATATCATTATTTTCTGTTCTATCTTTTCTTTCTCAGAGGAAAAGAAGATTCCCTCGCACACAAGTTTGCCCGGGGGGAAGGAGAAGATTGTGGTATGGACCAGGCGTCGTTCAAGCAAAGTTTTGCCTTGCCGGGAAGCAAATGACAGAAAAGCTAAGTTGCCAAAGTCTGAGCAATCAGTTTATAAATTTTTGAGTTATCTTCCTCGAACGACCCTGCTTTGTATGGAAAACCTTTGCGCGGAGGAACCAACTCGTGGCTAGTTGCGCCCTTACTTTGTTTCGAGTCTGCTCAACAGCTTAAGTGTGCTGCATCTAGTCGCGACAAGGTTTCTTGCCGGAAGCAACACCGCCAGCAGGCTGCTGAAGTTCCGCACTCAACGCTCGTGGCTCGGGTGCCTGCGCCGGCAAGTTCCCTAGAAGTGTAGGGTAAAAACATACAAAGGAAGGAATCTAGTAGAGGAAATAACATAGCAATTCATAACAGAAATAAAGTTATATTATAAGATAACTTCTTGCAGCCCTAACAGAATGTTTTCATAACATGATTAGCAGCGGCAAGGGAAAAGAAGAAATGGACGGCCTAGTCTACGCGTCCGCCCTCGACCCTCTTGATCTCGCTCACCTTGTCCACAATGGGTGCGACAAGGGCCTTGAGGGCATCCAGATCGGCGTCCGGCGGCAAGGACCTGAGGACGTTAGTGAAGCTGAGGCCTGGATTGCGGAAAACCACCTTCATCAGCACCTTCTGGAGAACCCCGGCGCAGATTTTGCGTGACTCGTCGGCCAGCTGCTTCGGGATCCTCTCCCGGAGCCGCTGGAGTGCCGTCGCCACGCCCTTGAAGAACAGGCTGAGCTTGGCGCTGGGTGGAAGGCTCTCGTCGGAAGGATACCCAAAGTCCTCCATCCCCAGCTGCACCAGCTCCTCCTTGATGACTGCGTCGATGTTCACCAGACCCTCGGTCCAGTGCTCCACAGTGTCTCTGAACGAGTTCTGGGTAACTGCAATGCTCTCCAGCAGCGCCGCGTCAGCCTTGACCTTCTCCGACAAGGTCTTCTCCCGCTCCTTGGTGGCCTCCAGTGTCTGTGTCAGTGTGGCCAGCTTTAGCTCCAGGTCTGCTTTGGAATCCTTGGCGGCGCTGAGCTCCTTGCCCCTCTCAGCGAGAAGACCTTGCAGCTCACCGTGGGCGGCAACATCCTTCTCACGCTCACGCTTGAGCGCGGCAAGCTCCTCGCCGCTCTTCCTAATGTTGGCCTCCAGCTGCGCCACCTTCTCCTCAAACTCCTTCTTGGCGGCCTCTGCGGTTGCGGCGGCGTCTTTTTCTTCCTTGAGCGCCCCGCCAAGTTCTTGCTCGCGCTCGGCAAGCTCCTCCTCATAGCTGTCGAGGTTGGCCTTCCGCTGCACTAGTTCACCTTCTCGTGCGGACTACTTCTCAGCGGCCAGCCTTTGCTCCTCCTCAACTTCGGCCTTCTCGAGAAGGAAGGTCGTGCGCTCCTCGTCAAGTCGCTCCCGCTCCTGCGCCAGGGACCGGAGAGCTTCTTGATTTTGGCCCCGGAGCTCCTCCGTACGCTTCTCCATGTCAACTCCCTCCTTCGCGACAAGCGCTTCCCGGGAAGCTAGTTTGGCTTGACGGGCGCGGTAGAGTGACAGCAGCTTCCGCAGCAGCTGCTCCTCCTCAGGCTCACCACTGCTGCTGCTGGGCGCGTCAACCAACGACAGTCCAGCAGAGGCGAGCACCTCCCCGTCGAAAGTTTCCCCCTCGACCGGCGCTCTGGAGCTCGACGCCCAGGGTAGCTTGATGAAGATACCGTCGCCGGCCTTCAATTAAGCGCCGGGCTGGGGCTCCTCGGAGCCCGGCTCTGCAGAAGCAGCAGAGGGATCGGCGGTCGGTGCAGCGCCTGGCGCTCCTGCGGCCTCAGGGTCGTCAGTACGATCGCCGGTTCCCTCGCCGGCTTCTGCGGCGGCAGCCCTGGCGGCCTCCTCGCCGGCGGCATCGTCAACACCGGCCCCTTCCTCACCGGCGCCCTCTGTCTCCATTGGCTCAGCCGCAGATGTGTCTGAACAACGAAGAAGGGAGGAAAATCAATCAAAAATCCAAGAGAGGAAAAACGGAAGAAGCAGAACCCAAGAGAAAGTTTCTGGGAAAGTGGATTACCTGCGCCAAGATCTGCAGTTGCGGCCTCGGTCGCCGCAGGATCAGCAGTGCCGTCCCTTGCCGGAGAGTTCCCCCTTGCCGGAGAGCGCTCCCTTGCCGGGGACTCCCCCCTTGGCGGCGCAGTCGAAGCAGGTGGCACTTCAGGACCAGCTTCCGGGCACTCCTGATGAGACTGCTCTGCTCCTGCACAAGTCAACAAGCAAGATATCAACAAAGGAAAAAGCTCTCAAGCGCGCCCGACAGTAGAAGGCTAAACTATGAACTTACGCTGGGGGCTGCGCTGGGGGCTGCTGTGAGGAGTGATTGCCGGGTCCATCAAGGTGGTCTCGGACCCACCTCCTGCTGACACGGTGGGGTCATCCTCGATGACAATCACCGCGGCCTTGGCCCTCTTCGCTGCTCTCTGGGCCAGCGTCCTGAAAAGAAAGGAATCCAGATTGGAGCAAGTCAGATACAAGATATAAACAGCAAGATTGAAGAACTACAAGAGCACCAAAGAAACTTACTCTTCTTCCTCCTTGTCGGAGCTGAGCGTGGAAACATCGAAGTCCGGCCCTCCTCCGGTGCGGCGAGGCGGAGGAGTAGGATCCCTTGCCCGCTTGGCGGGGACGGTGGCGGTGGCCCGGGAAGATCCCGCTCCAGTTGCCGCTGTTGCGTGAGGCGCTCCCGCGGCAACATTGCTTTCCGCGGTAGAGCGCGTCGCACGACTCGGCGGCTGTTGACCCGGCTGTCGTCCTGCTGCGTCCCCGGCCCTGCGAAGGCGCCTTCTTGGCGGGGCCGGGGGCTCCGCCTGCAGCAAGTTTTCTGAAGGCTCGGGCTCTCCTCGCCGGCCTCGCTCGGCTCGGCTTCGGAACCGGCAGGCTCCTCCTCGCCCATGAACTCCGCGCGCTCGGCAAGGTTTGCCGCCTCCGCAGCCTCCGCCTCCTCCACAGTGAACCCAAACACGCCCGCGGCAGCTGCGGCCGCAACCTCCTCCGCCCTAGTGGCGATGCGCTGCAGCTCCTCGTCAGTGGTGTCACGGGTGAGGCTCTTCTGCTCGTCGGCGCGGACCGGCACTTCTTCCAAGTTGTCGAATAACGCTTGCACGATGTCATCCGCAGGTTCTTGCCAAGTTGGAACGATTCCGTGTGAATCACACAACGGCATCATGGCGCGGATCCGGTCAAGCGAAGAATTGTTGCATAAGGGGACAACGCCCCTCGGCAGCGTGAACGGGTGCTGGGGGTCGTGTTTGAACAACTCCAGGAGCATTGCATCCAGCTCCAAGACGATGAAGTTGTAATTGAGCCCCGGCCGCAGCCTCATGATGTCCGCCGAATTCTTGAATTCCCAAGCGGGCCTCCCCCTCTCCTGCAGGGGGGCAATGCGGCGGCGGAGGAAATCTGCCCCGACAGCACCTACAGTGAGCCCGGCAAGCCTGAGGTGAAGAATCCTAGTGATGGCGATCTTCAGCCTCTCGTCTTCCGGGGCCACGTTGCTCCAGTCATTGCCGCGCACTATTGGAGTTTGGCGCACGGCGGTGAAGGGCTGCGGATTCTCCTCAACGATCCAACACCACTCCGCTCTCCACTCCTCCCACTTGCTGCGGAGCTCACCATCCAAGTACGCCTCCTTCTTGCCGACTCTTGAGATCCAGGCAATCCCTCCGGCAAGCGGCTCTCCTCTCTCTACCCGAGGTATGAAGTAGTGGCGGAAAAGTGCAACACTAGGGTGGACTCTGACAAAGTTTTCGCACAAATGTGCGAAAACTGCCATGGTCAGGACAGCGTTGGGGGTGAAGTCAAGGAGGCGGAAGCCATATGTGTTCATAATATCACAGAAGAACTCCGAGAAGGGCGGGCAGAGCCCGCAGTAGAAGAATAGCGCGAAGAACGGGTACCCGTTTGCAGCCAACTCCGAAGCAGCGGCCGGGAGTACCCTCGTGCGCGGATGCGCACGCGTCTCCGTCGCCCAAAACAGGTAGAAATACTCCCTCAGCTCCTGCACGCCGAGCTGAGGGGAGAAGACCGCCCGCTCCTTCCGCAGCGCCGCGAGCCGCTGCGCCTCGGCCGACTTCACGCCCTTTCCCTTATCGGCTTTCGGGGCCATGGTGGAGGTGGTGGGGAAGGTCGACGGCGTTGGTGATGCTGGTGGCAATGAGGGGCGGAGCGCTGCTCTCTCGGCTTCGAGAAGAAGAGGGGAGCGGCGGAGTTTCTTGAAAATGAAGTAGCAGCAACCAGCGAGGGGGAACGAACTGCCCCTGTTTCCTCTGCTTATAAAGAGGGACGGGGCGGACGTTTCGGCCTTCCAAATAAACAACCACCCACGATCTCTCCCACGATGCCGCATTCAACGCGTGCCGTTATGGGAGAGCGCGGTGGATACGGAGCGAGATTCGGCATAGCCCAGCCCGCGTGTGCCCGTGCCCTGTCTTGGGCCTGGCCCAACAGCGCTCGGCATCGTGTCTGGCCCAGGCCCGGGGGCTCCTGTCGGTGTACTAGAATAGGGGTACCCTAGTACCCCGAACTTGTGCACGGGCAGTTGCAGCACCCCGCGGCAAGGCTTGCCGGACAAACGCCAAGATCCTCCGCGGTTCCCTTGGAGCCATTCAAGAACAAAGTATTTAAGTCTAGGAGACAAGGCCCCGGCAAGAGGAGCTTACGGGGAAGGCCGACCGAGGCACTCCAAGGAACTTGCCGCGACGAGCCACGCGCTCCGGCAAGGCAACAAGGCCCCAGCAATAGGAGCTTGCCGGGAAGACCAACCAAGGTACCTCGAGGCCCGGTGAGCGACAAGCTTCCGGACCCGACAAGATAACAACAGCGGCAAGGCGCTTGCCGCGGCAGGCGGTCACTCTGCGCCCACGCTCCAGCGCATCCACCAACGTGTCGCTCTGGGGGCCTCTCCAGGCGCGCGTGGTGGGAGGCTGTGTAGCTAGCGGTGCGCAGTGGCATGCGGAGCTGACAAGATCGCCATCATGGCGAACGGTGGCGCCCCTAACGGTCCTTTTTTGCACTGTTTGGGCGACTCAGACAGGCATTTAATGCCCTTGTCCCCTGCCGTCAGGGTTAGGTAGAGTGCACTGTACCAACTACCTTGCTTTTTACATTTTTACCTCCTCTGTGTTGCCACCTGTCGGTGACCCCTTTAGCGTATAAAAGGAGGCCCATGCGCAACGTAGAGGGGGTTCGGACAGTTCTCTTCGATTCATTCGTAGCCCAGAAGACATCACGCTCTCTCTCTCGAGAGAAAGAACACCAGATAATACAACCAGACAAGCAGCAGTAGGAGTGTTATCTCTCCGGAGAGCTCCGAAGCTGGGTAAACTGCTCGTGTGCTTCACCTCGATCTGCTCTTCGTGCGATCTCCGCCCCCCGCCGAACCGAAAGGGGCCCGGTCCACCGGCCCCATAGGTGCTCGAGGATCAGTTCTCCCCGACATATGGCCCCCGGGTCTATCTCTTATCATATAATCTTTCAATCTACTTTTATTTGCATCTTTACTTTTCCAATCTATATCATAAAATACCACAAATATATTTATCTTATCATATTATCTCTATCAGAACTCACTTTTGCAAGTGCCCTTGAAGGGATTGACAACACCTTTATTGCGTTGGTTGCGAGTTCTTGTTTGTTTGTGTAGGTGCGTGGGACTTTTGAGGAGCCTCCTATTGGATTGATACCTTGGTTCTCAAAAACTAAGGGAAATAGTTACGCTACTATTGCTGCATCACCCTTTCCTCTTCAAGGAAAACCAACGCAAGCTCAATACTTAGCAGTGGTGCCCCTATGGCACTCCACCCCTCTCGAGCTCACCGACTCCCACAAGCTCCCCCATGGCTATCAGAAAAGCTTGGACGCATTGTCCCAGATCCTCATCAGGCACCATGGCCCAATCAGAGGCCTTATCACGGGCAAGTTCCTTTCCAACGGCAAGGAGCAAGCCAAGCTTGACGAGTGGTTCTTATAGCCCGCCCTAGATCAGCTCGAGGAGCCCAGTTTTAATGATGGGCATGTGCGCTCACTGCCAATGTCCGCGCTCTGCCTCGCGCCCACGTCATGCCTCGCCCGGTTCATAAACTGCCATCCCCCCATTAATGACACGCCCACTCATTTTCTACCACAACTGAAGCACCTCAAGCTTGTCGCCATCTGCATCCCAAAGGATGACATGGAGTGCCTGGTCTGCGGCTGTACTGTACTCGAGTACCTTCGCCTTCAGGCAATAAATGGGTTGAGTATCTTCCACATCACCTTCATGAGTCTCTGGACTATTTATGTGTGTTGCTGGTGCTGCAACAAGAGATCACATAAGGTGTATCACAGTATGGTCAATGAGGACACACCTTCACTTGAGAGATTACTTGTAGTTGATTAACAAGGTCCAACAAGAATCAATGTCATTTCTGTGTTGAAATTAACATTGGTGGGCTACTCGTCTATCAAATACTTTGAACTTGTTATTGGATCCACACCCGTTCAGGTACAACAGTCGACTTCTTCCTCTCCTTCTTGAAATTAAAATTATTTATAATTTTTAAGATGTATGTTCGTCTGTCATCCAAAAAATGATTCCGACAAGCTTGACCCCGAATCTTCATGCAGGGAAGGTCTTGGCACTAGAATCTATCAGCCCCAACCTGGACGAAGTTGTCAGTTTCCTGAGAAGCTTTCCGTGCCTGGAGAAGCCATATATCGAGGTGATGCTCCTTTCTTGTTAAATGTTAACCATAAGGGAGTTCAATTTATTGTACCTTTTCCCAAGTTTACATTAACAATGTACTACGGTTTCTGAAGGAATTTTGGAGGATTTCAGTACATACATGTTTTTCTCTCATATTGGTTGCTTGATTCATATGGTTACAATCCATAAGCATTTCTCCTTTGGATTCATTTGTACTAGTTTTCGTGGGGAAATTTCCATCCACTCCAACTTCTTGTGAAGAAGCCTACATTTTTCAAGATTGTAATCAAATGCCCATGTTAATCACGTAGGATCGAAGATGGCACGTCACTCTATTAGTGTATTTTAGAGATCCTGCAAACCAAATAGGCATGTATTAGTGTTCAAAATTGCGTGTAGGCACTAATACATTCTCTTCTTTTGCATATAAGATTAGGCCCGAAGATGGATAATGTGAAACATATAACAATCACATTGAATCCCTTGATCTGCATCTCTTAGAAATTACTTTGAACTCCTATCGAGGGACCTTAGCAGGGATTATATTTGCCAGGTTATTGTTGTCGCAGCAAGGGTGCCAAAGGTAATGAGGTTTGCCCTACATTTATTTTACAAAAAATGAATGGTTTGTTGATCAGCGCCAACGGCTGCAGCAGAATGGAAAAGGCTCTGAAGAAGCTGAATTTTGTTTTGGAACTTTAGTTTACAGAGTAATCGGAAGCCATTATGCCAAGCCCATACATGACTTGTTAGTGGTTGATCCCTTTGCAGAAATGATGAGGTTTCGAAATAAGCCTTACAAGTGGTAATATCAGTTTGAACCT
Source organism: Triticum dicoccoides (assembly GCF_002162155.2). Lineage (NCBI taxonomy): Eukaryota > Viridiplantae > Streptophyta > Magnoliopsida > Poales > Poaceae > Triticum > Triticum dicoccoides. Next base: position 236,689,465 of record NC_041393.1, read on the forward strand.
CTCTTATATCCATGGTCAGCTAATCAGCGTGAGCGTCTGCAACTGCATGAGCTGAATTTCATTTCTAATATCAGTTTGAACCTTGTAATATTTGAATTTGAGCCATACAACTCTAGAATTTGAACCTTGTAATATTTCAGCCTTTCGTGGTACAATATTTGAAATGGCATCGTATGAGTCTCGTATATTGGTAGTACTATTTTGACCTTAGTATGCAATAGACTTAGATTTTATTTACCATTCTCGAATGTGTTTCCCCTAATGATCTCATCGCAAATGATATGTATAGCGGACTCGACTGCGATCTTCAGCATTATTGCACATAGTTTGTTTCTTCAACTGTGTGCCCTATAGAGTACATAATTAATTATTGCACTCGAGTGTCCATCACTACCCTTCTGTGTAACTATGACCTCATCATCCATGAGTAAACTTATTGTCAAACATGTGCGCTACTCTAAGTAATTCCACACACTTCGTTTTTGCAAAGCTTTTTGCCAATAAACGCCCATGATTTGCCCCTCTTCTAGCTGACACGTGGCCAAACTAGCCGAGCATCGGCTTGCATGGTTGCGCGGGGTAACCTGCGCGGTTGCGTGGGAACATGCTCACCAATGATACATTTGGCGCCTCTTCGAGCCCACACATGGTCAGACGAAACGCGTGTGGGGTGCTCAAGCATGCACTGGAATCCTTCGCTATGAACGCGGTGACAAGATGTGACGATTACAGGCCGGCCGGCCCCCATTTATTATAGTGGCCATTTAACCTTTGTTCCTCTTCAACCTTTTTCATCACGCCCTAGTATTGCAAGAAGCACACCCACGATGACAAATTCTTAGAGGGTATCTTGTGCGTCTCCAATGGCACTATGAGCGGCAGTTCACCATTCATACCGTAGGGGACACCCACAGAAGGTTCACGGAGCACTCAGTGGTGTACACCCACAATCATATCTGGGTGGAGAACTCCATCCACACTATGGAACTGTTGCTTGCCGCGGAGAAGTACAAGGTTGTCGGGTTTGACCTCGAGTAAACAAGCGTTTGTGTCGGGTCTTGTCGGTGTACAAAAGTAGGGGCTCTCCTTTTGACCCCTTTACTTGTGCACGGGCAGTAAGAGCCACGCGCCACGGCCGCACATAGCAGGGCAAAGGAGGGGAGCCGGAGAGAAGCCGAAGCCACAAGACAATCAGCACAACATCGAAGATCAAGACCATAGAGAGCAGATGGACGAAGCAGGTTCCCCCGGCAAAACCCTTGCCGGGGCAGCCCGCCCACACCAGCGGAGTGAGCCACCTCGAAACCCACGGTCTCCAACTCCATCAACCGCGTTGGGCCAGGTCTCGGGAGGCACCTCCATGGTGGCATGCTGATCTTTGTGAAGACAAAGAATATTCAAGATCATATGAGGATTGGAAGGCAACACTCCTCGACAAGATTCTTGCCGAGGAAACCCACAAGACCCCCGGCAAGATCCTTGCCGGGGACGCCAGCGCGCCATGGCAAGACCCTTGCCGGGCCACCCGCGAAGACCCTTGCCAAGGGCGTCAGTGGGGCCACTGCCAGGCCCGCACCAACCAGATCTCCATCGCCATTCGCATGCAGCTGCCAGCCCAACCAGCTGGGCAGGCACCTTCGTGGCAACATGCAACTTCCAGGCCAACTCAGCACACGCCTGCATGGCGGCATGCAGATCTTCGTGGAGGTTCCACCACCGCGCCACGTCAGCTGCATGCCTGCCTACATGGCGCCGCATGCATTGCTGGCCAAGGCGCGTGTCGAAGCAAGGAGGAGCGGCGACGGACGGGATGGGCCTCGCTCCCATCCCCAATAAAGCAAGGGGACACCTAAGTTACGCATTAAATGCATCTTGTCCTGTAATGCGAGTGATAAGCTCATAGCACTGTATGCCTTTCCACCTCCTGTGTGCCACTGTGGCAGCCCCTTTCGACTATAAAAGGAGGCACATGGCGTACTGGAGAGGGATTTGGCTCTTTTGAACCACAGATCCACCGTAGCTAGTTCAAGAGCTCAAGAACACTCAATACATCCACCAAAGTAGGACAAGGGTTTTATGCATCCTCGTGGCCCGAACCTGGGTAAACGATCCTTGTGCTGATTACAATCCTGCTCTTCTCACAACCCCGCGCCCCGCAACCGCAGTAGGGATTCTTGTGATCCCATAGGTGTCGTTTCCCATCGACATCTTTGGCGCGCCAGGTAGGGTTGCAATTGTGAGAATCTGGTCTAGTAGTTGCCCTAGCAGTTCTTCATCGCCATGGCTCCCGCAGAGAAGGCAGCCAAGAGAGCGGCGCTGCCTGCGAGCACGAAGGATGCCAGGGCGGTGACAAAAAGCTAAGTCATGCCAAACTTTAAACTTTTCTCCTTAATATAAGGTTATCGTCCTCGGAGATTCTGCCTATTTATGGGAAACCTGTGCGCAGAGGGGCTCTCTCACAATTGGCAACGCCCTTGTTCTGTTTTGAGTCCGCTCAACAGCTCAAGCGGCCGCGTCGAGAGCGGCAGGGTAGCCTTCCGCAATTAGCAATGCTCTCGACTCTGACTCGAGTCAAGCTCGACAGTTCGAGCGGCCGCGTTAAGGGCGGTAAGGTGGTTCGCCCGGTAGCAAGCGCACCGGGCAGGCCAATGGGGATCCGTCCCCAAAACGCCGCCCTGAGTTTACGCGCCGGCAAGCCTACCCAGTTAGCGTAGGGTGGACATACAGAGGCAAATCGAATAGGAAAATAACATGCATAATGTCAGAAGTACTGCAAAGTTATATTACAGAAATTGCCGCCGCGGTTCTAACTAAAGATAGCAATTGTCTTGGTCATGAACATGCAGCAGCGATAAGAAATGGGGTGCCTAGTCCAGGTGCTGGCCCTCCAACCTCTTGATTTTGTCAATGCGGCTGATGATGGGCTTGATACGCTCCATGAGAGCCGCGATGTGAGCATCCTCCGGCAAGCTCTTCAGTTTAGCTTCAAAGTCGAGGTCGGGATACCAGTGCGCTATCTTGGCAAGCACCTTGGTCATGGCGCCCCGGCAGAGCATCCAGGACTCCTCGGCCAGGGAGGCCGCCCGATTGGAGTGAAGCCGCTCCAGGGCGCCGACGACCCTCTCAAAGAACAGAGTCAGGTTGGCGTTGGGGCTCAGGCTCGTCTCTGGGGCGTACCTCACGTCTGACATCCCCATGGTGCCAGCTGCATGGTGGCCGAGTCCGCAACGGCAGCAAGGCGTCCGAGCCAACGCTTATCGCCCTCCATGTGGTCGTTAAGGTTGGCGGCCTCGTTCCTCCGCAGCTGCTTCTCGGTCTCCAGGTCCCTGGTCAGGGTCCCCTCTCAGGCCTTGGCCTCCGACAGCATCTTCTCGAGATCCGCCAGCTTCAGCTTGAGGTCTTTGATGGAGTTGTTGCCCTCGGAGAGCTCTCCGGCCCTGCTGACGGCCGCGTCATGCGCCTCTGCCAGGGCGTTGTTAAGCGTGTCCTTCTCCTTGGACAGCTTCAAAGTTTGCTCCTTCAGCTCATCCTGCTCCACCTCCAGCACCTTCACCTTGCCGGCGTGAACCAGAGCCTGGGCATCGAGTGCCTCCCTGTGAATCTGCTCCAGCTCTTGGGTCTGCTGTACGACGAGCTTGTCCACCTCTTCATCCTTGCCATAGAGCATGGTGGCAAGCTTCTCCTCGCACGCGGCAAGGTCCTCCTCCTGGGAGTTTAGTGCGGCCTCGTGCCGGGTCCAGGCGGCTTCGGTAGTGGCGGCTAAGTTCTTCGCCGCCTCCTGGGCCTTCTCGACATCGGCTAGCTTCATGGTGAGCTCCACGTCACGCTTGGCCAGCTCGCCCTGAGCGGCCTTCTGCTCGTCTTGAGCCTGGCGGAACCAGTCCTGCGCCTCGGTGACGCGCCCCTGGAGGTCCGCCTCCGCCTTCTCCACCACCGCTGTCCTGGACTTGGCCTTGTCCAAACGGGCGTAGTGGAGCGCCTGGAGCTTCCAGAAGCTGGTGCCCATGGCCTGGAACAGCCGCTCCTCCCGGGAGCCATCGCCACCAACGCTCGGCTCGTTGACGACCTCGAGCGCGGCCGCGGCAAGCACTTTGTCATCCAACACCTCTCCCTCGATGGGAGCCCTGGTGCTCGACGCGCCTGGAAGATGGACGAAGAGGTCATCGCCCACCCTTAGGTACCTGCCGGAGTCGGAGGCAGCGAAGGAGGAGGGCTGGTCATCAACCACCTCCTCCTCGGCAGCGGCCTTGCCGGCCTCCCCGGTAGGTCCCTTGCCGGGCTCCTCGGCGGGCCCCTTGGCGGCATCCTCAGCAGCGCCCTTGGCGCTTTCCCCGGCGGCGATCTTCTCGGCCTGTGCTGCAGCGTCCTTGGCGACATCCTCCATGACGGTATCGACGTCCTCTGCATCCATCGAGGGGAAGTCTGGGTGCCAAGAAGGGGACAGGGCGGGGCGAAGATCAAAAGACAATAAAAAGAGAAGAAAGAACGCAAGCAGAAACAGAAGGCGGGTGGCTTACCCGCGCCAAGCCGGGAAGTAGAAGTCCCCTCTCCGCCAAGGTTCGGCATCGAGGTGAAGCCACCGGCACCTGCGTTCTCCTCCAACTCCTCCGTGTGCATGGGCTTGGTGCTTGGTGCCCTTGCTGGGGACGCCCCTCGGGGCGGCGTGGTCGATGGAGGCGGCGCGTTGGGAGATGCCCTTTTGTGGCTCCCCTTGCTGCTGCTCCCCTCCTACATCCACGGCATGGTCAGTACCAAAGTATCATACCCCTAGCGCACGTCGACAAAGGACGAGTGATGGACTCACGCTGGGGGCTGGGCCGGGGGCTGCTGTCCGGGCTGCTCAACACCACCAGCGGCGTGCTGGAGGTGCCTGCCGGGGGCTGGCCGCTCGACGAAATCCTGTCCCTCTTCGCCCTTTGGGCCAGCGTCTCCACGTCCCTGCGGGATGAAGATGATTCAGAATAGGCGGCACCATTTGGGGAAATGGAGAAAACAAAAAGAGAAGAAAAGAAGGGGGAAAAGCAGAGCTTACTCGTCCTCCTCCTCTTCCTCTGATGCTTTCCTTTTCCTCTCCCGGCTGAGGGGTCCAAATTCAAACGCGATCCCCGCGCCAATGTCTGCCGGTGAAGGGGGAGGCGATGGCGTCTGGACATGCTTGGACGATGAAGAAGCAGATGCCTTCTTCTTTGTTGCCACGGCCTTAGCCGCCTTCTTTGTCGCCGCAGCCCTCGTCTGGCGTGCGGACGTCTCCTGGGCCTGCCGCAGCTATGTGGCCCTGTCGGGACGGACCGGCTCGCCGGAGGTGGCCTACCACAGGACTCGCCCTCTTCCAGTGATTGGAGGGTCGGCGGTCGCGGTCTCCTCCCCCTCATCCTCCTCTTCCAACGACTCGTCAACCACATCCTCGATGAGGGGAGCCCCGGTGCCGGTGCTGCTGGCCTCCCCAGCAGCCGCCGCCCACCGGGCAAGCTCCTCTTCTTCCGCTTCTGTCGCGGCCTTATCCTCCACGCCGCCAGCGCTGCCGGCCTCCTCGGCGAGCTTCGCCTCCGCCACCCTGGCGGTGATGTAATCTAGCCCCGCCTGGGAGGTGTACTGGATGAGCCGCGGCTCGGCGGTGACGTACCCCTCGTGCAAGGTGTCGAAGAATTCCTGCACTTGGAGCTCGTCCAGCTCGACCCAGCTTAGGTCAAGGCCGTGCGTGTTGAAGAATGGGATCATGGCAATGATCTCAGACCGGCAAGAATTGTTGTACCGTAGGACCACTCCCGCCGGCAGCTTGAAAACAGGCTCTTTGGCAACCTTGCAGGCCTTCACGGCAGCCCTCGCAGCCTTGCCGGACCGCTCAACCTCGTCGTCGTCATTGACCTCAAGCTGGAAGATCCGTTGGCAGAGATGGGTGTGCCTCAGCACCGTCAGGTTGTGGTTGAGGCCAGGGCGAAGCCTCATGATGTCAGCAGCATTCGTGAAAAGCCAGGCCGGCCTCCCCTTGTTGTGCAGAGGAGCGATTCGGCGGCGGATGAAGCCCGCCCCAATCATTTTGAGGGTGAGCCCGGCCTAGGTGAGCCGAAGGATCCTGGTGGTGGCAATCATGAGCTTCGCATCGTTGGCTTCGATGTCGCCCCAGTCGTTTCCACGGACCGACGGCTCCCGGCGAACCTCGCAGAATGCTGGCGGGTTCTCCTCCTCAATCCAGCACCACCGGCCCCGCCACTCTTCCCACCTCTCCTTCGTGGAGCCCTCCGGGTATGCCCCCTGGGCCCTCGAAATCCAGGCAACGCAACAGAAGATGGCACCCCCCTTTTGGATCCAAGGGGAGAAGTAGTAGCGGAAGAGCGCCATGTTGGGGTGCACCCCGGCAAAGCCCTCATAGAGGTGTGCGAAGAGAGCCATGCACGCCATGACATTCGGAGTGAAATCTAGAAGGCGGAAGCCGTAGGTGTGCATGACGTCCTTGAAGAAATCAGAGAAAGGGGGACAGAGCCCGCAGGAGAAGTAGTCGACGAAGAAGGGGTACCGATTTGGGGCGGCCCCGGCGCTGGCAGGGATGACGCGCGTGGCTGGATGCCCTGTCATTTCTCCCCCCATCTTCACCCCCCCCCACAGAGCTTTGAAGAACTCCCGGAGCTCGGGCACGCCGACTGTCGAGGGGAAGTAGGAGAACTGCGCCCGTCGCGCCACCAGCTTGCTCTTTGGCTGCTCCGCCGCCCCGGCATCTTTGGCCACTCCCTTGCCTTTGGTGGATTTGGGCGCCATGGCGGCTGCGAGAAGCAAGAGGGCAGAAGATGGCGGAAGCCCAGCGACGGTGGACGAAGAGGGGGGGCTCGAGAAGGAGGAAGAAAGGGGGCGGAGGTTCCAAGATTGGAGAAGACACTGGGAGGGGGTAAAGTGAGCAGCGCGCCCGCAGTTATTCCTTTTTACGGGGAAGGTGCGAGCCACCTCCTTTCCCATTAACTGCAATACGACGTATGCGTGCGGGAACCGTCCGACGCATGCCCCCCACGTCATGCACGCTCCTCCACGTGGCACGTTCAATGCGGGTCATGGGGAAGCGCAGCGGACGAAACAGTTACCGCAGTAAAATCCGCCCCGCCTGCCCGCGCATCGTTCTGGGCCTAGCCCAACAACGTGTCACGCTTATGTGTGACTCAGGCCCGGGGGCTCCTGTCGGTGTACAAAAGTAGGGGCTCTCCTTTTGACCCCTTTACTTGTGCACGGGCGGTTAGAGCCACGTGCCACGGCCCCACATAGCAGGGCAAAGGAGGGGAGCCGGAGAGAAGCCGAAGCCACAAGACAATCAGCGCAACATCGAAGACCAAGACCATAGAGAGAAGATGGACAAAGCAGGTTCCCTCGGCAAGACCCTTGCCGGGGCAGCCTGCCCACACCAGCAGAGTGAGCCACCCTCGAAACCCACGGTCTCCAACTCCATCAATTGTGTTGGGCCAGGGCTCAGGAGGCACCTCCGCGGTGGCATGCAGATCTTTATGAAGACAAAGAATATTCAAGATCAGATGAGGATTGGAAGGCAACGATCCTCGGCAAGGAAACCCACAAGACCCCTAGCAAGATCCTTGTCGGGGATGCCAACGCGCCCCGGCAATACCCTTGCCAAGGGCGTCAGTGGGGCCACTGCCAGGCCCGCACCAACTAGATCTCCGCCGCCATTCGCATGCAGCTGCCAGCCCAACCAGCGTGGCAACATGCAGCTTTGAAGCCAACTCAGCACATGCCTGCGTGGCGGCATGCAGATCTTAGGGGAGGTTCCACCACCGCGCCACCTCAGCTGCATGCCTGCCTACATGGCGCCGCATGCATCACTGGCCAAGGCGCGTGTCGAAGCAAGGAGGAGCGGCGACGGACAGGACGAGCCTCGCTCCCGTCCCCAATAAAGCAAGGGGACACCTAAGCTACGCATTAAATGTGTCTTGTCCTGTAATGCGAGCGATAAGCTCATATCACTGTAGGCCTTTCCACTTCCTGTGTGCCACTGTGGCAACCCCTTTCGACTACAAAAGGAGGCCCATGGCGTACTGGAGAGGGATTCGACTCTTTTGAACCACACAACCACCGTAGCTAGTTCAAGAGCTCAAGAACACTCAATACATCCACCAAAGCAGGACTAGGGTTTTACGCATCCTCGCAGCCCGAACCTGGGTAAACGATCCTTGTGCTGATTACTAATCCTGCTCTTCTCACAACCCCGCTCCCCGCAACCACAGAAGGGATTCTTGTGAGCCCATAGGTGTCGTTCCCACTGACAGGTCTCTTCACAAGGTCGCTGTCGCCCAGATGTGTGTGTGCAATCACGTCCTTGTCTACCACTACTGCCTGGCCACAAGTCCTTGCGAGCATTTTGCTAGGTTTGTCAACAGCCCCCACTACATGTTCGCTATGGTGGATATCACCAACGATGTAAAGGTGCTCAAGAATTCGGGCATCGCGTGCCAGAATCTTGTCGACATCCAGGGCCAATACAAGATCTGGGACAGCAAGAAGCATGAGAAGGACTCACTGGTTCACCTTGCCGAGGCCATCATCGACCCCTACTATAGAGACAGGAAGGATTCCTGCAATAAGGACAAGCGTTCCTAGCACTCGGCCTGGATGGAGAAACTCGACAAAGCTCACGCCGTGTACGCGGCCAAAGAGGTGTACATGAGCTACTAGATGTACAGGCGGATTGTTGACATGAGGAAGTGCCTCCTTCCCCAAAACGTCCAGGGATCCAGCCGGAAGCAGAGCAATGGCAAGCGTCGTCACAACAAGAAATAGATGATTAGATGCTCGTTTCTCCTAGTTTAGTATGCATGTAATTGTTTAATTTGGTGTGTGCAAATGTTATGTGTGTAGTCACTTATGTTATTGTATGTTTAATTTGGTTATGCAACCATGTTCTTATAAGTATATATGTTGATGTTCTGTAGACAGAGCGTAGATGATATGCGGACCGAGCAAATCACAGCACACACGGACTAAAAAAGGGAACACGTCGGTGATGATTTTACCAGCAAGCGTTTTCCCACAACACACACGGCTTGTTAACAAGAATCGTCTGTGTTGTCAACGGTCTTCCCACACATTTCTGATTACTGACCTGTTTTCCGCGTATCACACACATCTTGTTAAGTTTAACCGTTTCTATTGTGTTGCCTAATCAAAAATAGTTCATCTAAGTGAACTGTATGTCGTATATCGCACACACGTTGATCTGGCTGGCCATTTCTGTTGTGTTGCCTAATCAAAAACAGTTTTTCTGAGTGAACCATATGATGTATATCGCACACACCTTCATCTGGCTGACCATTTTTGTTGTTATGCTCATCACAAACAGTTCATTTGAGTGAACTGTATGGCATGCATCGCACACACAACTATAATCTTAATCGTCTCCACCATCGCAAACATTTTGTATATTTTTGACGGTTTTATTACATCACCATTTGTAATTAATGCATCACACATAGTTTTCGTCGAAGGGTCTCTGATTGTGGTGTCGCCTTAGCAGCATCCTGCAGTAGTATTCCATGTATAGTTGAGTATGTTGCCACCCATTGTACCTATATATGTACACGCATATTCACCCGATGAATATATCGCGAGTTGCATCAAACCAGTTCTATACAGTATGCATCATATTTTGTGTTTTCGATGTTGGAGTTTATGTCGGTTCTTCACCGATGGAGGTTTCACATCTCTATATCGCAGGCATATCTCTTCTACCACTTCTTACTATAACATGTTGGATAGTACTTGTCGTCATCTATCCAACAAGCTTAAGTTGCTCATTTCAGAGTTCATTTGCAGAAGTTATGACAGTTCTGGTTTTTCCTTCGTAGAGGGTTGTACCGCTGATGTATGCGGTTGTACCAGCCGACCGGTACTTCTAGGACAACCAGCGCCCTAGGGGTGATACTCTAGGGTTGTAGTAGCCAGGTGTCTACCAAGCATTGTACCGCTGCCTCTGGGCGGTTGTACCGCCTGGTGCTTGGCGAACCCCAGGACTGCTGCTCGATGGTTGTACCGATCCAAGTACAACTCCAGCTACTGGTCAAGGGTGACTTCCTACTATTTTGGAGCGATAGTAGGGCAGTGGTCGCCCAGTAGCTCCCGGATGATTTCAGCTGACTGGTACTACCGGTGCAACCCCCGGTTGTACCGCCTGGTACTCTGCTTTAGGGGAAACCCGCAAAAAGCGATTGTACAAGTCCTTAGACCGGTTGTACCGCTCCTGTGTTTCTCTACAACATAATGGGCAGAATCGTGGGGTCTTATAAAAGGGGGTCTTCTTCCCTAATGGACCTTATCCTTTGAGCTTGAGCTCTTCGCCCATTGTTGTCCTTCTTCGAGCTTGTTATCTCTCAATCCCTCCAATGATTCTTACTATTTCTTTCCACCAATCACTTTCTCCTCTATGTGAGGGGAACCCCTTGGATCTAGATCTTGGAGTTCATGGTGTTCTCCTTGTTCTTCCTTTCATATTCCTCCATAGCTTTTGTTGATTTGGTGGGATTTGGGAGTGAGGGCATGACCACTTCATGTGTTCTTGCCATTGCTTGATCACTTCGTGTGTTCCTGCCATTGCATTAATTGCATCGGTTTGAGTTCTCCATGGTGATATGTGGAAGTGAAAAGTTCAGAAGCTTATTATTCTTGGGTGTTTGCTAATCCTAGAGCTTGTTCCTCTTAGTTGCTTTGGTGCCCTAGATGGTTGGTGTTGCGGAGCTCAATCATTGTGGTGGAAAGCTCCGGGACAGGCTTCGGGGTCTCCAATTAACTTGTGGAGATTGCCTCGAGCGATTTGTATGGGTTCCAGTGACCGCCCCAAGGGTTGCCAAAGCATACGGGTTCACTGACCTCCCCCAAGGGTTTCCATTTGTAGAAGTTCGGTGACCGCCCTCAAGGGTCCTTAGTGGAATCACGACATCTTGCGTTGTGTGAGGGTAGGAGGAGATTACGGTCGCCCTAGTGGCATGATACTTCCATTTTGCATCACGTTTACCTACTGCTATTTATGATGTTTTAATGCATAATAATGTTTTTTGGAGTAATTCTAATGCCTTTTCTCTCATAATATGCAAGGAACACACAAAGAGGGAGAATTCCGGCAGCTAGAAATCTGGACTTGGAAAAGCTATGTCAGGCCACCTATTCTGCACAACTCCAAATGGGCTGAAACTTCATAAGGAATTTTTATGGAATAAATATACTGGAGCAAATAACCACAAGAGGGGGCCACCTGGTGAGCACAAGACACCAGGGCGCGGCTGGCCCCAAGGCGCGCCCTGGTGGGTTGTGCTCAGCCCAGCCCACCTCCGGTGCCCATCTTATGGTATATAAATCATTTTTACCTAGAAAAAGAATCAAGAGAGGACTTTCAAGACGGAGTGCCGCCGTCTCGAGGTGGAACTTGGGCAGAAGCACTTTCCCCTCCAGCGAGCGATTCCGTCGAGGGAACTTCCTACCCGGAGGGGGAAATCATCGTCATCATCATCACCAACAACTCTCCCATCTTGGGGAGGAAAATCTTCATCAACATCTTCAACAGAAGCATCTCCTCTCAAACCTTAGTTCATCTCTTGTGTTCAATCTTTGTACCGGAACTATAGATTGGTGCTTGTGGGTGATTAGTAGTGTTGATTACATCTTGTAGTTGATTACTATATGGTTTATTTGGTGGAAGATTATATGTGCAGATCCAATATGCTATTTAATACCCCTCTATCATTTGTGAGTAGTTACTTGTGTTCTTGATGTCACAGGAGAAATCATGTTGCACGTATCATGTGAACTTGATATGTGTTCGATATTTTTATAGTATGTGTGTTGTGATTCCCTTAGTGGTGTCATGTGAATGTCGACTACATGACACTTCACCATATTTGGGCCTAAGGGAATGCATTGTGGAGTAGTAATTAGATAATGGGTTGCGAGAGGGACATAAGCTTAAACCCTAGTTTATGCGCTATTCCGTAAGGGACCGATTGGGTCCAAAATTTTAATGTTATGGTTAGAATTTATTCTTAATAATTTTCTCGTAGTTGTGGATGCTTGCGAGGGCTTTAATCATAAGTAGGAGGTTCGTTCAAGTAAGAACAACACCTAAGCGCCGATCCATGCACATATCAAATTATCAAAGCAGCGAACACAAATCGAACCAACATGATGAAAGTGACTAGATGAAATTCCCATGTAACCTCAAGAACGCTTTGCCTATTATAAGAGACCATTTTGGCCTGTCCTTTGCCTCAAAAGGATTGGGCTACCTTGCTGCACTTTTGTTACTATTACCGTTACTTGCTCGTTACAAATTATCTTGCTATCAAACTACTCTGTTACTTACAATTCCAGCACTTGCAGACATTACCTTGCTGAAAACCACTTGTCATTTCCTTATGCTCCTCGTTGGGTTTGACACTCTTACTTATCGAAAAGGGTTACAATTGATCCCATATACTTGTGGGTCATCAAGGCTATTTTCTGGCGCCGTTGCCGGGGAGTGAAGTGCTCTTGGTAAGTGGAAATCGGGAAGGAAAAATTGTTACTACGTGCTGAAATTTATTGCCACTTGTTACTATGGAGAGCAATCCTTTGAGGGGTTTGTTTGGGGTATCTTCACCTCAACCGGAACCACAATTAGTTACCTCTCAACCTACTGCACCTACTTCAAATATTGAAAATGAAATTACTTCGGGTATGATAGAACAACTGCTAGCTAGTCCTTATGTAGGAGATGAAACCGAACATCCTGATATGCACTTGATATATGTGGAAGAAATTTGTTGATTATTTAAGCTTGCAGGTTTACCCGGAGATGAAGTTAATAATATGGTTTTCCCTTTATATTTGAAGGGAAAATCATTGGCATGGCATAGGCTATGCGATGATATTGGATCTTGGAATTGGAATCGATTGAAATGGAGTTTCACCAAAAATTATATCCTATGCATCTAGTTCATCGTGATCATAATTATATATATAATTTTTGGCCTCATGAAGGAGAAAGTATCGCTCTAGCTTGGGGGAGGCTTAAGTCAATGTTATATTCATGCCCCAATCATGAGCTCTCAAGAGAAATTATTATTCAGAATTCTTATGCTCGGCTTTCTCATAATGATCGATCCATGCTTAACACTTCTTGTGTTGGTTCTTTTATGAAGAAGACTATTGAATTTCGGTGGGATCTCTTAGAAAGAATTAAATGCAACTCTGAAGATTGGGAACTAGATGAAGGTAAAGAGTTAGGTATTAAGCTTAAGTATGATTGTGTTAAATCTTTTATGAATACCGATGCTTTTCAAAAGTTTAGCACTAAATATGGACTTGACTCTAAGATAGTAGCCTCCTTTTGTGAATCATTTGCTACTCATGTTGATATACCTAAAGAGAAGTGGTTTAAATATCACCCACCTATTAAAGAAGAAATTAAAGAACCGGTAATAGCTAAATATGAAACTATTATTTATAATGTTGATCCGGTTGTTCCTACTACTTATATTGAGAAACCACCTGTCCCTGTTAGGATTAAGGAACATGCTAAAGTTTCAACTGTGGTCAACAAAAGCTATATTAGAACACTTGAACCAGCTGAACAAATCAAGGTAGAACCTTGTGTTGCCATGGTTAAAGATCTCCTGGAAGAAAATATAGATGGGCATGTTATTTACTTCTGTGATGAAGCTGCTAGAATTGCCAAAACCCGATAAAATGGATAAACATAGATCTGTTGTTGGCATGCCTGTTGTCTCAGTTTATGTGACATAGGTGCTAGCATGAGTGCTATTCCTTTTACCTTATATCAAGAAATTATGAATGACATAGCAGCCACTGAAATAGAAGACATAGATGTTACTATTAAGCTTGCCAATAGAGATACTATATCACCAATTGGGATTGGTAGAGATGTTGAAGTCTTGTGTGGGAAAATAAAATATCCTATTGATTTTATTGTTCTTGGTTCCTCAAAAGATGACTTTTGTCCCATTATCTTTGGTAGACCTTTCTTGAACATTGTTAATGCTAAAATAGATTGTGAGAAACAAACTGTCGATGTTAGCTTTGGTGATGAGTCTCATGGGTTTAATTTTTCCAAGTTTAGTAGAAAACCTCATAAAAAAGAATTGCCTAGTAAGGATGAAATGATTGGTCTTGCTTCTATTGTTGTGCCTCCTACTGATCCACTAGAACAATATTTGCTAGACCATGAGAATGATTTGCATATGCATGAAAGGAACGAAATAGATAAGATTTTCTTTGAACAACGTCCTTTGATGAAACACAATTTGCGTATTGAAACTCTAGGGGGTCCTCCTCCACCTAAAGGTGATCCTGTGTTTGAATTAAAACAATTGTCAGACACTTTGAAATATGCTTATCTTGATGAGAAGATATATCCTGTTATTATTAGTGCTAAACTTTTAGAACATGAGGAAGAAAGATTATTGAAAGTTCTAAGGAAGCACCGAGCTGCTATTAGATATATACTCTCGATGATCTTAAGGGCATTAGGCCCACTCTTCTCAGCACAAGATTAATATGGAACCTGATGCTAAACCCGTTGTTGATCACCAACGTTGGTTAAATCCGAGGATGAAAGAAGTGGTAAGAACGGAAATATTAAAACTTTTGGAAGCAGGTATAATCTATCCTATACCTGATAGTCGATGGGTAAGTCATGTTCATTGTGTCCGTAAGAAGGGAGGAATTACTGTTGTTCCTAATGATAAGAATGAACTTATTCCACAAAGAATTGTTACAGGCTATATAATGGTAATTGATTTTAGAAAATTAAACAAAGAAACTAGAAAAGGTCGTTACCCTCTGCCTTGTATTGATCAAATGCTAAAAATATTATCTAAGCAAACACATTTTTGCTTCCTTGATGGGTATTCTAGTTTTTCACAAATACCCGTTTCTCAACCTGATTAAGAGAAGACCACTTTTACATGTCCTTTTGGAACTTATGCTTATAGATGTATGCCTTTTGGTTTACGCAATGCACCTGCTACCTTTCAAAGATGTATGACTGCTATATTCTCTGACTTTTGTGAAAAGATTGTTGAGGTTTCCATGGATGACTTTTCTATTTATGGGAAGTCTTTTGATGATTGTTTAAGCAATCTTGATCGAGTTTTGCAGAGATGTGAGCAAACTAATCTTGTCTTGAACTGGGAGAAGTGCCACTTTATGGTTAACGAAGGTATTTTTTGGGCCATAAAATTTCTGAAATAGGTATTGAGGTGGATAAGGCTAAGGTTGATGCAACTAAGAAAATGCCATGTCCTAAAGATATCAAAGGTATTCGTAGTTTTCTTGGTCGTGCTGGTTTCTATAGGAGATTTATCAAAGACTTTTCTAAAATTTCTAGGCCCCTCAATAATATTTTGCAAAAGGATATTCCTTTTGTTTTTTATGATGATTGTTTAGAAGCCTTCAAAACACTCAAGAAAGCCTTAATTTCTGCACCTATTGTTCAACCACCTAATTGGAACTTGCCTTTTGAAATTATGTGTGATGCTAGTGATTATGTTGTTGGTGTTATTCTAGGACAAAGAGTTGATAAGAAACAAAATGTTATTCATTATGCTAGTAAAACTCTAGATAGTGCACAATCAAATTATGCTACTACTGAAAAAGAATTTCTACCAGTGGTGTTTTCTTGTGATAAATTTAGATCTTACATTGTTGACTCTAAGGTTATTGTTCACACCGATCATGCTGCTATAAAAATCTTATGGAAAAGAAAGATGATAAACCTAGACTTATTAGATGGGTACTTTTGCTACAAGAATTTGATTTGCATATCACTGATAGAAAAGGAGCAGAGAATCCCGTTGCTGATAACTTGTCTAGGCTTGGAAATATTCTTGATGACCCACTACCTATTGATGATAGTTTTCCTGATGAGCAGTTAGCTACAATAAATGTTTCTCATAACACTCCTTGGTATGCTGACTATGCTAATTACATTGTTGCTAAATATTTACCACCTAGTTTCACATACCAACAAAAGAAAAAAATTCTTCTATGATTTAAGACATTACTTCTGGGATGACCCACATCTTTATAAAGGAGTAGATGGTATTATTAGACGTTGTGTACCTAAGCATGAATAGGGACAAATCCTACGGAAATGTCACTCTGAAGCTTATGGAGGATATCATGAAGGAGACATAACTGCTCACAAGGTATTGCAATCGGGGTTTATTGGCCTACTCTCTTCAAGGATGCTCGTAAGTTTGTCTTATCTTGTGATGAATGTCGAAGAATAGGTAATATCGATAAGCATCAAGAAATGCCTATGAATTCTTCACTTGTTGTTGAACCATTTGATGTTTAGGGATTTGATTACATGGGACCTTTTCCTTCCTCTAATGGGTATACTCATATTTTGGTTGTTGTTGACTATGTTACTAAGTGCGTAGAAGCTATTCCAACTAGTAGTGCTGATCACAACACCTATATTAAAATGCTTAAAGAACTTATTTTCTGAAGGTTTGGAGTCCCTAGATATTTAATGACTAATGGTGGTTCACACTTTATTCATGGTGCTTTCCATAAAATGCTTGCCAAGTATGATGTTAACCATAGAATTGCATCACCCTATCATCCCTAGTCTAGTGGTCAAGTTGAACTTAGCAATAGAGAAATAAAATTAATTTTGCAAAAGACTGACAATAGGTCCTAGAAGAATTGGTCTAAGAAATTAGTTGATGCACTTTGGGCTTAAAGAACAACATATAAAAATCCTATGGGTATGTCTCCTTATAAAATGGTTTATGGAAAAGCTTGTCATTTGCCTCTTGAGTTAGAACATAAAGCTTATTGGGAAATTAAGGAACTCAACTATCTTTTCAAACTTGCTGGTGAAAAGAGGTTATTTGATATTAGCTCATTAGATGAATGGAGAACCCAAGCTTATGAAAATGCCAAATTATATAAAGAAAATTTTAAAAGATGGCATGATAAAAGAATCCAAAAGCGTGAGTTCAAAGTAGGAGAATATGTTCTTTTGTACAACTCTCATTTCAGATTCTTTGCACGAAAACTCCTCTCCAAATGGGAAGGACCCTATGTTATCGAGGAGGTTTATCGGTCTGGAGCTATCAAAATAAATAATGCCGAAGGTACTAACCCGAAGGTTGTTAATTGGCAATGAATAAAACATTATATCTCAGGTACACCCATTAATGTTGAAAGCAATATTATCCAAACTATGACACCGGAAGAACACATAAAATAAACCTTCTGGAACACTCCAGAATCCTGAAAAAGAGGAGGTACGTGATACAGTAAGTAAACGGACTCCGAAAAATTCGAAAAAATATTTTGTGTCAGTTTTGGAATACTTAAAAATTAGGAAAATAAGAAACAACCAGGTAGGTCACCCTAGTGGGCACAAGACACCAGGGCGCACCTGGCTTGCCAGGCGCGCCCATGTGGGTTGTGCCCACCTTGGGTACCTTTCGGACTCTGTTTTTCTTCCGTTTGCTTGTTTCCCAAGATAAAAAAATCTGTATATACCACCCGAACCTATTGACCACTGTATCGCGGAGAAATCTTCTGTTTTTTTCCTTGTTGTTTTCTGACAGATGCAATCTACCATGGCCACATCACGCTCCTCCAAGGACAAATTCTTCAAGAACATCATCAACCCATACCTGCGGGAGGTGATGCAGCACCCTCCGGCTATCTAGATGCATGAGGGGATGCTTCACATCCGCGATGTGCAAGGTCCCAAAGGGACGGGGACTATGGAGGCCAGGCTTGAAGCTAGAGAGCAGGAGGTCTTCCGGTGCAAGGGGATGGTGGAACGTGGACTCAATGCCAATCACCTCATGATTGCGGACTACACCCGTGATCTCAAGGTGAATGCTAAGTCCATGAAGGACATCGTCTTCACCTTCAACGAGAAAATCAAATTCCTCCAGAGCCAGATCTACGATCATCAAAACCAAGTATTTGAATATGAGGCAAGGTTTAAAGGTATGAGTTTGGCTGCCAGTTGCAGGACCCGTGAGACTCATTCCTCCTCCTTTGACGGTTGACCCCTGCCATGGAAACCCGAGGATAGGATCACTACTTCATCATCAACAACACCTTCTTCTTCATCACCAAGAGAAAATTGAGTATCAGGTATGGGCACTCCCCCTGGTTTCCGCCAAGTTTGTGGGAGGTGCCCCGGTATCGTATCACCTCCACTATCGTTTGCCTTTACTTATCTTAGTTCCATCCATAGTTATCTTTTGCTTTAGAGGAATAAAAGTTTAGTTCGATCCTTTCTTTTTGAGAGTATGCTTAGTGATCTATCTTTGTAATCGTGTGCGGGATATATAATAAAGTTTAGTTTAAATTTTGCTTTCTTTACTTTCATGTTTCAATTAAAAGAAAGGAAATAAATGAAAAATATCATATGCTAATCTTATGGTAAGTAGTGACATCACATAAAGAAAAGTATAAGTAGAAAATTTTATTGGGGATTGACAAACATAACATTGGTCAATGATGCAACTCATGAAAGAATTAATAATGGAAGAGAAGATTCACATACAAATACACTATCTTGGAAATCTTTTGTGATTGTGAGCCCCCAACAAAATATTATATGCCAAAATTGTTGACGTTGGACAAGGAAGACAACGTAATGGTTTATGTTTTGATTATACTCACATAGAAGTTATATTGTCATAGATCCTTCAACATGTGGTGCTTGCCCCCCTATCTTTGCTAGCCAAAAATTCCGCACCAAGTAGAGATACTACTCATACATCCAAAAACCCTTAAATCCAAATCTTATTTTCAAGAGTCCACCATACCTACCTAAGGATTGAGTAAGCTCCTTCAAGTAAGTTGTCATCAGTGCAATAAGGCAATAAAAATTTCTTCTAAAAGTGTTAGATCATTTAGTGTAAAAGAAAATTGAGCGTTGTACGAACTTGTGATGGTAAAGAATAAAAGCGACAGACTGCATAATAAAGTTTGCTATCACAAGGGGCAATATAAGGTGACGTTCTTCTGCACTAAGGAAATGAGCATACAAACAAAAAGCGCATGGCAACCTCTGCTTCCCTTGGCGAAGGGCCTATCTTTTACTTTTATGTATTTACTTTCATGCAAGAGTCAAAGTTCTTCTCTCAAAGATCTAGGCACATATATCCAATTGGATGTGGGTAGCATGAGTTATTATTGTTGACATCACCCTTGAGGTGAGTATGTTGGGAGGAGAAACTATAAGCCCCTATCTTTCTATGTGTCCAGTTGAAATGTATTGCTCGTGTGTATGCGGTGAGTGTTAGCAATCATAGAAGACTATAAGATGGTTGAGTATGTGGACTTGCCTAAAGGCTCCGATACGTGACCCTTCCCGAAAAGGTGATGAATTGTAGTTGCAAAGTTGACTGAGAACATTGTTTTTTGGTTTCCAATAGAGTTTATGCTTTATACTTCGAGGTTGTGATGAATTGTTACTTATTCATGAGAAGTCTATGATAAAAGTCTATGATAAAAGTTCTATGTTTAAGTTTCTTGCGATTATAATAATTTACATGATGCTTCTATGTCTCTATTTTGTTTTTATCGACACCTCTCTCTCTCTCTCTCTAAGCATGTGGACATGTTTTTTGATTTCAGTTTTCGCTTGAGGACAAGCAAGATCTAAGCTTGGGAGAGTTGATACGTTCATTTTGCATCATGTTTACATACTGTTATTTATGATGTTTTAATGCATAATAATGTTTTTGGAGTAATTATAATGCCTTTTCTCTCATAATATGCAAGGAACACACAAATAGGGAGAATTCCGGTAGCTGGAAATCTGGATCTGGAAAAGCTACGCCAGGCCACCTATTCTGCACAACTCCAAATGGGCTGAAACTTCACGAGGAATTTTTATGGAATAAATAAGAAATAGTGGAGCAAATAACCACCGAAGGGGGCCACCTGGTGAGCACAAGACACCAGGGTGCACCTGGACCCCAGGCGTGCCCTGGTGGGTTGTGGTCAGCCCAGCCCACCTCTGGTGCCCATCTTCTGGTATATAAGTCATTTTGACCTAGAAAAAAATCGAGAGGACTTTCGGGACAGAGCACTGCCGTCTCAAGGCGGAACTTGGGCAGGAGCACTTTTGCCCTCCGGTGGAGCGATTCCGCCGGGGGAACTTCCCTCCCGGAGGGGGAAATCATCGTCATCATCATCACCAACATCTCTCCCATCTTTGGGAGGGCAATCTCCATCAAAATCTTCAACAGCACCATCTTCTCTCAAACCCTAGTTCATCTCTTTTGTTCAATCTTTGTACTGGAACTATAGATTGGTGCTTGTGGATGACTAGTAGTGTTGATTACATCTTGTAGTTGATTACTATATGGTTTATTTGGTGGAAGATTATATGTTTAGATCCAATATGCCATTTAATACCCCTCTGATCTTGAGCATGATTATCATTTGTGAGTAGTTAATTTTATTCTTGAGGTCACGGGAGAAATCATGTTGCAAGTAATCATGTGAACTTGATATGTGTGTTCGATATTTTAATAGTATGTATGTTGTGATTCCCTTATTGGTGTCATGTGAACGTCGAATACATGACACTTCACCATATTTGGGCCTAAGGGAACGCATTGTGGAGTAGTAATTAGATAATGGTTTGCGAGAGTGACAGAAGCTTAAACCCTAGTTTATGCTCTATTCTGTAAGGGACCGATTGGATCCAAAAGTTTAATGCTTTGGTTAGAATTTATTCTTAATACTTTTCTCGTAGTTGCGGATGCTTGTGCGGGGGTTAATCATAAGTAGGAGTTTTGTTCAAGTAAGAACAGCACCTATGCGCCGATCCACCCACATATCAAATTATCAAAGTAGCGAACACAAATCGAACCAACATGATGAAAGTGACTAGATGAAATTCCTGTGTACCCTCAAGAACACTTTGCCTATTATAAGAGATCGTTTTGGCCTGTCCTTTGCCTCAAAAGGATTGGGCTACCTTGCTGCACTTTTGTTACTATTACCGTTACTTGCTCATTACAAATTATCTTGCTATCAAACAACTCTGTTACTTACAATTCCAGCACTTGTAGACATTACCTTGCTGAAAACCACTTGTCATTTCCTTCCACTCCTCATTGGGTTCGACACTCTTACTTATCAAAAAGGGCTACAATTGATCCCATATACTTGTGGGTCATCATGGCATTTTGGGGAGCATTGGTCCTGCTTACCGCTCCAAACGAATATTAGCATCCGCAAGGGTGTGAACTTCAGGATACATCCTCGTCTGCGTGTGCCTTGGTTATCTCTTACCCGAGCCCTTTAATTATGCACTTTACTTTGTGATAGCCATAATGTTTCATCATATATATCTTGTTATCACTTAGTTGTTTATCTTGCTTAGTATAAGTTGTTGATGCACATAGGTGAGCCTAGTTGTTTTAGGTTTTGTTCTTGACAAATTAAATGCTAGTTTTATTTAGCATTTGTTCAAGCCTAAACCATAATTATTTTAAAGAGCCTATTCACCCCCCGCTTCTAGGCGACATCCACAGTCTATCAATTTGCTAGATGGAAAAGGATCTGGAGCAGGCCCGAGAGGCCACCTTTTATGCTGAGGAACAATAGGGTGTACATCATTGGATCCATACTAGCAAGGTCGAGGAGTGTAATCAACTCAAGACGAAGAGGGGTCAATAGGCATTAGAGATTGAAAGGCTTAAGTCTTAGCTGGCCGCATTCGAGGAGGAGACCATGCAGGCCTGTGAAGCTCTTGTAGGTATGTATCTGACCCATCTTAGCATTATCTTTTGGTTAATTTTTGCGTTAAAATATGTACTGTACCATGCGCAACTCACCTGCCTAGAAAATTCGGCGAGCCCGGCTGCACATCTATGAAAGACATCTTGACGGGGGTGAAAGAGCTACATCAGCTCTCACAAAAATCCATTGAGAAAGTATTCCCTACTTTTATGGCCGGATGGGGCCTTGCCAAAAGAGGCGACCGAGCTAGCGCAGCACCTTAAGGGCGCCAGACGTCAAATACAAATGTGGAAGGTGACGGCCTGCCGAGAAGGTGCTCAGGAGGCATAGGCTATGGCCAAGACATACCATCGTCTTTTGAAGACCAAAGTGCTCACCGAGGTTGGTCCTAGAGGAGTGGAAAGCAATGTGATTAAGCCCATCATCAATTATGAGAATGTTATGTCTATGACCCGCTTGTTCGAGTAGGATTGTTGTCTTGACAAAGTTATCTATGGTCTCGAACAAATTTTTCTTGTAAACAGTCAAAGCTAAATTATGACTTCATGTATCTATGCACGTTTTCATTTTTGAGTCATCGGCTTCGTTAACCAGCCATCGGCTTCCACCTCCTCGGCTAGGGTACGAAGAGTGCTCCCAACATCAGCCTGAGTCCTCGGGCGACGTTGTTGTATTATGGAATGAGGCAATCTGGCCTTAGGGTCAAAACAAAAGTCTTCTAGAGAGTTATGTGATATTGCTTCTTAACGCAATTCACATCTTCAGCAAAAAATAGTTCCTCTAGAGGCTCCTTTTTTCGGGTTGTTGTGTTTATCACAACTTATTTTGCTGATATCTTGATATGTTTGTTGGAATGCAATGCACGGGAGTACAATCAGCTGAAAGTGTAGGTTCCAAACCCTACGTTACTACCTTTGTAGTGAAAGGTGTTGAATTTTCACTTCCCTCGTGCCGACCAATTATGTTCTTGTGACAGCTAGCTTTTGGCTTCAACCGTCTGAGGTACTATACCAGGTTGACCCAGAAGTAACAATCATAGTGGTGCTTCCTTTATACTCTTTGCCGAATTGACCGAAATGTAAGGGGTAAGCATAGGAGCCAGGCAACCCAGCTTGGGAAAAAATGTCGAGTCAAATTGATGCATATTGTAGCTTTATAGCGATTCATAGGAAGGTGATACACATCTATCTGAGATGATACCGATGATGTATTAGGCCTTCGAAGAGAGCCGAGGTGTCTCTTGGAGCCCCCGGCAGGTGCTACCGGATTCTTTTATAAGTACGAAGTGTTTTATTCCAACGATTTTTTTACAAGAAGAATCCTGGCTTCAAGTTATGTACTCTGCAATGTGTGGCCATAAGCCATACTTTGTGTAAGATATTATTGAGAAAATAAAAGATATTACTAAGATACATTGATGCTAATCTTTATTCAAAAACTACTTTTAAACTACCTATTCAAATATGGGAAACATAAAAAAACAAAAGATCCTCTTAATCTTGAAAACGGCGCAGCCGAGAAGCATTCCTTGGGTGCGGCTCCAAGCGGTTATCCTTGTTGTTCCAAATACGATATGGCTCTCCAGTGAGCACTTTGTCGATGATGAATGGCCCATCCCATTTTAACGATGGTTTATGTTGATCCGACTTATCTGGATGTTTTTTTGGACCATTTACTTATCTTGATGGCGGCTTAAGACTAGGTCACCAACATCGTATGGCTTCGCTTGGACCTCCTGATTCTGATGGCGTCGTGCTTGTTGTTTATAAATTTTTGAACGTGATCAGGCAACATCAACTTCCTCGCCGAGGGCATCAAGGACATCCTGCCGATCTAACTGGGTCTCTCGGCCCGCTCTTCGTACATGCATACTCGAGGTGCATCATGAATGAGATCGCTGGAGAGTATGGCCTTGGCCCCATAAACCGTATATAATGGAGTACAGTGTCCAATTCCTTGACCCATTTGCAATCGGCCTTCTCTAGAGATCGAACTAGGTGTTTCTTGATACCACTTAATATTAAGCCATAGGCTCGCTCAACTTGGCCATTTGTTTGTGGGTGATACACCGAGGCAAAGTCAAGCTTAATGCCTAGTTTGGTGCACCGGTACTCCTTTACATCCTTGGCGGTAAACTTGGACCCATCGTTCGTTATAATACTATGCGGTATGCCATAATGATGTAATATGGCATAGATGAAATCAATTCCTCGCCGAGGTTCCTAGTTTTGCCTCAATCCATTTTTTGAAATTTTCCACCATGACTAAGAGGTATTTCTTTTTATTTTCCCCTCCTCGGAGTGGTCTGACCATGTCTAGGTGATTGGGATGGTTCATAGGGTTCTGGTTGGCATATGGCTTTGATTGGCGAAGACTTGACAACCTAAGCATTGTTTGACCAATTCTCTTGCCTTGGCCCTTGCAGTTGGCTAAAAAATCTGGCTCAAAAAACCTTGCTTACCAAGGTCCGAGGTTTTGCATGATGGCCGCATATACCAGAGTGGATTTCTGAGAGGAGCTCCTTCCCCCCTTCTCAGATATGCATCGCTGGAGGACGCCAGTGAGGCTGCGTTTGTACAATTCTCCTTCATGGACTTTGTACGCTTTGGATTGTCGAACGGTTCGTCGTGGATCCCTCTGGTCTTCGATCAGGTCCTTGTGTAACAAGTACGCTATGATGGGTTTAGTCTATAGTGTGATTACTGCCATGATCTCATGTGCCAAGGAGGTCTCTTCTATTATCGAGCCCTCAATTATCCGCTCAGCTCGCCCGACGACTGGTGGGTGATCCTCTCGGGGGCGGATTGCTCGGTTGCCTTTGCACCACCTTGCCATGTGATTGATGGTTAACAATCATGCAAGAAAAGTGTTTTCTAGCACTTGGTCATGTTTAGCACCCATCCTGACAAGGATATCGGAACCTTGATTGTTGTCTCTAGGTATATGGTGAAATTCCAAACCTTTAAAGTGAGTTGAAATAGTTACGACGGTGTTGCGATAAGACGTCATTTTCAGGTCTTTGGCATCAAATTCTCCATTAACTAGGGAGATTGCTGGGTACGAGTCTCCTTGGACCTCGAGACGCTAAATGCCCATGAATAATGCCATCCAAAGCCCGTGCAGCGGCGCTTCATACTCTGTTGTGTTGTTGGAATCATTGTACATGATTTACCGTATGTACTTGATATTATCGCTAGTTGGTGAAAATGAGGAATACCCCCACTCCTAATCTGGCGGGCATCTTGGAGCCGTCAAAGTACATTACCAAATTTTGGTATGTGCTATGCTCTCGAGGGAGCTCGACTTCCGTCTACTCAGCCATGAAGTCGACCAACACATCATTTTTGACAGCCCCTTTTTGACAGCCCGACGTGGCTGATATGTGATTTCAAAAGGCAAGAGCTCAATGGCCCATAATGCGATTCTGCCGGTGGCATCATGGTTATTGATAAGGTCAATAAGTGGTAGTTCAGAGGCCACGGTGATCGAGCACTCTTGAACGTAGTGCCTTAGTTTCCAAGAAGCCATGAAGACTGTGTATGCAATATTTGGTAGTGCAGGTACCTGATTTTACTTTGGGTAAGCACTTCAAAAACATAATGAACATGCCTTTGCACCTTGAAGTTTGTCCCTCGATGTCGTTCTCAATGATGAGGATTGAGCTGATGACTTGATTTGTTGCCGAGATGCATAGCAACATTGGTTCGCAATGGTGAGGAGTAACCAAGATTGGGTTAGTGGTGAGGAGTGCCTTGATTTCTTGTAGCGCGACACTGGCCTCCGGTCCACTCAAATTTCTTTGTTTGCTTGAGCAATTTGTATAGCGCAATGGCCTTCTCTCCCAGTAGTGAAATAAATCAACTTAGCGAGGCAGGACATCCTGCCAACTTCTGGACATGCTTTAGTACTCTTGGTACTTCTAATCGTGCCAGTGCTCTGATCTTGTTCGGATTTGCTTCTGTTTCTCTATGGGACACAATGAAGCCGAGCTGTTTGCCGGATAGCACACCGAAGACGCATTTTCATGAATTTAACTTGATGTTGTATGTTCGGAGGTTTTTGAATGTTTCCGGAAGATCATCAATGAGCGAATTGGACTGTCTGGTTTTGACAACCACATCATCCAGTTATGCTTCGACTGTTTTGCTAATTTGTGGCTCTAGGCATGTATGAATTATTCGCTGGTAAGTAGCAACGGTGTTTTTGAGCCCGAAGGGCATTGTGTTGAAACAAAATGGCCCATAGGGGTGACTGGCGTAGTAGCTTCCTGGTCGGATTCTTTCATATTTTCCTACTAATAGCCAGAGTAGATGTCAAGAAAACAGAGCAGATCATGCCCATCAGTGGCATCAACGATCTAGTCAATCCGTGGCAGTGGGAACAAATCCTTGGGGCAGGCTTTCTTGATGTCTTTAAAGTCGACGCACAGGCGCCATGAGTTGTCCTTCTTTGTCACCATGACCAAATTTTCTAGCCACTCTGGGTGTTTGATTTCTCAAATGAATCCGACTTCTAGCAACTTGGCCAGTTCTTCTCCCATTGCATGTCTTTTTGGTTCTGAGACCTTCATAGCGCCTGTTTAATGGGTTTGAATCCCTCAATTATGTTGAGGTTGTGCTCTGCGAGGTTTCTCTGTGTTCCTTCATATTTGATGGGTGCCCAGCAAAAAATTCCAAATTTCCCCAAAGGAAATTACGCAGTACTTCATCGAGCTTTGCGTTTACCCAAGTTCCGATGGAAGTCGTTTAACACGGGTCACTAGGATGAACTTGAAATTTTACTATCTCATCGATCAGTTTGAATGACATGGATTTGGATCTTTTTTCTAGAATGACATCATCCTTGTTGACGGTTGCACATAGTGCTATCAACACTTCGGCTGTGAGGGCCTCGGTTTCTGCCTCCAGGGCGAGTGTTTTCATTTATATTGTCGTCTTTGAGCAATCTGGCCACGTTGCTTTGGATTGTGATCACACTGTTTGGTCCTAGCATCTTGAGCTTCATGTAAGCATAATGTGGAACGACGTATAATTTGGCAAACACGTCTCATATGAGGAGCGCATTGTAACCAGTTCAGAAAGGCGCGATATTGAATATTAACTCCTCGATTCGGTAGTTATCGGGTGTTCCGAATATCACATCTGATGTGATACTGCTGATGCATCGTGCTTCTTTTCCTGGGATTATTACTTTGAAGGTAGTCTGACTTGGCACAATGCGGGACTTGTCAAACTGCATAGTTTCCAAGGTGTCCTCGTATATGATATTTAGGGCCTGTTCGGGAGCCCTCCACTCCACAGCTCTGCTCCTAGAGCAGCAGGAGCCGCACCGAACAGATCAGCTCAGCAATTTCCTCGTTTCGGAGTGGAGTGGCCAGTAGACCATTTTCTGGGAGTCGCTAAAGTGGCGCTCCGCCCGCTCCACATGTACTCACTATACGAGATTGCCCCTAGATGTCAGGACCCTGATCCTAAGTCACACCGATCTAGCATGTAACACCTCATATCACTTTGCGGCCTCACGCACGGTATTCCCACGGGTGTCGCCTTACCATGCCCGGGACCATTTGCGCCTTTTGGCACACGTATATGATAGTGTCGCTAGCATCCATATGACAAAGAACCCGGGCTGACATGGCTAGTCATGAACCCGAAGTGGCACTAACTTACAGGGACAGGCATACATGACCCAACATCGAACGTGTTGGTCATCAACGAGTGAATCCGGGCTGTAGCAACTGGGCTAGCAGGACTCCGGTAAACCGGGCTGTAGCAGGCTAACAGGACTCCGGTAGACACCACGTGACATTTCCCCGAAGGGACATACACAGGAACGAAGAAGGACACATGCCGGCCAGCCTAAGTGTTCCGGAGCAGTAGCCAGCTACCAGGGCTCGGTGGAAGCACTAGAAGACATTTCCCGGTAAGAGAGGCTACTAAGGATAAACAACTAGATAGTCAGATCCCACACATAGCAATACACATTACACATACGCATAACATGCAAGTATGTGCTGTACAACATGGCATCACAGCATAACTCAACAACTCATAGAGATAAAGGCTCAGAAGAGCCATCATAGCATTTATTACAAGCAGGGGTCACATGACCCAACATTCAGAGCAAACAAGCAACAAGCGGAAGCATTACATGTCTAGGTACAGACATCTACAAATGAAAAAGGCTGAAGAGCCTGACTATCTACAACATCCGATCAAGATCGTAGCTCAGGTACAAGCTACTCGTCGAAGTCCACAAGAACACTAGTAAGACCGAAGTCTCCACTGCAAAAACATAAATAAAGCAACATGATTACAAAGGTACTCAGCAAGACTTACATCAGATCCTGTCATACATGCACTTGTATCAAGAGGGTAATGTGGGCTTTAGTTGCACCAAGCCAGCTTTGACTCTGTGGCTATCCTGTTCTACGACTACCAGAACTTCTTTGAGGTGATATGGCACACATGAGTCCACTAATCACCACACAATACACTACTATGGATTCATCCCCGTCTCCCTACGAGAAGGCCATCCATAGCACTCACACTTGTCTTGAGCATTTTAGAGTATCCACTTCAAGTTGTCTATGTACCATGTAAGCATCCAAGAAGTCCATAACCACGGACCCGGCTATTCGAATAGATCATGTTAACCCTGCAGGGGTGTACTTCTTCACACACGCTCTCGCCACTTACCACCATGTACACGTCGTGTATCTCGGCAACCTTCAGGCGGAAGCCTGGCGAGGGAGTCAGCCATGACCTGACTAACCACACAATACTCTAGCCCAGGTTTATCGCCTATTCGGGTTCCATCCGCAAGGAGATCCGGCCGGGGTGTCGCTCACAGCCCCAAACGATGTGTGCATGGTTCCCGAGCCCACCATCCGGGTGCCACTCGGTACACCAGGCCACGTGTGCCTAGTTTGTCCCAAGCCCACCCTGCCGGGTGCCACTTGGTAGAAAAATAGCACTACCTACAAACACCAGAAACTAGTTGCGACTCCTGGATAGAGATCAAGTTGGTTAATAAGTCGAGAGGGCTTGGAGCGCCCGGAGCCCAATGTGTGGTAGTATCGAGTCATTGGACAACATACATAGAACTCAGTGCTTAAGGACAGTTCCAGTGAGACAACCCACCATGTACTCCTACATGGCCTCTCACCGCTACCTTTACCAAATCGTGTTCACACATTCACTCTCAGCATCAGAACATAGAGCACTGTACTCCAATTCATTCCCAATGAATCAGACCTGACACAACTCTAAGCAATAGCAGGCATAGCATGGTAGGAACACAACATGGCTCAATCAACTCCTACACATGCTAGTGGGTTTCAACTATTTACTGTAGCAACGACAGGTCATGCAGAGGAATGGGTTCAACTACCGCAGCACAAAGTAGCAGATGAATCATTGTTGTCCTAATGCAATAACTGGGAGCAGGAGCGAGAGAGTAGGATTGTATCGGAATGAACAAGGGGGTTTGCTTGCCTGGTAGATCAACAGGGGGGCACTGCTCCTTACACAGGTACTCTGGAACACTCTCCGGAGCAGGACCTGTCGAGAAAGAACGGTGTCGGCAATCAAAACACAATCATATGCAACAACATGATTAATGAACATGGCATGTAGATGTGATGTTGTTTGAGCTAATGCAGCTAGCATTTTATCTAGATGAAGTCCATTTGAATCAAGGATTCAAATGCAATTCCAAGTAAGCTCTTTATAAATGCCATTTTAGTGTTTCACTTATATAGTAGGTATAAGTTGGTTTGTCATGCATGAAACTAGTACAGATGGAAAGATTGCATTTTTTGATAATTTTTCATATATAAATTATTTCAGTCTGAGCTACGGTTGAATTTCTATGATTTTTTGAAGTTTTGCTAATTTTTGGAATTTCCTGATTTAAATTTAAACCAGAAAAGGATAACTGCGTCAGCATGACAGTGGCATGACGTCAGCGAGTCAAACGTTGCTGACCAGGTCAAACCTGACGTGTGGGGTCCACACATCAGTGTCTTAGTTAATTTAACAGAATTAGTTAATCCTAACTCCAAAACTAACTAAAAATTAGTCAGGGTCGGGCCCCACATGTCATTGACCCAGGGGAGGTCAAACCCCTGGTCAACAGGGCCTAACCCGCCGGCGGCTCGTCACCGGTGGCAACAGGCGCGGCGGAGGGCTCGGGTTCCGCCCTCCGGCGACCATTTGGGCGGCGGAGACCACTGGCGAGGAGCCAGCGCTCGTCCGCGTCATTTGGAGCAAGCGGGAGGCTGCGGGGGTGCCGGAACTCGCCGGAGCGAGGCTGACGGCGGCGGCCGGAGCACAGGCTTCGAGCGGGAGCGGGCTATGGGGCACGGGGAGGCCATCCGAGGGGCTCTGCGGCACCCTCGTGGCACCAGGAGCACGGTGATGTGCTCGGTTGCGGGCTGCGGTGGCCAGGGCGATGGCGGCGACATGGACGGCGGCGAGAGGCTTCGGCCGTGGTGGGGAAAAGGGGCTACAGTGTGCGGGCGGCTAAACAGAGAGAGGCGAACGGGGCAGGAGCTCACAGCGGACTCGACGGGCTTGTCGGCGAGCTCGGGGACGCGCTGAAGACGGCGGGGCGGCAAAGACGATCTTCGGCGACCGGAGATGAAGACGGCGGCGATGGCGACTCTCCAGGGCCTCCCGAGGCGCGTGGCTTGACGGAGAGGTAGCCGGCGATGTGGCGGAGCTTCTGGGCGCAGTGACAGGGCGAGGGGTGGCCGGTGGCCACGGTGGTGCTCTTCAGTGGCGGCGGGCGCGTTCGGACGCGAGAGAGAAAGCGAGGGAGAGGAGAGGAGAGGATTGGGGGAGAGTGAGAGGTCCGGGGGGCGTGTGGCGTCGTCTGGGCGTTCTAGGGCGACGAGGAGGACGCCAGGCAGGCAGCTGCGTGCCGGCGCGCACGGCGTCGGGCACCGCTTCCCCTCTGCCTACTGCCAAGAGGAGGAAGACGGCTATGCCCCTGGTGGGCTGGGCCAAAACAGGAACGGGCCGGCCAGAGGCGCCAGGCGGCTGTAGGTGAGCGCCAGGTAAGCTTTTTCTGTTTTTGTTTCTCTTTTCTATTTTCTGACATTTGTTTTGATTTAATAAAAATACTAAATCATTTTATTTTCTTATGCCAATTTTTGTAGGAACTAGTGGTATTATTCGAGAGCTCCCCAACAAGTGGCACAATTTTTGGACATATAATATATATATATATATAACATTTATATATCCAATGCAAATAATTATGCATTAATTCCAAATGCCCAAAATAAATACTTATGAGCTCCTAAAAATATTGGTTTGATTTTTATCTCTGTCCAATATTTTCAGAGAGCAACATGAGCATTTTCTTGGACCCTTTTGGAGCAATTTTTATTTGGGTCATTTCCAGAAATGATTCTGAGGGTTTCACAAATCCTCATTTCAAATTTAAATGGAATTTAAACATGATGCACAAATGACTAGCTAGCCTTGAACATACCAGAACTAGGGATGTGACAACTCGCCCCCACTTGAAAGAATCTCGTTCCGAGATTCAGGGGTTGACGGAAAGAAAGTGGGGTACTCCAGTCGAAGACGATCTTCTCGCTCCCAAGTAGCTTCTCTCTCGGAATGATGAGACCACTGAACCTTGAGAAACTTGATGTTATGACGTCGGGTGACACGCTCTGCTTGATCAAGAATGCGAACTGGATACTCTCGATATGTGAGGTTATCTTGGAGATCAAGCGTTTCGTGGTCCCCTCCGCAGATAGGATCTGAGAAGCAACGCCTGAGTTGAGAGACGTGGAAGACATCATGCACTCTAGAAAGATGTGGGGGTAGTTCCAACTGGTAGGCAACCTCTCCTCGTTTAGCGAGAATGCGAAAAGGACCAATGTAACTGTAACGCCCCGGTTTCGATGCGCCAGGTGTCCGCCAGTTATTCGCCGTTGTTGCCATGTCATTTGCTTGCTTGTTGCATTTTTCCATGTCATCATATGCATTTCATTTTGCATACGTGTTCGTTTCATGCATCCGAGCATTTTTCCCGTTGTCCGTTTTGCAATCCGGCACTCCTATGTCCTCCGGCGTCCCCCTTTTTGTCTCTCATTGTGTGCGGGTGTTAAACTTTCTCGGAATGGCCCTAGGTTTGCCAAGCGGCCTTGGTATAGCACCGGTAAACCGCCTGTCAAGTTTCGTGCCATTTGGAGTCCGTTTGATACTCCAACGGTTAACCGGGTAACCACAAAGGCCTCTTTTGTGTGCAGCCCAACACCCCTCCAAAGTGGCCCCAAAACCCAGCAAACTTCCATCCATGCTCTCGGTCGTTCGATCACGATCGTGTGGGCGAAAACCGTGCCTCATTTGGACACTCCTAGCTCCCTCTACCTATATATATGTGCATCTCTCCCGAAATCCCGGTCTAACCCTAGATCATTTTTCCCTCCGCGCCGCCGGATGTTTCATCCTCCGCGCCCGGACATGTCCGCCTGCCGTCCCCGACGAATCCGATGCCGCCACGTTGCCAACCCCGCCGCCGGTCAGCGCCTCCCACCACGGGCCCGCCAGAACCCAGATCGGGCCCTGGGAAGCCCGCCCGAGACCGTGCGCCCCGCCGCCTGGATCCTCGCTTGAGGGGAGGAGCCCCTCGATCCAGCGCCGCCGCCTAGCGCCGCCGTCCATCCCCGCCGCCGGCTGCCTCCCTAGCCGCCTTGCAGCTC
>NC_041393.1:236722239-236758870 GCF_002162155.2 Triticum dicoccoides
TCCTCTCCCTCTCACCCTAACCCTCTCTCTCTCTCAGCGCCATGAACAGGAGCAGGAGCTCTAAGCTCGCCGCCTCAACCCCCGGATCCGGCCGAGATCCGGCAGATCCGGCTTCCCGCGCTGCCGCCCGACATTCTCGGCCCTGCGCGTCGCCGGTGCCGCCTTCGGGCGCCGCTGCCGCCCTGCCATGGCCTCGATCGGCCTCGTCGGGCAGGACGACGAGCGCCCGCATCCCCCTCGCGCCGCGTGGGCCTTCCCCACGATCCGGCCCAACGCCCCGCCCTGCCAATCCTCTCCCCCGACCTGGGCCTGGCCCGCTAGGTGAGAGCCCATGGAATCCCGCCCTGGGCGTCGTTTAGTATTCTACGCCCGTCCTATTTTTTTTCCTGAAAATCTGCTAAGTCCCGAAATTCTATCATTTTTATGCCATATTCATCATGTCATAACTCCATGTGTACTGCTCCATTTCGTGCGTGTAATATGTAAAATTGTTCGTCTCGACGAGTACTTCATTTCATCTCATTGCATCATTTTCATTTGAGCTCATCTTGATGCCCTAATCATCGTCGCAAGAGTGCTATGTGATGTTAATCTGCTGAAACTGTTATAACATGCTCATTTGTCATTTTTGCCATGTTTGATGTGTGCATCCTATGAGCATGAGCTCTACATGTGTTTTGATCTATGATATGTCATCTTTACATTGGTGCTATCCATGTATTTTTGTGAGTCTTGTACTGAGTGCATCAAGCTTGTTAAGTGGGGTACTTGCTGTTGCTGTTTTGCTAGGCTGATTCCGTTATATTTTGTTGCTTTCTAAACCTGCTGCTACAAGTCATTCTATGCATAATCTGGAGATGTTTACTAAGGATGATTTGTTATACATGTCATGCTATATCCATTCATGCCCCTGGCTGCAATTATAGCCTGCTGTAACATGTTGTAATCTTGCTCCAAACTTGCTAAATAATGTTGTTGTCAGCCTGTTAACATTAAGTTCAATGTAGCCATGATTGTTGCTAGTGATCCATGCACCCTATGAACTTGATATTGCCATGCTTAGCTTCATAAACATGTATTCTTACTGTTGGTCACCTTGCCATGCCACGTATTGCTATGTGGTGAGTGGTTCAAGCTCACCAACATGCCTACTTATTGTTGTTCCTGCCATGTATGAATCTGTCATATCTTTTCCCATGTTTACATGGGTGCCATCATATCTTCTGATCCTTTTTGGCTCATGGTCAGTAAGGGACTTTTGTTCTATGCAATTAGTATAAACATGCCATGACTTTGTTTGCCATGTTAAGCTCCTGTAACATGTTATTTGATAGATATAAACATTGCAACCTGATGTTATTTTCTGCTAAGCCTGAAACTGTTATAATTTGCAATCTTTCCATGTCTTTTTGAGCATGTTCTAGTTGTTTATGGAGATAGCTCAGTGTTCATGTTTTGTCATGCTTTACCTGTACTTCATGCCCATGCCTTATGTTATTACGTTGGGATACTGTAGCATGTTGTTTTGTTGCTTGCAATATGCCTAGTTGCTGTTTTGGACAGATTGTTGTTATGTCTTGTATAGAGTGTATGTGTTGAACCGTTGCTCCGTTTTGAGTGTGCTCTATATCAAACTTGCTTCTTTTTGCATGTAGTTTTGTATTATCGTGTTGCATCCTTGTTTTGAGGTGTTTGCTTGATGTTTGTATGCATTTTGCATCAATGCCATGCTTAACTTGTTTTGCTCATATCTTCTAGGCCGTAGCTTCGAACTAAAGGAACTTTATATGTAACTTGACTAGAATTTAGTGTAGATCATCTTGGTGCATCTTAACTTGCTGTTTAACAACTCCAACTTAATGTTTGTTCAGATCTGGACCAATCTCTAAATTTGCATATAAGGACTTACCGGAATTGTTATATGTTGTTTCCGGCCTCATTTAAACTTGCCTTGATGTGTTGTTCTTGTTTGCATCATCTCTTGCCATGAGTAGCTCCATGTAGCTTTGTCATGCATCATGCTTGTTTGTGCATCATGTCTTGTTCATGTGTGGTGTGTTTACTATGCTGTGTGCTTCTTCTCGATAGTTCCCGTTTCTTTGCGATCGTGAGGATTCGTTCGTCTACACTTGGTTCATCTTTGTGGCTTCATCCGTTCGTCTTCTTCATGGACTCGTTCTTCTTCCTTGCGGGATTTCAGGCAAGATGACCGTCACCTTGGATCTCACTACTATCATTGCTATGCTAGTTGCTTCGTTCTATCGCTTTGCTGCGCTTCCTATAACTTGTTCTTCAAGCCTCCCAAATTGCCATGAACCTCTAACCTTTGACACCCTTCCTAGCAAACCGTTGTTTGGCTATGTTACCACTTTGCTCAGCCCCTCTTATAGCGTTGTTAGTTGCAGTTGAAGTTAAAGATTGCTCCATGGTGGACAGGATTTTGTTGGGATATCACAATATCTCTTATATTATTAATGCATCTATATATTTGGTAAAGGGTGGAAGGCTCGGCCTTATGCCTGGTGTTTTGTTCCACTCTTGCCGCCCTAGTTTCCGTCCTACCGGTGTTATGTTCCCGGATTTTGCGTTCCTAACACGGTCGGGTGATTTATGGGACCCCCTTGACAGTTCGCTTTGAATAAAACTCCTCCAGCAAGGCCCAACCTTGGTTTTACCATTTGCCTCACCACCTCCTACCTTTCCCTTGGGAGTAATTAACCCAAGGGTCATCTTTATTATAGCCCCCCCGGGCCAGTGCTTGTCTAAGTGTTGGTCCGAACCGAGCAACCTGCGGGGCCACCTCGGGGCAACTCGAGGTCTGGTTTTACTCGTAGCTTGACTTATCCGGTGTTTCCCTGAGAACAAGATATGTGCAGCTCCTATCGGGATTGTCGGCGCATCGGGCGGCTTTGCTGGTCTTGTTTTACCATTGTCGAAATGTCTTGTAAACCGGGATTCCGAGACTGATCGGGTCTTCCTGGGAGAAGGTATATCCTTCGTTGATCGCGAGAGCTTATCATGGGCTAAGTTGGGACACCCCTGCAGGGTTATAAACTTTCGAGAGTCGTGCCCGCGGTTATGTGGCAGATGGGAATTTGTTAATGTCCGGTTGTAGATAACTTGACACCAGATCCGAACTAAAACGCATCAACCGCGTGTGTAGCCGTGATGGTCCCTTCTCGGCGGAGTCCGGGAAGTGAACACGGTTTCTGGGTTATGTTTGACGTAAGTAGGAGTTCAGGATCACTTCTTGATCATTTCTAGTTGACGACTGTTCTGTTTGCTCTCTTCTCGCTCTTACTCGCGTATGTTAGCCACCATATATGCTTAGTCGTTGCTGCAACCTCACCACTTTACCCCTTCCTTTCCCATTAAGCTTTGCTAGTCCTGATACCCATGGTAATGGGATTGCTGAGTCCTCGTGGCTCACAGATTACTACAACAACAGTTCCAGGTACAAGTTATGTGATGAACATGATGCAAGAGCGATGTTTACTTGTTTTGGAGTTCCTCGTCTGCTTCTTCTTCGATCAGTGGATAGGTTCCAGGTCGGCAGCCTGGGCTAGCAGGGTGGATGTCATTTGAGTTTTTGTTTATGTTTCATCCGTAGTCGGATGTTGATCTCTTGTGAGATGATGTTGTATTTGTGTGGCATTGTATGCCTCTTGTATGTATCCCATCTATTACATAATGTTGATGTAATGATATCCACCTTGCAAAAGTGTTTCAATATGCGGGTCTATCCTTGGTGGGACCTTCGAGTTCCTTTCGGATAGGGTCGCATATTGGGCGTGACAAGTTGGTATCAGAGCCTCGACCGACCTTAGGAGCCCCCTTGATTGATCGTGTAGTTTGGCCGTTTTTGAGTCTAGAAGAAAACTATTTTCGGAGTCTAGTTTTATCGGAGAGTGGGAATTCTTTTTACTCCTCAGCCCCTTCGTCGCTGTGGTGAGGAATCTTGACGTAGGTGTTTTGAACTACTTCTCTTCCCTTTCAAACTTTCTTTAGGATCACGCAGTTGGTTTTTCGATCGTGGGTTCTCAACTTTTTTTTCATCCGGTGCATTTCTCATCAAGTTGACTCGAGCGTCTTCATCTTTGCCAAGTTCAATCCTTAGTTGTTTTCTTTTCCCACCCGCCCACCCTTCTTCCTCTCGGAACCGGAATCCGTAATTGAGTATCCATTCTACTCGTGCAAAGTCTTTGCTTTCTTTCCTCAATGATTTCAACCGGTGTTTTCCTCTTCAAGATATTCGTCGGTTCCCCCTTCCAAGTTGTCTTTGTTTTTCCCGCCCTCCCACCCTTTTTCTTCCCGGAGCTTGAGTCTTTTTCGACCATCAATTTCATTCGTGTGGAGCCTCTTCAGTCTTCCCTCAATTATTTCAACCGGTGAATTCTCTTTTGTTTTACATTCTTCATCTCTTTTCCGGTGGATTCAATTCAAGTTTTTCGTTGTCGATCGTATTCTTTCCCTCAGCTCAAATATTTTCCTTTGCTTGTTCGTCTCTCACCAGTTTATCCTTCCGGAGTGTTCAAGACATCTCAGGAGATTTGTCTGTGTTTGAATTAATTCGAGGTTGTCACCTCATTCAAATATTTCAATTGTTCCGGTGCATCATCTATCTTTTCAACAATCCTTTTCTACGGTGTTTCTTTTAGTGGGCCCTAACCCACAGGTCTTTTCCCAGGATCTTATCTGACTCTTCTAATTTCCCGGAGCTATTCTCAATCTTTTTCAAAGTTTGACGTAAGTATGAATTTCATCAGTCACATGCCTTCTCCAAGATCGATTTCAAATCATTTCATTGTTGGCTCAACCTCTGTGCTTTTCATTCTCCCGGAGTATCTCAGTAATTTTGGTGGTGTGTCTCGTCATCATTTGAAGACCGAAGAAGAGTTTTTCCTCTAAATCTTGTCCGTTCTCTCAAAGTTTCGTGGTTCTAGCTTCATGTTATCCTCGCGAATTATTCCATTTGTCAGTTATTCTTTTTCATCCATCCGGAGTATTTTAGGAGTTGTTTTAGCCGTCTCAATCATCCGGAGGCCATCTTTTCAGAATATTGCTTCGTTCCAAGTTTTCAGATTCATTCCCCAATTATTCTATATCCGTGCCCCTTCGTTCATCTCAATATTCTCCCGGTGCTTCGTTCAAGTGTTCTTTAATCAGCTCATGATCTCTTTGTTCTTTTGCATCTAAATCCCCTCTAGCTTATTGGTTCTTCTAATTCTTCCCGGTGATTCATTCTCTTTCATCAGTCCTATTTGAATTCTTATGGTGGTTCATTCAAGATTCTTTTCCTTTAATTATCATTTTTAATTCATTCGTTCTTTTCAATCCTACCGGTGGTTCATGAAGACCTTCTCAAGTTTGTGATATGTCACTTCTCGATCCTTTTCAAGAAGAATAAGTAGTATGAAAAATCCATTGCTTGTCATCAATTTAATTTGATGAAGGATAAGCATACAATAAATCTTATTCTTATTTCATCCAAGGGATTAATCCCTTCCTTCAGAGTTTGTTCTTCATGAATAAATTCTAGTTCCAAGTGTTTTTCATCTTTTATTTTCCGGAGTTCAAATTTCCTCGGCCATTTCATCGAAACCCCCATCTAAATCACCGCAAGGCTCATCTTATTCTTTCATCCTTCATTCTATCTCATCATCCATTTATTACCGGAGTTCTTCATGGTGGTTCTTCATGATTCAATTCAATCTTCAAGAGTTCTTCAAGATTCTTGTTCAAGGAGTTCTAGTATCTTCCTTCTTGCATCTCAAAGTGTAATTAATTCTCTGTATTCTTTTGAAGTGGAGTTTTTCATTCCTTCCTTCTTCTCAGCTATTCAATCTTTTCCGCTTGTGGTCGGTTATCACCTCATAATTTTGAGATGTTACCTATAAGTCCACAACAAGCTTATTCTTTTCCTTGTTGATTTTCTCAACAACTCCGTTTAAACCTTCCTTCTAAAGATGCTTTCAATTTCATTCGTGGCACAAGTTGTCATTTTCCTTCTCTGTTCTTTTCATTCAACTTCTTCAATTCTTTCCGGAGGTTTTGTGTCATGTGTTCATCAACTATCATTCCATCCTATCAAGCTCGTGTTCGAATCCTTCCTTTTTCAGCTGGAGTGCTGCCTAAATCCTTTCAGTCTTATTCGTTTCTTATCTCGTTCTAACCGGAGTGGTTTCTTAGTCTATCTGATTCCGTGATCTTTTGATTCTCGTCATTCTCATCGTTCCTCTCTTCTTCTCATGTGCTCGCAATTTTTTGTTTCCTCTCTTGAGTTCTTGTTTCACCTCATCTATTTTCCCTTCCATCTCGGTCCTAAGATCTCGGGACGAGATCTCTTGTTAGTGGAGGAGTGTTGTAACGCCCCGGTTTCGATGCGCCAGGTGTCCGCCAGTTATTCGCCATCGTTGCCATGTCATTTTCTTGCGTGTTGCATTTTGCCATGTCATCATATGCATTTCATTTTGCATACGTGTTCGTTTCATGCATCCGAGCATTTTCCCCATTGTCCGTTTTGTAATCCGGCACTCCTATGTCCTCTGGCGTCCCCCTTTTTGTCTCTCGTTGTGTTCGGGTGTTAAACTTTCTCGGAATGGCCCGAGGTTTGCCAAGAGGCCTTGGTATAGCACCAATAGACCGCCTGTCAAGTTCCGTGCCATTTGGACTCCGTTTGATACTCCAAAGGTTAACTGGGTAACCGCAAAGGCCTCTTTTGTGTGCAGCCCAACACCCCTCCAAAGTGGCCCAAAAACCCAGCAAAGTCCCATCCATGCTCTCGGTCGTTCGATCACGATCGTGTGGGCAAAAACCGTGCCTCATTTGGACACTCCTAGCTCCCTCTACCTATATATATGTGCATCTCCCCCGAAATCCCGGTCTAACCCTAGATCATTTTCCCCTCCGCGCCGCCGGACGTTTCATCCTCCGCGCCCGGACATGTCCGCCCGCCGTCCCCGACGAATCCGACGCCGCTACGTCGCCAACCCCGCTGCCGGTCAGCGCCTCCCACCGCGGGCCCACCAGGACCCAGATCGGGCCCTGGGAAGCCGCCTGAGCCCGTGCGCCCCGCCGCCTGGATCCTCGCTCGAGGGGAGGAGCCCGTCGATCCAGCGCCGCTGCCTAGTGCCGCCGTCCATCCCTGCCGCCGGCCGCCTCCCTCGCCACCTTGCAGCTCCGCCGCCGGCACTAGATGAGCGCCGCCCGGCCGCCTCCTCCCTCGTTCTTCCTCTCCCTCTCACCCTAACCCTCTCTCTCTCTCTCAGCGCCATGAACAGGAGCAGGAGCTCTGAGCTCGCCGCCTCAACCCCCGGATCCGGCCGGGATCCGGCAGATCCGGCTTCCCGCGCCGCCGCCCGACATTCCCAGCCCTGCACGTCGCCGGTGCCACCTTCGGGCGCCGCCGCCGCCCTGCCATGGCCTCGATCGGCCTCGTCGGGCAGGACGACGAGCGCCCGCATCCCCCTCGCGCCGCGTGGGCCTTCCCCGCGATCCGGCCAACGCCCCGGCCTGCCAATCCTCTCCCTCGACCTGGGCCTGGCCCGCTAGGTGAGAGCCCATGGAATCCCGCCCTGGGCGTCGTTTAGTATTCTACGCCCGTCCTATTTTGTTTCCTGAAAATCTGCTAAGTCCCGAAATTCTATCATTTTTATGCCCTATTCATCATGTCATAACTCCATGCATACTGCTCCGTTTCATGCGTGTAATATGTCAAATTGTTCGCCTCGACGAGTACTTCATTTTATCTCATTGCATCATTTTCATTTGAGCTCATCTTGATGCCCTAATTGTCATCACAAGAGTGCTATGTGATGTTAATCTGCTGAAACTGTTATAACATGCTCATTTGTCATTTTTGCCATGTTTGATGTGTGCATCCTATGAGCATGAGCTCTACATGTGTTTTGATCTATGATATGCCATATTTAAAGTGGTGATATCCATGTATTTTTGTGAGTCTTGTACTGAGTGCATCAAGCTTGTTAAGTGGGGTACTTGCTGTTGCTGTTTTGCTAGGCTGATTCTGTTATATTTTGTTGCTATGTAAACCTGTTGCTACAAGTCATTCTATGCATAATCTGGAGATGTTCACTAAGGATGATTTGTTATACATGTCATGCTCTATCCATTAATGCCCCTGGCTGAAATTATAGCCTACTGTAACATTTTGTAATCTTGCTCCAAACTTGCTAAATAATGTTGATGTCAGCCTGTTAACATTAAGTTCAATGTAGCCATGATTGTTGCTAGTGATCCATGCACCCTATGAACTTGATATTGCCATGCTTAGCTTCATAAACATGTATTCTTACTGTTGATCACCTTGCTATGCCATGTATTGCTCTGTGGTGAGTGGTTCAAGCTCAGCAACATGCCTACTTATTATTGTTCCTGCCATGTATGAATCTGTCATATCTTTTGCCATGTTTACATGGGTGCCATCATATCCTCTGATCCTTTTTGGCTCATGGTCAGTAAGGGACTTTTGTTCTATGCAATTAGTAGATTCATGCCATGCCTTTGTATGCCATGTTAAGCTCCTGTAACATGCTATTTGATAGCTATAAACATTGCAACCTGATGTTATTTTCTGCTAAGCCTGAAACTGTTATAATTTGCAATCTTTCCATGTCTTTTTGAGCATGTTCTAGTTGTTTATGGAGATAGCTCAGTGTTCATGTTTTGCCATGCTTTACCTGTACTTCATGCCCATGCCTTGTGTTATTACGTTGGGATACTGTAGCATGTTGATTTGGTGCTTGCAATATGCCTAGTTGCTGTTTTGGACAGATTGTTGTTATGTCTTCTATAGAGTGTATGTGTTGAACCGTTGCTCCGTTTTGAGTG
The DNA here is from genome assembly GCF_002162155.2 of Triticum dicoccoides. Classification (NCBI taxonomy): domain Eukaryota; kingdom Viridiplantae; phylum Streptophyta; class Magnoliopsida; order Poales; family Poaceae; genus Triticum; species Triticum dicoccoides. The sequence goes on from NC_041393.1 coordinate 236,731,090, forward strand.
TGCTCTATATAAAACTTGCTTCTTTTTGCATGTAGTTTCATATTATCATGTTGCATCCTTGTTTTGAGGTGTTTGCTTGATGTTTGTATGCATTTTGCATCAATGCCACGCTTAACTTGTTTTGCTCATATCTTCTAGGTCGTAGCTCCGAACTAAATGAACTTTATATGTAACTTGACTAGAATTTCGTGTAGATCATCTTGGTGCATCTTAACTTGCTGTTTAACAACTCCAACTTAATGTTTGTTCAGATCTGGACCAATTTCTAAATTTGCATATGAGGACTTACCGGAATTGTTATATGTTGTTTCCGGCCTCATTTAAACTTGCCTTGATGTGTTGTTCTTGTTTGCACCATTTCTTGTCATGAGTAGCTTCATGTAGCTTTGTCATGCATCATGCTTGTTTGTGCATCATGTCTTGTTCATGTGTGGTGTGTTTACTATGTTGTGTGCTTCTTCTCGATAGTTCCCGCTTCATTGCGATCGTGAGGATTCGTTTGTCTACGCTTGGTTCATCTTCGTGGCTTCATCCGTTCGTCTTCTTCATGGACTCGTTCTTCTTCCTTGCGAGATTTCAGGCAAGATGACCGTCACCTTGGATCTCACTACTATCATTGCTATGCTAGTTGCTTCGTTCTATCGCTTTGCTGCGCTTCCTATAACTTGTTCTTCAAGCCTCCCAAATTGCCATGAACCTCTAACTTTTGACACCCTTCCTAGCAAACCGTTGTTTGGCTATGTTACCGCTTTGCTCAGCCCCTCTTATAACGTTGTTAGTTGCAGGTGAAGTTGAAGATTGCTCCATGGTGGACAGGATTTTGTTGGGATATCACAATATCTCTTATATTATTAATGCATCTATATATTTGGTAAAGGGTGGAAGGCTCGGCCTTATGCCTGGTGTTTTGTTCCACTCTTGCCGCCCTAGTTTCCGTCATACCGGTGTTATGTTCCCGGATTTTGCGTTCCTAACGCGGTCGGGTGATTTATGGGACCCCCTTGACAGTTCGCTTTGAATAAAACTCCTCCAGCAAGGCCCAACCTTGGTTTTACCATTTGCCTGACCACCACCTACCTTTCCCTTGGGAGTAATTAACCCAAGGGTCATCTTTATTATAGCCCCCCCGGGCCAGTGCTTGTCTAAGTGTTGGTCCGAACCGAGCAACCTGCAGGGCCACCTTGGGGCAACTCGAGGTCTGGTTTTACTCGTAGCTTGACTTATCCGGTGTTGCCCAGAGAACGAGATATGTGCAGCTCCTATCGGGATTGTCGGCGCATCGGGCGGCTTTGCTGGTCTTGTTTTACCATTGTCGAAATGTCTTGTAAACCGGGATTCCGAGACTGATCGGGTCTTCCTGGGAGAAGGTATATCCTTCGTTGATTGCGAGAGCTTATCATGGGCTAAGTTGGGACACCCCTGCAGGGTTATAAACTTTTGAGAGCCGTGCCGGCGATTATGTGGCAGATGGGAATTTGTTAATGTCCGGTTGTAGATAACTTGACACCAGATCCGAATTAAAACGCATCAACCGCGTGTGTAGCCGTGATGGTCCCTTCTCGGCGGAGTCCGTGAAGTGAACACGGTTTCTGGGTTATGTTTGATGTAAGTAGGAGTTCAGGATCACTTCTTGATCATTTCTAGTTGACGACCGTTCCGTTTTCTCTCTTCTCGCTCTTACTCGCGTATGTTAGCCACCATATATGCTTAGTCGTTGCTGCAACCTCACCACTTTACCCCTTCCTTTCCCATTAAGCTTTGCTAGTCTTGATACCCATTGTAATGGGATTGCTGAGTCCTCGTGGCTCACAGATTACTACAACAACAGTTGGAGGTACAAGTTATGCGATGATCATGACGCGAGAGCGATGTTCACTTGTTTTGGAGTTCTTCTTCTGCTTCTTCTTCGATCAGGGGATAGGTTCCAGGTCGGCAGCCTGGGCTAGCAGGGTGGATGTCGTTTGAGTTTCTGTTTATGTTTCATCCGTAGTCGGATGTTGGTCTCTTGTGTGATGATGTTGTATTTGTGTGGCATTGTATGCCTCTTGTATGTATCCCATCTATTATGTAATGTTGATGTAATGATATCCACCTTGCAAAAGTGTTTCAATATGCGGGTCTATGCTTGGTGGGACCTTCGAGTTCCTTTTGGATAGGGTCGCATATTGGGCGTGACAAGTTGGTATCAGAGCCTCGACCGACCTTAGGAGACCCCTTGATTGATCGTGTAGTTTGGCCGTTGTTGAGTCTAGAAGAAAATTGTTTTCGGAGTCTAGTTTTATCGGAGAGTGGGAATTCTTTTTACTCCTCAGCCCCTTCGTCGCTCTGGTGAGGAATCTTGACGTAGGTGTTTTGAACTACTTCTCTTCCCTTTCAAACTTTCTTTAGGATTACGCAGTTGGTTTTCCGATCGTGGGTTCTCAACTTTTTTTTCATCCGGTGCATTTCTCATCAAGTTGACTCGAGCGTCTTCATCTTTGCCAAGTTCAATCCTTAGTTTCTTTCTTTTCCCACCCGCCCACCCTTCTTCCTCTCGGAACCGGAATCCGTAATTGAGTATCCATTCTACTCGTGCAAAGTCTTTGCTTTCTTTCCTCAATGATTTCAACCGGTGTTTTCCTCTTCAAGATATTCGTCGGTTCCCCCTTCCAAGTTGTCTTTGTTTTTCCCGCCCTCCCACCCTTTTTCTTCCCGGAGCTTGAGTCTTTTTCGACCATCAATTTCATTCGTGTGGAGCCTCTTCAGTCTTCCCTCAATTATTTCAACCGGTGAATTCTCTTTTGTTTGACATTCTTCATCTCTTTTCCGGTGGATTCAATTCAAGTTTTTCGTTGTCGATCGTATTCTTTCCCTCAGCTCAAATATTTTCCTTTGCTTGTTCGTCTCTCACCAGTTTATCCTTCCGGAGTGTTCAAGACATCTCAGGAGATTTGTCTGTGTTGGAATTAATTCGAGGTTGTCACCTCATTCAAATATTTCAATTGTTCCGGTGCATCATCTATATTTTCAACAATCCTTTTCTACGGTGTTTCTTTTAGTGGGCCCTAACCCACAGGTCTTTTCCCAGGATCTTATCTGACTCTTCTAATTTCCCGGAGCTATTCTCAATCTTTTTCAAAGTTTGACGTAAGTATGAATTTCATCAGTCACATGCCTTCTCCAAGATCGATTTCAAATCATTTCATTGTTGGCTCAACCTCTGTGCTTTTCATTCTCCCGGAGTATCTCAGTAATTTTGGTGGTGTGTCTCGTCATCATTTGAAGACCGAAGAAGAGTTTTTCCTCTAAATCTTGTCCGTTCTCTCAAAGTTTCGTGGTTCTAGCTTCATGTTATCCTCGCGAATTATTCCATTTGTCAGTTATTCTTTTTCATCCATCCGGAGTATTTTAGGAGTTGTTTTAGCCGTCTCAATCATCCGGAGGCCATCTTTTCAGAATATTGCTTCGTTCCAAGTTTTCAGATTCATTCCCCAATTATTCTATATCCGTGCCCCTTCGTTCATCTCAATATTCTCCCGGTGCTTCGTTCAAGTGTTCTGTAATCAGCTCATGATCTCTTTGTTCTTTTGCATCTAAATCCCCTCTAGCTTATTGGTTCTTCTAATTCTTCCCGGTGATTCATTCTCTTTCATCAGTCCTATTTGAATTCTTATGGTGGTTCATTCAAGATTCTTTTTCTTTGATTATCATTTTTAATTCATTCGTTCTTTTCAATCCTACCGGTGGTTCATGAAGACCTTCTCAAGTTTGTGATATGTCACTTCTCGATCCTTTTCAAGAAGAATAAGTAGTATGAAAAATCCATTGCTTGTCATCAATTTAATTTGATGAAGGATAAGCATACAATAAATCTTATTCTTATTTCATCCAAGGGATTAATCCCTTCCTTCGGAGTTTGTTCTTCATGAATAAATTCTAGTTCCAAGTGTTTTTCATCTTTTATTTTCCGGAGTTCAAATTTCCTCGGCCATTTCATCGAAACCCCCATCTAAATCACCGCAAGGCTCATCTTATTCTTTCATCCTTCATTCTATCTCATCATCCATTTATTACCGGAGTTCTTCATGGTGGTTCTTCATGATTCAATTCAATATTCAAGAGTTCTTCAAGATTCTTGTTCAAGGAGTTCTAGTATCTTCCTTCTTGCATCTCAAAGTGTAATTAATTCTCTGTATTCTTTTGAAGTGGAGTTTTTCATTCCTTCCTTCTTCTCAGCTATTCAATCTTTTCCGCTTGTGGTCGGTTATCACCTCATAATTTTGAGATGTTACCTATAAGTCCACAACAAGCTTATTCTTTTCCTTGTTGATTTTCTCAACAACTCCGTTTAAACCTTCCTTCTAAAGATGCTTTCAATTTCATTCGTGGCACAAGTTGTCATTTTCCTTCTCTATTCTTTTCATTCAACTTCTTCAATTCTTTCCGGAGGTTTTGTGTCATGTGTTCATCAACTATCATTCCATCCTATCAAGCTCGTGTTCTAATCCTTCCTTTTTCAGCTGGAGTGCTGCCTAAATCCTTTCATTCTTTATTCGTTTCTTATCTCGTTCTAACCGGAGTGGTTTCTTAGTCTATCTGATTCCGTGATCTTTTGATTCTCGTCATTCTCATCGTTCCTCTCTTCTTCTCATGTGCTCGCAATTTTTTGTTTCCTCTCTTGAGTTCTTGTTTCACCTCATCTATTTTCCCTTCCATCTCGGTCCTAAGATCTCGGGACGAGATCTCTTGTTAGTGGAGGAGTGTTGTAACGCCCCGGTTTCGATGCGCTAGGTGTCCGCCAGTTATTCGCCATCGTTGCCATGTCATTTTCTTGCGTGTTGCATTTTGCCATGTCATCATATGCATTTCATTTTGCATACGTGTCGTTTCATGCATCCGAGCATTTTCCCCATTGTCCGTTTTGTAATCCGGCACTCTTATGTCCTCCGGCGTCCCCCTTTTTGTCTCTCGTTGTGTTCGGGTGTTAAACTTTCTCGGAATGGCCCGAGGTTTGCCAAGCGTCCTTGGTATAGCACCGATAGACCGCCTATCAAGTTCCGTGCCATTTGGAGTCCGTTTGATACTCCAACGGTTAACTGGGTAACCGCAAAGGCCTCTTTTGTGTGCAGCCCAACACCCCTCCAAAGTGGCCCAAAAACCCAGCAAAGTCCCATCCATGCTCTCGGTCGTTCGATCACGATCGTGCGGGCAAAAACCGTGCCTCATTTGGACACTCCTATCTCCCTCTACCTATATATATGTGCATCTCCCCCGAAATCCCGGTCTAACCCTAGATCATTTTCCCCTCCGCGCCGCCGGACGTTTCATCCTCCGCGCCCGGACATGTCCGCCCGCCGTCCCCGACGAATCCGACGCCGCCACGTCGCCAACCCCGCCGCCGGTCAGCGCCTCCCACCGCGGGCCCACCAGGACCCAGATCGGGCCCTGGGAAGCCCGCCTGAGCCCGTGCGCCCCGCCGCCTGGATCCTCGCTCGAGGGGAGGAGCCCGTCGATCCAGCGCCCCTGCCTAGCGCCGCCGTCCATCCCTGCCGCCGGCCGCCTCCCTCGCCACCTTGCAGCTCCGCCGCCGGCACTAGATGAGCGCCGCCCCGCCGCCTCCTCCCTCGTTCTTCCTCTCCCTCTCACCCTAACCCTCTCTCTCTCTCTCTCAGCGCCATGAACAGGAGCAGGAGCTCTGAGCTCGCCGCCTCAACCCCCGGATCCGGCCGGGATCCGGCAGATCCGGCTTCCCGCGCCGCCGCCCGACATTCTCGGCCCTGCGCGTCGCTGGTGCCACCTTCTGGCGCCGCCGCCGCCCTGCCATGGCCTCGATCGGCCTCGTCGGGCAGGACGACGAGCGCCCGCATCCCCCTCGCGCCGCGTGGGCCTTCCCCGCGATCCGGCCAACGCCCCGGCCTGCCAATCCTCTCCCCTGACCTGGGCCTGGCCCGCTAGGTGAGAGCCCATGGAATCCCGCCCTGGGCGTCGTTTAGTATTCTACGCCCGTCCTAGTTTGTTTCCTGAAAATTTGCTAAGTCCCGAAATTCTATCATTTTTATGCCCTATTCATCATGTCATAACTCCATGCATACTGCTCCGTTTTATGCGTGTAATATGTCAAATTGTTCGCCTCGACGAGTACTTCATTTTATCTCACTGCATCATTTTAATTTGAGCTCATCTTGATGCCCTAATCATCATCGCAAGAGTGCTATGTGATGTTAATCTGCTGAAACTATTATAACATGCTCATTTGTCATTTTTGCCATGTTTGCTGTGTGCATCCTATGAGCATGAGCTCTACATGTGTTTTGATCTATGATATGCCATCTTTAAAGTGGTGCTATCCATGTATTTTTGTGAGTCTTGTACTGAGTGCATCAAGCTTGTTAAGTGGGGTACTTGTTGTTGCTGTTTTGCTAGGCTGATTCTGTTATATTTTGTTGCTATGTAAACCTGCTGCTACAAGTCATTCTATGCATAATCTGGAGATGTTCACTAAGGATGATTTGTTATACATGTCATGCTCTATCCATTAATGCCCCTGGCTGCAATTATAGCTTCCTGTCACTTGTTGTAATCTTGCTCCAAACTTGCAAATAATGTTGATGTCAGCCTGTTAACATTAAGTTCAATGTAGCCATGATTGTTGCTAGTGATCCATGCACCCTATGAACTTGATATTGCCATGCTTAGCTTCATAAACATGTATTCTTACTGTTGATCACCTTGCCATGCCATTTATTGCTCTGTGGTGAGTGGTTCAAGCTCACCAACATGCCTACTTATTGTTGTTCCTGCCATGTATGAATCTGTCATATCTTTTGCCATGTTTACATGGGTGCCATCATATCTTCTGATCTTTTTTGGCTCATGGTCAGTAAGGGACTTTTGTTCTATGCAATTAGTAGATTCATGCCATGCCTTTGTTTGCCATGTTAAGCTCCTGTAACATGTTGTTTGATAGGTATAAACATTGCAACCTGATGTTATTTTCTGCTAAGCCTGAAACTGTTATAATTTGCAATCTTTCCATGTATTTTTGAGCATGTTCTAGTTGTTTATGGAGATAGCTCAGTGTTCATGTTTTGTCATGCTTTACCTGTACTTCATGACCATGCCTTTTGTTATTACGTTGGGATACTGTAGCATGTTGTTTTGGTGCTTGCAATATGCCTAGTTGCTGTTTTGGACAGATTGTTGTTATGTCTTGTATAGAGTGTATGTGTTGAACCGTTGCTCCGTTTTAAGTGTGCTCTATATAAAACTTGCTTCTTTTTGTATGTAGTTTCATATTATCATGTTGCATCCTTGTTTTGAGGTGTTTGCTTGATGTTTGTATGCATTTTGCATCAATGCCACGCTTAACTTGTTTTGCTCATATCTTCTAGGTCGTAGCTCCGAACTAAATGAACTTTATATGTAACTTGACTAGAATTTCGTGTAGATCATCTTGGTGCATCTTAACTTGCTGTTTAAAAACTCCAACTTAATGTTTGTTCAGATCTGGACCAATTTCTAAATTTGCATATGAGGACTTACCGGAATTGTTATATGTTGTTTCCGGCCTCATTTAAACTTGCCTTGATGTGTTGTTCTTGTTTGCATCATCTCTTGCCATGAGTAGCTCCATGTAGCTTTGTCATGCATCATGCTTGTTTGTGCATCATGTCTTGTTCATGTGCGGTGTTTTTACTATGTTGTGTGCTTCTTCTCGATAGTTCCCGTTTCGTTGCGATCGTGAGGATTCGTTCGTCTACGCTTGGTTCATCTTCGTGGCTACATCCGTTCGTATTCTTCATGGACTCGTTCTTCTTCCTTGCGGGATTTCAGGCAAGATGACCGTCACCTTGGATCTCACTACTATCATTGCTATGCTAGTTGCTTTGTTCTATCGCTTTGCTGCGCTTCCTATAACTTGTTCTTCAAGCCTCCCAAATTGCCATGAACCTCTAACCTTTGACACCCTTCCTAGCAAACCGTTGTTTGGCTATGTTACCGCTTTGCTCAGCCCCTCTTATAGCGTTGTTAGTTGCAGGTGAAGTTGAAGATTGCTCCATGGTGGACAGGATTTTGTTGGGATATCACAATATCTCTTATATTATTAATGCATCTATATATTTGGTAAAGGGTGGAAGGCTCGGCCTTATGCCTGGTGTTTTGTTCCACTCTTGCCGCCCTAGTTTCCGTCATACCGGTGTTATGTTCCCGGATTTTGCGTTCCTAACACGGTCGGGTGATTTATGGGACCCCCTTGACAGTTCGCTTTGAATAAAACTCCTCCAGCAAGGCCCAACCTTGGTTTTACCATTTGCCTCACCATCACCTACCTTTCCCTTGGGAGTAATTAACCCAAGGGTCATCTTTATTATAGCCCCCCGGGCCAGTGCTTGTCTAAGTGTTGGTCCGAACCGAGCAACTTGCGGGGCGACCTCGGGGCAACTCGAGGTCTGGTTTTACTCGTAGCTTGACTTATCCGGTGTTGCCCTGAGAATGAGATATGTGCAACTCCTATCGGGATTGTCGGCGCATCGGGTGGCTTTTCTGGTCTTGTTTTACCATTGTCGAAATGTCTTGTAAACTGGGATTCTGAGACTGATCGGGTCTTCTTGGGAGAAGGTATATCCTTTGTTGATCGCGAGAGCTTATCATGGGCTAAGTTGGGACACCCCTGCAGGGTTATAAACTTTCGAGAGCCGTGCCCGCGGTTATGTGGCAGATGGGAATTTGTTAATGTCTGGTTGTAGATAACTTGACACCAGATCCGAATTAAAACGCATCAACCATATGTGTAGCCGTGATGGTCCCTTCTCGGCGGAGTCCGGGAAGTGAACACGGTTTCTGGGTTATGTTTGATGTAAGTAGGATTTCAGGATCACTTCTTGATCATTTCTAGTTGACGACCGTTCCGTTTGCTCTCTTCTCGCTCTTACTCGCGTATGTTAGCCACCATATATGCTTACTCGCTGCTACAACCTCACCACTTTACCCCTTCCTTTCCCATTAAGCTTTGCTAGTCTTGATACCCATTGTAATGGGATTGCTGAGTCCTCGTGGCTCACAGATTACTACAACAATAGTTGGAGGTACAAGTTATGCGATGATCATGACGCGAGAGCGATGTTCACTTGTTTTGGAGTTCTTCTTCTGCTTCTTCTTCGATCAGGGGATAGGTTCCAGGTCGGCAGCCTGGGCTAGCAGGGTGGATGTCGTTTGAGTTTCTGTTTATGTTTCATCCGTAGTCGGATGTTGATCTCTTGTGAGATGATGTTGTATTTGTGTGGCATTGTATGCCTCTTGTATGTATCCCATCTATTATGTAATGTTGATGTAATGATATCCACCTTGCAAAAGCGTTTCAATATGCGGGTCTATCCTTGGTGGGACCTTCGAGTTCCTTTTGGATAGGGTCGCATATTGGGCGTGACAGTAACAAGGAGCTAACTTGCCCTTGATACCGAAATGATGGGTACCCTTCAAAGGAGTAACCCGAAGGTAAGCTTTGTCGCCAACTTCATAAGTCATATCCTTATGAAGGCGATCATACTGGCTCTTTTGACGAGACTGGGCTGTTTTCAAGTTCTCACGAATGATGCGAACTTGCTCTTCTGCCTCCTGGATCATGTCCGGTCCAAAGAATTGTCTTTCACCGGTTTCTGACCAGTTCAAAGGTGTTCGACATCTTCGTCCATAGAGAATCTCAAAAGGAGCTTTCTTAAGACTAGATTGATAACTATTGTTATAAGCAAACTCAGCGAAAGGAAGACATTTCTCCCAATCCATTCCGAATGAGATAACGCAAGCACTAAGCATGTCTTCGAGAATTTGGTTGACCCTTTCCACCTGACCACTCGACTGAGGGTGGAAAGCGGTACTGAAGGAAAGATGGGTTACCATGGCAGTTTGGAAACTCTCCCAGAAATGAGAAGTGAAAAGACCGCCACGGTCTGAATTGATCTCTAGTGGAACACGATGAAGTGATACTATTCGAGAAATATATAAGTCAGCGAGCTGACTAGCGGTGATATTCTCTCGAACAGGTAGGAAGTGAGCCACTTTGGAGAGACGATCAATGACTACAAAGATAGCGTTATTCGCTTTCTTGGTCCTGGGAAAGCCGGTGATGAAATCCATACCAACTTTATCCCATTTCCATTCAGGAATGGCTAAAGGCTGAAGGGTGCCAGCAGGTCTCTAATGCTCTGCCTTAACGCGACGACAAACGTCATAGTTAGCAATAAATTGAGCGATTTATCTCTTCATCCTAGTCCACCAGAACCTCTGGCGTAAGTCCTGATACATCTTAGTACTACCGGGATGAATCATGAGAGGAGATTCATGCGCCTCCTTAAGAATCAGTTGTCGAAGATGCATAGGCAATCACATGACGATCATGCATTAGAATGCAACCTAGTCCCTGTCGTGAGGCCTCGCAGTAGATAACAAAGTCTTTAGTGAAATCCGGTGGCACAAGTATGGGAGCAGAAGTCAGCCGTCTTTTCAGTTCCTGAAAACTGTACTCACACTGTCGGGACCACTCAAACTTTTTATCTTTCTTGAGAAGTTCCGTGAGAGGTTTGGCCACTTTAGAGAAGTTTTCAACAAAGCGGCGACAATAACTGGCTAGACCAAGGAAACTCCTAACTTGTTTAACGGTTTCAGGTGGAGTCCAATCAAGAACGGCCTTAACTCTCTTGGGATTGACAGCAATACCCTTACCAGATATCACATGGCCTAGATAGGTCACTTCTGGCAACCAAAATTCACACTTGGAGAACTTGGCATAAAGGCGATGCTCTCTGAGTTTTTCTAACACAAGTCTAAGATGTTCGGCATGCTCTTCCTCGTTCTTCGAGTAAATAAGAATATCATCGAGGTAAACCACGACGAACTTATCTAAGTACTCCATGAAGATCGAGTTCATCAAGCTGGAGAAAGTGGCTGGAGCATTGGTTGGACCAAAGGACATGACGGTGTACTCATACTGTCCATAACGAGTGACAAAAGCCGTCTTGGGGATGTCCCCATTTCTGATTTTGATTTGGTGATAGCCTAACCTCAAATCCATCTTGGAGAAGACTGAGGATCCAGTGAGCTGATCATACAGGTCGTTGATCCTGGGGAGCGGATACTTGTTCTTTATCGTGACCAAATTAACGGGACGATAATCTACAACCATCCGGTCCGTACCATCCTTCTTCTTGATGAAGATGATGGGGCAAGCCCAAGGAGAAGAACTAGGACGGATGAAACCCTTTTGCAAGGACTCATCAAGTTGTTTCTTAAGGACGGCTAGTTCTAAGGGTGCCATCTTATAAGGTCTCCTAGAGATTGGAGCAGTTCCTGGGATAAGATCTATGACGAACTCTACATCTCTGTCAGGTGGAACACCTGGCAGTTCCTCTGGAAAGACATCCGGAAAGTCACGGACTACCGGGATATCATCAAGGTCTGGAAGAGGACTGGCATTAAGAGAATAGAGTTGGCACTTTGCAACTCTGGTGGAGACAGTGACTATCTTGCCAGATGGGTGTGTAAGCTGAACAGATCTGGTGTAACAATCAATCTTGGCATGATGAGCTATCATCCAGTCCATAACCAAGATGATGTTAATATCTGAGGACTTGAGGGCTACAAGTGATGGAAGGAATACAAGTCTATCAACAAGGATTTCATTACCATGGCTTATTCTGGTAGTTTGCCATCTAGACCCTGGAGTTTGAATTTCAAGCGGAGTTGGCATATCACAAAATGACATGTTGTGCAAACGAGCATAGCCTTCAGAAATGAAAGAATGAGATGCTCCAGTATCGAACAGAACCGATGTTGGATGACAATTGACAAGGAGTGTACCAAGAACGACATCCGGATCATCATGAGCGTCTTTAGCTAAGACATGATGCACACGTCCACGTTCAGTGGGGGCTGACTTGACACTGATCATCTTGCGTGATGGCTTACCACGACCAACAGACTTCTCAAGCAGGGGTGGTGCAAATCTGGCCTGAGAGCAGTCACGTGCATAGTGTCCTGGCTTCCCGCATGTGAAGCAAGTCCTTGAAGTTGGATGTGGACCCGCACTGACAAGCGGTCTACCAGTAAGCCTGGGTGGAACATACGACAGAGCTGGGTGAGGCACCACATGAGATGGCCTTGGTGGATATCCGGGAGGAAGAGCGGAGTTTGGAACCCAAATCCGGCGCTTCCGGGAACTAGAATCGGAGGAAGATCCCAAATCACGGGTGTGCTTACGAGACTCCTCGTAAGTGAGCTGAGCTGTCTCTGCATCAATGGCCTTGTTCACAAGAGCTTGGAATGTATCACAATGATGCAGGTGAAGATCACGATGCAACTTGGGGTTGAGACCCTTCCGGAACCTAGCCTGCTTCTTGGCGTCCGTGGACACCTCTTCTGTGGAATAGCGGGCGAGGTTCTCAAACTCTCTGCTGTAAGCATCAACAACCATCTTACTCTGGGTGAAGCTACAGAACTCTTCTCTCTTGCGATCAAGGAGGGTCTGGGGAATGTGATGCTCGCGAAAAGCCTCAATGAAACCCTCCAAGTAGGAATCTGGCCAGCTGGAAGCATAGCCTCATAGTTCTGCCACCAAAGACTAGCAGGACCTTCCAGGTGGTATGTGGCATAGGTGACCTTGTCATCTTCAGCTACGTTCGCGGAACGCAGCTTATGAGTGATGCTACAGAGCCAGTCATCTGCATCGAGTGGCTCGATGGAATGATGAAAAGTAGGTGGGTGCAAGCGAATAAAGTCATGAATGGTCACAGATCCTTTGAACTGATGTGCGATGTTCTCCTCGATACGTGCCAACAAGCGGTTAGACTCACGCTTGTTCCTCTCCATTTCTAACATGAACTCTACCAATGAAGGTTGGTCGGGAGGATCCTCATCCCTACCATCTCCGCGGTTCTGTTTACGAGCAATGGAACTTCGTTTAACTGATGACATCCTGAGAAACGAAATCAACATCATCTATAGGCTATAGAATGTTGGACAAAGAAATTAGTATCTCTCGAACTACTAGGGCAATTCCGGCAGCATAATGGCAGTAAAATGCTCAGAATGAGACATCCTGCTAAAATGGGGTAGTAACATACTCTACATCACCACTAAAGGTTCTGAGATCATACTAAACAGACTACACCGGAAGTACTCGAAACTGGGATATGACTCTGATCAACCAATCCTATGGGACTACGGAGTAGTAACACGTGATCCTGATAGACGGAAGAGAAAGCCTAGTTCCTTAACCCCGTAGGAAAGGTCGGATGACTCAGATCAGAAGGCCATGAGGTATAAGGAGTAAAAAGAGCCTTACATTCCTTCCCACAATCAATTCCCTTACATAACTAAAGAATTTCTAGACTCAACTTCGACCAGTTTGGCTTAGTAATCCTACAGGCAGTCAGGCTCTGATACCAAAGCTGTCAGGACCCCGATCCAAAGTCACACCGATCTAGCATGTAACACCTCATATTACTTTGTGGCCTCACGCACGGTATTCCCAGGGGTGTCGCCTTACCATGCCCGGGACCGTTTGCGCCTTTTGGCACACGTATATGATAGTGTCGCTAGCATCCATATGACAAAGAACCCGGGTTGACATGGCTAGTCGTGAACCCGAAGTGCCACTAACTTACAGGGACAGGCATACATGACCCAGAATCGAACGTGTCGGTCATCAACGAGTGAATCCGGGCTGTAGCAACTGGGCTAGCAGGACTCCGGTAAACCGGGCTGTAGCAGGCTAACAGGACTCCGGTAGACACCGCGTGACATTTCCCTGAAGGGACAGACACAGGAACGAAGAAGGACACATGCCGGCCAGCCTAACTGTTCCGGAGCAGTAGCAAGCTACCAGGGCTCGGTGGAAGCACTAGGAGACATTTCCCGGTGAGAGAGGCTACTAAGGATAAACAACTAGATAGTCAGATCCCACACATAGCAATACATATTACACATACGCATAACATGCAAGTATGTGTTGTACAACATGGCATCACAGCATAACTCAACAACTCATATAGATAAAGGCTCAAAAGAGCCATCATAGCATTTATTACAAGCAGGGGTCACATGACCCAACATTCAGAGCAAACAAGCAACAAGCGGAAGCATCACATGTCTGGGTACATACATCTACAAATGAAAAAGGCTGAAGAGCCTGACTATCTACAACATCCGATCAAGATCGTAGCTGAGGTTCAAGCTACTCGTCGAAGTCCACGAGAACACTAGTAAGACCGAAGTCTCCGCTGCAAAAACATAAATAAAGCAACATGAGTACAAAGGTACTCAGCAAGACTTACATCAGATCCTATCATACATGCACTTGTATCAAGAGGGTAATGTGGGGTTTAGTTGCAGCAAGCCAGCTTTGACTCTGTGGCTATCTCGTTCTACGACTACCAGAACTTCTTTGAGGTGATATGGCGCACACGAGTCCACTAATCACCACACAATACACTACTATGGATTCATCCCCGTCTCCCTACGAGAAGGCCATCCATAGCACTCACACTTGTCTTGAGCATTTTAGAGTATCCACTTCAAGTTGTCTATGTACCATGTAAGCATCCAAGAAGTCCATAACCGCGGACCCGGCTATTCGAATAGATCATGTTAACCCTGCAGGGGTGTACTTCTTCACACACGCTCTCGCCACTTACCACCATGTACACGTCGTGTATCTCGGCAACCTTCAAGCGGAAGCCTGGCGAGGGAGTCGGCCATGACCTGACTAACCACACAAGACTCTAGCCCAGGTTTATCGCCCATTCGGGTTCCATCCGCAAGGAGATCCGGCCGGGGTGTCGCTCACGGCCCCAAACGATGTGTGCAGGGTTCCCGAGCCACCATCCGGGTGCCACTCGGTACACCAGGCCACGTGTGCCTAGTCTGTCCCAAGCCCACCCTGCCGGGTGCCACTTGGTAGAAAAATAGCACTACCTACAAACACCAGAAACTAGTTGCGACTCCTGGACAGAGATCAAGTTGGTTAATAAGTCGAGAGGGCTTGGAGCGCCGGGAGCCCAATGTGTGGTAGTATCGAGTCATTGGACAACATACATAGAACTCAGTGCTTAAGGACGGTTCCAGTGCGACAGCCCACCATGTACTCCTACATGGCCTCTCCCCGCTACCTTTACCAAATCGTGTTCACACGTTCACTCTCAGCATCAGAACATAGAGCACTGTACTCCAATTCATTCCTAATGAATCAGACCTGACACAACTCTAAGCAATAGCAGGCATAGCATGGTAGGAACACAACATGGCTCAATCAACTCCTACACATGCTAGTGGGTTTCAACTATTTACTGTGGCAACGACAGGTCATGCAGAGGAATGGGTTCAACTACCGCAGCACAAAGTAGCAGATGAATTGTTGTTGTCCTAATGCAATAACTGAGAGCATGAGCGAGAGAGTAGGATTGTATCAGAATGAATAAGGGGGTTTGCTTGCCTGGTAGATCAACAGGGGGCACTGCTCCTTACACAGTTACTCTGGAACACTCTCCGGAGCAGGACCTATTGAGAAGGAACGGTGTCGACAATCAAAATACAATCATATGCAACAACATGATGCATGAACATGGCATGTAGATGTGATGTTGTTTGAGCTAATGCAGCTAGCATTCTATCTGGATGAAGTCCATTTGAATCAAGGATTCAAATGCAATTCCAAGTAAGCTCTTTATAAATGCCATTTTAGTGTTTCACTTATACAGTAGGTATAAGTTGGTTTGTCATGCATGAAACTATTACAGATGGAAAGATTGCATTTTTCTGATAATTTTTCATATATAAATTATTTCAATCTGAGCTATGGTTGAATTTCTATGATTTTTTGAAGTTTTGCTAATTTTCTGGAATTTCCTGATTTAAATTTAAACTAGAAAAGGATAACTGCGTCAGCATGACAGTGGCATGACATCAGCGAGTCAAACGTGGCTGACCAGGTCAAACCTGACGTGTGGGGTCCACACATCAGTGTCTTAGTTAATTTAACAGAATTAATTAATCCTAACTCCAAAACTAACTAAAAATTAGTCAGGGTCGGGCCCCACCTGTCATTGACCCAGGGGAGGTCAAACCCCTGGTCAACAGGGCCTAACCTGCCGGCGGCTCGTCGCCGGTGGCAACAGGCGCGGCGGAGGGCTCGGGTTCCGCCCTCTGGCGACCATTTGGGCGGCGGAGACCACTGGCGAGGAGCCAGCGCTCGTCCGCGTCGTTTGGAGCAAGCGGGAGGCTGCGGGGGTGCCGGAACTCGCCGGAGCGAGGCTCACGGCGGTGGCCGGAGCACGGGCTTCGAGCAGGGTCGGGCTGTGGGGCACGGGGAGGCCATCCGAGGGGCTCTGCGGCACCCTCGTGCCACCAGGAGCACGGTGATGTGCTTGGTTGCACGCTGCGGTGGCCAGGGCGACAGCGGCGACATGGACGGCGGCGAGAGGCTTCGATCGTGGTGGGGAAAAGGGGCAACGGCGTGCGGGCGGCTAAACAGAGAGAGGGGAACTGGGTAGGAGCTCACATCGGACTCGACGGGCTTCTCGGCAAGCTCGGGGATGCGCTGAAGACGGCGGGGCGGCGAAGACGATCTCCGGCGACCGGAGATGAAGACGGCGGCGATGGTGACTCTCCAGGGCCTCCCGAGGCGCGTGGCTTGACGGAGAGGTAGCCGGCGATGTGGCGGAGCTTCTGGGCACAGCGGCAGGGCGAGGGGTGGCCGGTGGCCACGGTGGTGCTCGTCGGCGGCGGCGGGCGCGTTCGGATGCGAGAGAGAAAGCGAGGGAGAGGAGAGGAGAGGACTGGGGGAGAGTGAGAGGTCCGGGGGGCGCGTGGCGTCATCTGGGCGTTCTAGGGCGACGAGGAGGACGCCAGGCAGGCAGCTGCGTGCCGGCGCGCACGGCGTCGGGCACCGCTTCCCCTCTGCATACTGCCAAGAGGAGGAAGACGGCTATGCCCCTGGTGGGCTGGGCCAAAACAGGAACGGGCCGGCCAGAGGCACCAGGCGGCTGTAGGTAAGCGCGAGGTAAGCTTTTTCTGTTTTTGTTTCTCTTTTCTATTTTCTGACATTTGCTTTGATTTAATAAAAATACTAAATCATTTTATTTTCATATGCCAATTTTTGTAGGAACTAGTGGTATTATTCGAGAGCTCCCCAACAAGTGGCACAATTTTTGGACATATAATATATATAACATTTATATATCCAATGCAAATAATTATGCATTAATTCCAAATGCCCAAAATAAATACTTATGAGCTCCTAAAAATATTGGTTTGATTTTTATCCCTGTCCAATATTTTCAGAGAGCAACATGAGCATTTTCTTGGACCCTTTTGGAGCAATTTTTATTTGGGTCATTTCCAGAAATGATTCTGAGGGTTTCACAAATCCTCATTTCAAATTTAAATGGAATTTAAACAAGATGCACAAATTACTAGCTAGCCTTGAACATACCAGAACTAGGGATGTGACACTGGACTTCAAAGTTTTCTACCCACCTTTGCCACAACTTACCGGTTCGACAACCCAACAGCACACTGACGGAGGACTCTGACTTTAACTTCTGCTAGTTCCTTCAGTAGAAAATACAGGTGAGGAGTTAGGAATCGAGGAGTGGAGTTGAGAATTTAGAGGAGTGGATGGTTGCCAAACAGGCTCTTAAGCTAGTACCACCATCCATCGGGACTTTAGTCAAGCGATAGCTATCGATGGTGGGGTCGAGGACCAAGGCCACGACTCCTCGGCTGGGGCTCTATATTGGCTGGTGCTACGTCTTGAGCTTGCGTTGGTTTTCCTTGAAGAGGAAAGGGTGATGCAGCAATAGTAGTGGAAGTATTTCCCTCAGTTTTGAGAACCAAGGTATCAATCCAGTAGGAGGCTCCTCAAAAGTCCCATGCACCTACACAAACAAAAAAGAACTCGCAACCAACAAAATAAAGGGGTTGTCAATCCCTTCAAGGCCACTTGCGAAAGTGAGACCTGATAGAGATAATATGATAAGATAAATATATTTTTGGTATTTTTATGATATAGATTGGAAAAGTAAAGATGCAAATAAAAGTAGATTGAAAGCTTATAAGATAAAAGATAGACCTGGGGGCCATAGGTTTCACTAGTGGCTTCTCTCAAGATAGCATAAGTATTACGGTGGGCGAACAACTTACTGTCGAGCAATTGATAGAAAAGCGAATAATTATGAGATTATGTAGGCATGATCATGTATATAGGCATCACGTCCGTGACAAGTAGACCGACTCATGCCTGCATCTACTACTATTACTCCACACATCGACCGCTATCCAGCATGCATCTAGAGTATTAAGTTCATAAAGAACAGAGTAATGCATTAAGAAAGATGACATGATGTAGAGGGATAAACTCATGCAATATGATATAAACCCCATCTTTTTATCCTCGATGGCAGCAATACAATACGTGCCTTGCTGCCCCTGCTGTCACTGGGAAAGGACACCGCACGATTGGACCCAAGGCTAAGCACTTCTCCCATTGCAAGAAAGATCAATCTAGTAGGCCAAACCAAACTGATAATTCGGAGAGACTTGCAAAGATAACTTAATCACACATTAAAGAATTTAGAGGAGATTCAACTATTTCCTATAGATAAACTTGATCATAAACCCACAGTTCATCGGATCTCGACAAACACACCGCAAAAAGAGTTATATTGAATAGATCTCCAAGAAGATCGAGGAGAACTTTGTATTGAGATTCAAAGAGAGAGAAGAAGCCATCTAGCTAATAACTATGGACCCAAAGGTCTGTGGTAAACTACTCACAACTCACCGGAAGGGCCTTGGAGATGATGTAGAGGCCATCCGTGGTCGATTCCCCCTCCGGCGGAGCGCCGGCGAAGGCTCCAAGATGGGATCTCGCGGATACAGAAGGTTACAGCGGTGGAATTAGGTTTTCGTGGTCGCTTCTGATGTTTTTCGGGGTACATGGGTATATATAGGAGGAAGAAGTTGGTCGGTGGACGCTCGACGGGCCCATGAGGGTGGGGGGAGCACCCACCTGTAGGGGGCGCGCCGGGCACCCTCGTGGCCGCCTCGCTTGTTTCTTGACTTCCACTCCAAGTCCTATGGATCATGTTTGTTCCAAAAAGATTGCTCCCGGAGGTTTCATTCCGTTTGGACTCCGTTTGATATTCCTTTTCTTCGAAACACTAAAATAGGCAAAAAAACAGCAATTCGGCCTGGGCCTCCGGTTAGTAGGTTAGTATCAAAAATGATATAAAAGTGTAAAGTAAAGCCCATAAACATCCAAAACAAGTAATATAATAGCATGGAACAATCAAAAATTATAGATACGTTGGAGACGTATCAGCTGGTCCTCCTTCCCAAAGGTAATCAGCACATCCAACCATATGCTGCCCAAGGATACCACAAGATTAACACAGTTGGTCTCCCCAAGAGCTCTCGTTCGCTGGTTTCGTGAGGGATAAGTCCCGTAAAACATTAGGATTTCACCGTCCTCGGATGATTCCTGCTCCCAGATTGATGTTTTTCCTTGACTTTTCTGAGTTTCAAGGTTATCTAGGAGTTTTATTCCTCCTTTTGCCACATGTTTGATTACCTAGCATGCTCGAAGCCCATGGGTTGGATGAGTGTTTAGTGAGACAGAGTGGATCATGCACGGTTGGTCCAATAGTGCGTCTAGCGACGATTTGTGTCCTGTGTCTGGCTTCTTCTTCTTGTGTGCGGCTGATCAACGTGTTTTATCAGTTTTGCAGTGCTTCTAGCGCCGGTTATGACATGGGAGCCTGGAGTCATCACTTGATTCTGTTATATCCTTGTGATGCTTATCTACTAGCCAGGCGTCTTCCATGACGTAGTATCTCGTTATGATGTCAGATATCTCGGGAACGTTCTAACGCATTGCCGAGAAAAAGTGTTAGTGATTCCTCCATCATTGCAATTGTATCGGAATGCCGCTAAGGCCTATGCGTCGCAACAATATGGGATTTTGTTTTTACAAACAAGAATCTTAACCATAATTGTTGGACTGTCACCATTGATTTTTGCACGACGAAAGCCAAATCCCAGACATCGGTGGCCCTAATTTATCGGGGCAATACTCGACGTGGGGGTGGGTGGGAGATAAATTTTGATTCCAGACAGATTTGTCGTCTGCTTCCTGGAGAGTTCTTCCCGAGGTTGATTTAATGTTATTCTTGGGACAGACCGCGCGATCACATTGAATGGGTCGCGATGATGAGTCCTCGGATATGAGCTCCGGGCTTGGTTCGAGTAGATGGGACTCTTATCCCATGGCGGGTGCGAAACCAGCTCTTGGGCGACGATCGCTCGAGGGCCGTTGGCCAGGTCCGAAGTTACGGTGGAACACCCAATTGCCATATTTGTTTCGTCAAGATTCATGTCCTGGTAGTGGGTAGGAGTTCCAGAGTTCTTTCTTGTCTTGGTTGAGCCGAGGTGTTGATGCTCCGGTGTAGAAATCGTGTCGGTATGGGTATGATCATTGAACGATTCGTCCATCGAGCTTTTGCAACCACACATCAGGACCTGCATGGTCCTCCAATATGGGAGCTAAATCCAGTAGATCTCAGGTAGGGGGTGATGAGGATATAGACCTAGGGTAGGGTCATAGGCCTGACCTATACATCCTAACCAAGGTCACTACCCCAGAAGATAAGAAGACCAAGAATCCACTCGACGGTATAATCACTTGACCGTCATTCCCCACTTTCACTCGACCGTATGGGGAATGACTCGACTATATCAAAGACCAGGAGTCAGAAGAGCGCACAACGGCCAGGCATTCATTCCTTAGTCTTCATGAGCATTAAGAGTATTTAAGATTACCGTTACCAGTAACGCCCTTACTTTATGTACATTAAGCTCCTTGATGGAGGTGAGCTGGGGTCCTGGCGCACTCTATATAAGCCACCCCCTCCTCTGAGACAAGGGTTCGCACCCCCTGTAAGACAACACACATAAACCAATCAACCGCCTCCGGGCACCGAGACGTAGGGCTGTTACTTCCTCCGAGAAGGGCCTGAACTCGTAAACCTCGTGTGTACATCTTCGCCATAGCTAAGATCTTGCCTCTCCATACCTACCCCCCTTTCTACTGTCAGACTTAGAACCACGACAGTTGGTGCCCACCTTGGGGCAGGTGTCTTAGCGACTTGTTGGTGAAGTTGCAAGTTTGTTTTCCGATCATCATCATGGTTTCCGGCGGCGAGATGGTTGAGGGCCGCGAGATCCGTCTCGGCGCGCTCGTTTTTGTCGCCGACGACTAGGCGTGGCTCCAGGAAGCTCTGCTCGATGTCGAGGCGCTCCTCATCCAAGGGGCGACGCACTTTCGCGTGTGCGTTCGTGGCATCCTTCTTCGGCAGCCGTCGACCCAGTATCAGTCGGCTCCGATGGTATCTCCCTTCCTCGCTGTTCGTGGCCGCAAGCAATCCGGTCGGTCGCGGCTTCAGCGGTGGGTGAGTCATGCAGTGGCTCGACGTTCAGACACTCATCAAGTCGCGGCAATCGAGCCCGATGAAACTCTCCACGGCCTGTTCGATCAGTCGACTGGCTTCACGGAGACGGCGTCCGAGTGCGATAGCAGCGATCCTGTGGCTAAAGTATTGATGGTCGATGGTCCACGTGGCCCACCTGGCTTTCGCCGCGAGGACGGCGAAGAGGCTGGCGGCGATCCATCACGGGTCCACGAGGAGTACCATCCCAAACCTCTCTCTTCGCAGCAGAGAGAGGATCTTTGTCGTCTCAACATGGACGCACTTCACACGCCCATCGTTGGAGAAACTCCAAAGGCTCGGGCCTTGGAGGAGGCGCGCTTGGCTAATTTGGATGAGCGCACTCGGCTGGAGAACTTGTAGCGCGCTCTCGAGGAGCGAGCCCGGGAACAAGTTCATGAGTCCAGTCGGCAGCAGCTTTTCCCGCCTCCACCTAAGGTATACCATACTCCGATTCAGAACCACACTGTTGCGGCTCGAATTGCAGAGTCGATTCAACTGTCCCAGTCAGAGTCTGGCCGAGGGTTGGAACAGATCCGGGCCCTGCTCAGAGCGGCAGGAGAGCAGAATTCTGCGGTATCTCAGTCGCGGAATAGGATACACAGCAGATCCGTGGCAGCGGATATAGTTCAGTCGGCCCATAGCCCAAGATCGCCCCTGCGGCATGAGGGTCGTGGGTAGTACGGTCGTCATTTCGACCGCGACAATCGTCGTCGAGAGCCAACGCCTCCTCCGAGGAGTGCGTCGTACATGCCTCGGCAGCACGATGACAGGCGCCGTCACAGGGATGAGCGCAGAGCTCCAATCGACCCCAGGGAGCCAGGCATCGATGCGAGATCCATTCTCGTCCAAGGCCTGGTCGATCGGAATAGAGCACATAGAGAAGACCTGGGCAGGGACCGTCCGAGTGGCAGTAGGTCACATGTTTCGGGCCCAGAGTGTTTCAGCAGAGCCATCAGAGCTGCAGTGATTCCTTCCAACTTCAGATTAGCAACAAGAGTCAGCAAGTTCACTGAAGAATCCGAGCCTGAAACTTGGCTTGAGGATTACCGAGTGGCTATGCAGATTGGAGGCGAAAACGATGAGATAGCAATGAAGCATCTCCCTCTTATGTTGGAAGGGTCAGCCCGAGCGTGGTTGACTCAGTTGGCCCCGGACAGTATACACAGTTGGGAGGAGCTATCTCGAGTGTTTGTGAGGACCTTTGAGGGCACGTGCAAGCGGCCGGCAGGGCTTCCTGAGTTGCAGCATTGTGTGCAGAAGCCGAATGAAACTTTGAGGGAATTCATTCAGAGGTAGACCACTTTGCATCACACCATGGAGAATGTATCAGAGCATCAGGCAGTGTGTGCTTTCAAGGAAGGTGTCAAGTATCGAGAGTTGGTTCTGAAGTTCGGTCGGACTGGGGATATGACTCTGACCCGGATGATGGAGATAGCCACCCGGTATGCTAAAATGGAGAAGAAGAGGATCGACTCTGTAGCAGGAAGAGTAAACCGGTCGGTCAAGAGGCCGGTGGAGGTGGTTCCAGTCGGAAACAAAAGCATAAAGCCGAACCAGCAGTGCGTGGTGAGATTGCAGCAGTAGCTCAAGGAAAGTTTAAGGGAAAACCTAAGGGGCCCTAGCCTCCTAAGAAGGTAAAAGATCAAGCAGGAAATGATGTGCTGGACTTGCCATGTCACATCCACACAAAGAAAGATGAGGAAGGTAATCTGATTTACCCAAAGCATACCACTCGACAATGTCGACTCCTGATCCAACAGTTCCGGGAGAAACAACCCAATGAGAAGGACAAGGAGTCGGACAGAGATGAGGAGGAAGAGGAAGACGACGGTTACCCCAAGGTCAATTCCACCCTCATGATTTTTGCCAATGTTGAGAGCAAGAGTCGGTTGAAGGTCATCAACAAAGAAGTGAACATGGTTGCTCCAGCGACGACGACCACGTACTTGAAATGGTCTCAGACAGCCATCACATTTGACCAGTCAGACCATCCTGCTCACGTAGTCACCCCCGAGAGGCAAGCGCTGGTGGTCGACCCAGTGGTTGGAGGCACTCGACTGACCAAAGTGCTGATGGATGGAGGTAGCGGCCTGAATATCTTGTATGATGAAACCTTGAAGGGGATGGGCATCCCGATGTCCAAGCTTAGCGAGAGAAACATGAGCTTTCACGGTGTTATTCCTGAAAAGAAGGCCGAGTCACTCAGCCAGATCACTCTCGACGTGGTTTTCGGTGACTCCAAGCATTACCGGAAAGAAAAGTTGACGTTTGAAGTCATGGATTTCCAGAGTGCTTATCACGCCATCCTAGGGAGACCGGCGTACGCGCGTTTCATGGATCGACCGTGTTATGTGTACCTCAAACTGAAGATGCCTGGTCCCAAAGGTGTGATCATGGTCACTGGCAATCGGCAGAAAGCAGAAGAATGTCTCCAGAAAGGTTCCAAAATCGTCGATGCATAGATGGCGGCGGTTGAATTCCAAGAGTATTAGAAGAGTGCGGATCCGAGTGATTTGCTCCGAGCCAAGAAGCCTGGGACAGACTCTGCGTTTCAGTCGAGTGGTGAAACAAAGCCGATTCATATTCACCCGACTGATACCAATGTTGCACCGACTCATATATCAAAGACGCTCGACAGCAAATAGGAAGAAGCGCTCATCCAGTTCCACCGTGAGAACTGGGACATCTTCGCATGGAAACCCTCTGACATGCCAGGTGTACCCAGAGGACTGGCTGAGCACCATTTGCGTGTCGACCCCAAGGTAAAACCCGTCAAAGAGCACCTTCGGCGGTCCGCCGTTCAAAAGAGAAAAGCAATCGGCGAGGAAGTGGCTCGACTGTTGGTAGCAGAGTTCATCCGTGAAATCTACCACTCCGAGTGGCTTGCCAATGTCGTCATGGTCCCCAAGAAGGACGATTCACTTCACATGTGCATTGATTTCAAGCATATCAATCGGGCCTGCCCGAAAGATCACTTCCCTCTCCCCCGTATCGATCAAATTGTTGACTCGACTGCGGGGTGTGAGTGCTTGTCTTTTTTAGATGCCTATTCCGAGTATCATCAGATCCGACTGTATGGCCCCGATGAAATAAAAACAGCCTTCATCACCCCATTCGGGTGCTTTTGCTATGTCACCATGCCATGCGGTCTTAAAAACGCCGGAGCCACGTTCATGAGAATGATCCAGAAGTGCCTGCTCACCCAAATCAGTCGGAATGTGGAGGCATACATGGATGACATCATGATCAATTCTCGCAAAGGTTCCGACCTGTTGACTGATCTCGCAGAAACCTTTGCCAACCTAACAAGGTACGATATCAAGCTTAACCCGTCAAAGTGCACACTCAGAGTTCCAGGAGGAAAACAGCTCGGTTTTCTCGTTTCCAAACGAGGGATCGATGCCAATCCAGAAAAAGTTGATACCATCCTCCGAATGAAACACCTCGTGCGAGTGCACGACGTTCATAAGCTGACTGGTTGTTTGGCCGCCTTGAGTCGATTCATCTCTCGTCTCGGTGAAAAGGCCTTGCCTCTCTACCGATTGATGAAGAAATCTGATAAGTTCGAGTGGTCTGAAGAAGCTGATGCAGCGTTTGCAGAGCTCAAAGCCCTGCTTTCCACCCAGCCGGTGCTCACTGCGCCAATCAGCAAAGAGCCTTTACTGCTTTACATTGCAGCCACTGGACAAGTTGTCGGTACAGTACTCACGGTCGAGCGAGAAGAGGAAGGAAAAGCGTACAAGGTTCAACGCCCAGTTTATTATCTCTCTGAAGTTTTGACTCCGTCCAAGCAGCGCTGCCCACATTATCAGAAGCTTGTCTATGGAATTTACATGACCATGAAGAAGGTTGCACATTACTTCTCTGATCACTCTATTACAGTTGTCAGCGACGCACCGTTGTCTGAGATCCTAAATAACAGAGATGCAACTGGTCGAGTAGCAAAATGGGCGATTGAACTCCTTCCACTGGACATCAAGTTTGAGGCAAATAAAGCTATCAAGTCCCAAGCAATCGCGGATTTCCTTGCCGAGTGGATTGAACAGCAACTACCGACTCAAGTTCACTCGGAACATTGGACCATGTTCTTCGATGATTCCAAGATGCTAAACGGGTCAGGTGCTGGAGTAGTATTGGTGTCCCCCCGTGGAGGAAAGATCAATTACGTTCTCCAGATTCACTTTGACTCCTCCAATAATGAAGCAGAATACGAAGCACTTCTATATGGGTTGCGTATGGCCATTTCACTCGGCGTCCGTCGCCTCATGGTGTATGGCGATTCAGATTTGGTGGTTAACCAGGTGATGAAAGAATGGGATGTCAGAAGTCCAGCCATGACTGGTTACTGCAACGCTGTCGGGAAGCTGGAAAAGAAGTTTGAGGGGTTGGAGCTTCACCATGTGCCCCGATTGAAAAATCAAGCTGCAGATGAGTTGGCGAAGATAGGTTCCAAGAGAGAGGCCATCCCCCGCAATGTGTTTCTGGAACATATTCATTCA
The DNA here is from genome assembly GCF_002162155.2 of Triticum dicoccoides. Classification (NCBI taxonomy): domain Eukaryota; kingdom Viridiplantae; phylum Streptophyta; class Magnoliopsida; order Poales; family Poaceae; genus Triticum; species Triticum dicoccoides. Next base: position 236,757,104 of record NC_041393.1, read on the forward strand.
CCTTCGGTTCAGGAGGATCCCTTCACAGAAGAGTCGCCACAACCCAAGAGTGCTACAGATCCGACTGAAGTTGACATCCCAGCCGAGGTCGACTTAGTCATGGAGGTTCTGGTCATCACTCCCGACTGGACAATGCCGTACATCGCATACATTCTTAGGAAAGAACTTCTGGAAGAAGAAGAAGAGGCTCGACAGGTCGTCCAGCGATCCAAGGCCTTTACTGTGATAAAGGGGCAGTTGTTCAGAGAAAGTGCAACTGGAGTTTGCCAGAAGTATATCACGCCAGAGGAAGGTCGAGTGATCCTCAATGATATTCACTTGGGAACCTGTGGTCACCATGCCTCCTCTCGGACCATCATGGCCAAAGCATACCGAGCTGGATTTTACTGTCCGCGGGCCAAGGAGATGGCTAAGGAAATAGTGGACAAGTGTGAATGCTACCAGTTTTACTCCAACATGTCTCATAAACCTGTGTCGGCTCTAAAAACAATTCCACTCCTCTGGCCCTTTGCCGTCTGGGGACTGGACATGGTTGGACCTTTAAGGACAGGCAGGAGTGGATTTACTCATGTGCTGGTAGCAGTCGACAAGTTCACCAAGTGGATCGAAGCCAAGCCCATCAAAAGCCTTGAAGCAAGCACGGCTGTGACTTTCATCAGGGAACTTATATTCAGATATGGCATTCCACACAGCATCATCACGGATAACGGCTCGAACTTTGATTCTAAAGAATTCAAAGCCTTTTGCGCCTCCCAAGGCACGAGAGTCGACCACGCTTCGGTCGCTCATCCTCAGTCGAATGGACTGGCCGAGTGGGCGAATGGATTGATTCTCAAAGGATTGAAGCCTCGGTTGATGCGTGACCTGAAACATGCAGCGGGAGCCTGGGTCGACGAGCTCCCATCCGTGTTGTGGGGGTTGAGGACAACCCCTAACCGGCCGACTGGAAGGACTCCATTCTTCTTAGTCTATGGAGCTGAAGCAGTGCTCCCCAGTGATTTGCTCCACAATGCACCTCGAGTCGAACTCTTCTCAGAAGAAGAAGCAGAACAAGCTCGGCAAGATGCAGTCGACCTCTTAGAAGAAGAAAGAGAGATGGCCTTTATCCGGTCGACCATCTATCAGCAAGACTTGCGTAGATTTCATGCAAGAAACGTGAGGGGTCGAGCATTTCAAGAAGGAGACCTGGTTCTTTGAGTGGATCAGCAAAGACCTCACAAGCTTGCTCCCGCTTGGGAAGGCCCTTTCGTTATCACCAAGGTGCTCCACAACGAAGCTTACCGTCTCTTCAGTGTCGAACATAATAAAGATGAGCCACGTGCCTGGAATGCGGATCTGCTCCGCCCTTTCTATTCTTAAATATTTAGAATGATGAGATGTAGTAAGAAATCCCTTTTAGTTTGACTATCAAAGACACAATTTACTTCTTTCGAATGATTGTTGTTTATTTCTTTTGTACGAGTTACCTTAGCTGCGAATCTTTTTCGCTTAAGACGAAGTGATAAAAATCCTACCTAGTGATGAGTCTGCCTCTCACTCGGGGGGCTTAGTTGCAGCCAGTGCTCGCCTAAGTTATAAAAATCCTACCGAGTGATGAGTCTACCTCTCACTCGGGGGCTTAGCTGCAGCCCAGTGCTCGCGTAAGTGATAAAAATCCTACTGAGTGACGAGCCTGCCTCTCACTCGGGGGCTTAGCTGCAGCCCAGTGCTCACCTAAGTGATAAAACTCCTACCGAGTGATGAGTCTGCCTCTCACTCGGGGGCTTA